>NC_071506.1:246886874-247194136 GCF_027887155.1 Malaclemys terrapin pileata
TTCACTTCCGAAGAAAATGCAAACATAGCTTGTGTGAACATAGTGATTAACAGATTGGTTTATTAATGGGTATGCATGCTTGGCGAGTTAATGAAGCGTGTGGCAGCATCTGCTGCATGTGGGTACAGGGCAAAAGCACCCTGAGCACAGCACAGCCAATGCCATTTCATAGAGAGAAAGGAGGTGGGGGAGGACTGAATTGAATTTACTTAGTACTCATGGAAGGAACTAAATGTCAGCAAAGGAAACTAGAGAGCTGCTGGAATTGAACTGCCAAGTGCATACACCCCGAAATTGGGTGTTTGAAATCCAGGCCAGATCCAGGCCTGAAAGTTGTAGTGCTGGGCTCATCTCTAATGAAACATTACGATCTCTCTTCACAGATCTTCAGCATAGGGATCTTCAGCATAGTCACATGAACTTTCCCACATTGCCCTGCAAATGCAGCTCACCTTTGTTCCAAAGGAACTACCTCTAGCTGAGAAAGGCCAGTTCACTTACCGTGTACACTCAATTCATGGCCCCTATAATTAATTAGTTTGCCAATAAGGCAGATCCTTTCATATCTGTGTGCATGCAAACATTAAGTATTAAATCCATTATAAAGTTGGAGGGGAAAGTGATGTTTTCATACCTATATCTGGTTTATTTCTAGTAATGTGCAATTAGCTGAAGTAAGCTTGGAGCATATTATACTGTAGAGAAGAAGGAATTATCCATTATAAAGTGACTGAGAAATTCTGGGTAGCTTACCATTTACATGCCACAGCATCTGGAACCCCTGTTTAGAGGCTAGTCCATCAGAGTAAAACACAACATGAAGGCTGGTGCTTGTGGTATTCCCTGCAATGGGAACAGTATTTCCACAGAAAGTGTTTATCAGGTTGGATTGGGCATTGGGTCCATCATAGAGCTGAAATGAAACAAGAAGAATCCCAGTGTAGTAAAAGCAGCTTCCTGATTCCGAGGAATTATAACAGACTTCTAAAGAAAGAACAATGACACACAGTGTACATGCTACTCTACGCTAGCAAAATGTACTAGGAGGAGCACAGCTAGAGTCGGATGAAATGCTAACCCGTATTTAGCTCTGCTAAACTCAAATGGTCGTCTTGTACCGTAGGAATATCACCAGCCTTTTTCTTTTTCCATGTGTGTTGGGGGAATGGCTCTTTATATTCTTCACTTCCAACAATCCCTCCTCCCCCCCCCACACACACACAACACAAAGAGGAAATGCACCAACACACATTTTTAAATCATTCCCTCTCCAAACCCCACTCTCCTCCCTCCCCCTCCAAAAAAGAAATACTCCTAGGTTGAGATTTTTTAAATTGGGAGCCTAAAATTAGGCTCCTAAATCCATATTTAAACAAGCACCTGAATAAGTGACTTTATTGACAGCTGCTGGGTGCTCAGCACTTTTGAAAACTCAGTCATTTATTTAGGTCCCTCGGTATGGGGCCTGACTTTAGCCACCTAGTTTTGAAACTGTTTGGCCTAAAAATGCTCTGAATCAGTGGTTCTCAACCTGCAGCCCAATCAGCACACAGCTGCGGCCCATGTGACATCCTCAGGGCCATACAGGCAGTATATATATCGTGTGGATGCAGCCCTCATAACACATAGAGAGCTGCATATGCGGCCCACAATGGTAAATAGGTTGAGAACCACTGCCCTGAATACACACTGCCATTCTTGATCAAATGTCCAAATGCTAATATTGCCCATCAGGGCGAAGGTGTCTTATCTATAGCAAGCCTGAAAAAAAAAGGGGGGGGGGGGCAGATCTTTCCATCTTAGCCAAATTCTGTTCAGTTTGTAACAACAGATATAGATTGTCAATTACGGTCATGTTGTTTGTTTGTTTCTCAGGCCTACAGTTATTACTATCATACTCAAAGTTTGGAGCAACAACCTTGTACTTCTTTATCACTTTGCCCTGGTTTAGTAATCATCTGATTTTCTGACTCATAGGACATATCTTTTCAAGACAGTCCAGTAAATAGTTGGCATAGAAACCTTATTTGGACATCCTCATCACTGAGTCTCTGGCATGTTCCTTTTTAGAATCTCAGCAGAAACCTCTCTCTGTTTTGAGCTGACTACTGTAACAGTCTCTCTCCACAGGCTGCAAAGAGCCAAAGGGATGATCTCTAGGGAGCCAGCCAAAATTGATCTTTGTTCTAATTTCAGAAGCTCTTCTCTGAACACCCGAAAGTCCATTGGGTGGAGCTGTGTTGCACTCTACACTCCCACGGTAAAATCAAAGGCGCTAATGAACCGTGCTGGTTGTAAGCTTTTGCAGAGTCACATATGATAAAATATTTCAATTAAGTGCTCTGCTCATGCTGTGCAAAGACTAGGATTTTCAGAAAGCCCTGTAGTGATTTAACACATTTACGGGCTTGAGGGGCAAGAAGTCCACTCAGATTCGCTCTCAAACCCTTAAGGGACAAATCAAGAGCAGCTGTCTTCTCTAAAAGATTTGCTGTAGTTCAACCAGAAGCTCTGGGCCTGTAGCAAGAACTACTGGGTGTAATTCTATGGCCTGTATTACGCAAGACATCACACTAGATGATCACATTTATCACTTCTGGCCTTAAAGTCCATGAACATATGAATCCCCAAAACATTACAAGTGAATTACAACAGGAGGCCTAACAGTACTGATTATCCTTTTCTCCAAAACTTCCAAGGTGAGGACAGACAAGCCTGAGAACTTCTTACTTCCAAACAGAAAAACCTCTCCTAGTTCTTGCAAAAAACTTTGTTTATTTGTGTTTGGTGCTAGGGCACAGAAGTTTGGTTAACGTCATCCTCCTCGGATGTTGACAAGTTTAACATCTGTCAATATTTTCTGCAACAACTGTGTAACTGACCGACAGGTAGATGAAATGAAGATGAGATGCACTGTGCACCAAATCACAGCTGGGACATTCTTTGTCTGTAGTTCATCAAAGCTAAATGAAGTCATATCCAATTAGATTTCCCATATGAATTAAAATGGTTGGTTCTTCTAAAAACATTACTTCCTAGAATAGCCTCTTAAAATAGACATCTTCCCACCCCACCCCACCCAAGTTCTTGGGTCTGAAAACTCTGAACAGAAAAATCTGAATAGGGAAATATGGATCAGTGCAGAAACTTAAGTATTCTGTACCTTTAAATGGAAAGCAAAAATGCACTAAAAATACATATTAAACAATTAAACACTAGGTACAATGTTAAAAAATAAAAGCCTATAAAAGTTATTGACTGAACCATTCGGTAGCAACACTCAAATTGAAATGAAAAACAAGTCTCATGGATCTTTTCTAAGTTTGATTTCATCAAGTGGGCGTTAGTTTTACCCAAACAGACAGCTAACATCACATACCTATGTAATTCCCCTGAAAACAGTCAGTTTTTCAGTATACAAATAACGGTTACTATGGAAACCACTTAATCAGTGCTGCCTCTTGATCCTGTTTTCAGAGCAGAATATTATTCACAGGAAATTCAAATGACCAGCCAGCTGTAACTCATTGAGAGTGAGGCAGGCTTACTACAGCTAGAATTACAGACTTTTTTTTTTTGAGGCTCTCTTACCCTTATGATGAAGGGAACAGCTGTGTATTTTTCAAGAAGCATTTTGAACATCTAAGAGCAAATTTTGCCCTTTGATATGCACAAGCAATTGCCACTAAAGTTGAGTGCAAATACTCTGGGCCACGATTCGTCTCTTTGTGTCTTAACTCTGCTTTTTGTTTACGGAGCCTCTGTTTTATCATCTGAACTACTCTCTGAACTGTTGAAAGAGGAGAGACAATTCTTGCCTAACCCATATCAGGCAGGGTATTTCCATTGTCTGGACAGGACAACTGAAGTATGGGTAACTTGTTAGAGACTCCACCCCATAATGGCACTAGGAATTGATAACTGGACTCCTTCCAAAGTATTCATACAGGAACATGCATGCTCCCTTTCCGAGAAGATATTTGTTTTCTATTTTATTTGCTCAGAATTTTTTAGTGCTCATCCCAAGTTCTGGTTGCTTCACAACAATTAAGGCAGATAATACAACATGCAAAAAATGAAACCATCTAAAGACACTGAGTTCTAATAACCAAAAAGCCAGTTCCCGAATAACAATAATTTATTAAATGATCCTCCATGTTCCAGCTCATCACCGTGTCTCCCACCCTAGTGCCCTAGGGGAAAAAGATGGTGCGGTTTGCAGAGTACCCAGACAGTTAACAGATCTAGGCTCTAGAGAATTGACCAGGGAATGAGTTCCAAAACCAAGGCCCCTCATGGAAAACTCCTTTTTAGCATCCCTAGAAGTGGATGTAAATGCCCCACTGTTAACTCTCTAAGAAAGGAACCAGGCAGAGGGCCTTTGCTGCCCTGAAGAAGTTGCTAAACCTGCCTGCTGGAAAGAGAGACTCAGTGTGGCATGGATATAAAGGGGAAGGTGTGATATGCTGGAGACAGACTCCTGAGAGAAGGCCAAAGTGCTCTTTCTCTCCTCATAGCCTGGGGAAGACACTGGCTCAGGGTACTCCTTGACCAAATCCATTCCAGGAAGATGTGACAGCGTGGTCCAGTGGATGAGGCACTGAATGAGGACACAGGAGTTTTATTCCCAGCTCTGACTTGCTAGGTGATCTTGGGCAAGTCTTTGTGCCTGTTTCTCACCTTGCTCCTTGTCTATTTAGACTGTAAGCTCTTTGGGGAAGGAACTATCTCATCCTACGTGTCTGTACAATACCTAGTACAATGGGACCTTGAACTTGCTCGGAGCCTGTAGGTGCTGCTACAACTTGCTGCTACTACTATTAATAATAAGCAAGAAGAAGCTGGTAAACTGACTGCCTTGCTTATGCAGAAGAGCAAGATGATTCCTCAGAAGCTTTACGTTAAAGACTGTGGTTTTTTCTTCTTTTCCTTCTTCCCCAGCTTTAGGGAACCTTGGCTGAAGCAAGCCTTCCTTGGTTTGACACTTGTTCTCTTATTTGATCAGGCTGGGGAAGGTCTCAGTCCCGATTCTACTTAGATTGGCCACGGCAGAGAAATGCTCCATCTGGAGAGGCCCATGCCTTAACAGGGCAGAAGACTTATCTTGTTTCCCTTTATTTTCCTTGTTTTTCTTTTTTGCCAGTACCAAAGGCTATGGTTCCATGGAACATGTATCTTCTGTATCAAGAGGGCTCCCTCTGAAGCTACCGCAACTGCCTGTAACTATGCAGAGCAGAGGCAATCTCTCAGGGACCAAGATCAAAAACCATTTAAGGCTTTACCAGTCAAAAGCAACAATTTGAATTCCACCTGGAGGTGCCCAGTGCAGACTCTGACTGGAGTGCTGGTTCAGCCTGCTTCCTGTGTGAACCTCTATGCTATGGCCACCAATATTAGCTTTTCATTTTTTACACTTTTCATCTTCACAGCACCTCACAAGAATTAATGAATTCCCATAATGCACCTGTGAGATAGGGGAAGTAGTAGTACCCCTCTTTCATGTAGGGTTAAAAACAAGGAGAGAAGTTAAGTGACATGGCTAAGGTCTCAAAGGGAGTCAGGACTGACATTAGAATTTGGGAGTCTCTTGCTGTCACATCTGCGGTCAAAGATTTGTTAAACAGAAGAAGCAGTCTGACAGGCAACACCTTGCTTGGGCATTCTGGGAGCTTGTCATGGAAACTCTCTAGGCTCCATTAGAAGGTGGATTACTCAATCCAATGAAAGGGAAAAACAAACACTCCATAAATACGATTTTGATTGTTGATATGAATTTGGTTGAACTCTCAGAGAATCTTTAGAGCCTTCTCAGAGATCTTTCACAACAGCCTAGAGCTGAACTTACAAAATGAGCTGCTTCATGGCAGACCAGCAAAGACCTGTTGGGTTCCACCCATCTTCTGAGGGCTTCAGAGCAACCCTAAATCAGTAGATGTAGTGTGCAGAGCCGTGATGCTCTCAGAAGTGAAAAAAGAACCATGGTGATATTTTTGTTTGACAAACATAAGTACCAGGAGCAATGATTAAAGGCCATGTGGCCACCCTTCCAGCTTGGATAGTTCTCTGAAAAGAAAAAACTGATAGCCCCACAAACAAAGCCAGTTAGCAGAAAACAAAAGGTAAGCCAAAGAAGATAAAATAAACAACTGAACAGTAAAGAACTCCTAAGAGGACACAAGAAATGTAAAATCACCCTTTAAAAACTTTTTACTGATAAGTTCAGGAATTAACAGGGAAAATACATTTCCAAGAGACAAATTTTCTTACAGAAGAAATAGCTCATAAGGTGCAGGTTCAGAAACCCTCACATCTGTCAGCCAAAAAAAAAAGGAAACTTAACTAATGCTTCAGGATGTGGGTCACCACAATAGCTCACTGCTATACAGACATTCACCATCTAGTGCTGGGGCAGTTGAAGGGTTTTAGTGATTTACCCTGTGTGGACCACTCTGATCTCTGCCACATACAGGAGCACAAAACTAAGATGTGTGTGTGCATGGTGTGTGTGCATGGTGGGAAGGGATTACAATTACCTGTAGAGAAAAATCTCTGAGAGCTATTAATTCTAGATAGTTGTAGACGGCAGATTTTGCCTGCATTTACCAACTGCTGCAGCTAGAAATATTTTTGTTTTAAATCTATGGTTTCTGTTATTTATCTTGCAATTTCCTGGAAAGTATTTTCATGTGATTTATTTAATGGTTTGACACCAGAGATGAAACCACCCCAAAACCCTTGCTCTAAAAAACACCAGATATTCCAGATGAGGAGGAGGGATTTCAGAAACTGGAATTTGGCAACTGAACAAAACCCCCATCTCTGAACACCACCAGAGTTTGAGGTATTTGAAATCTGGTTTAAAATGTAGTAGCTTAAGCCCAAATATCAAATGTACGTACACTACTTAGCATCTCCCACTACCTCTTTGCAGCCATCTCCTCCTAGTCTCCTCCGCTTCCTCTTCCCTCTATCCAGGATGTTAAGTTAGTCTCCCTCCCCACTTCATCTCCATCCTTTCTTCCATGCTAAATGCTCCTGGATTCTCCTACCTGCACCTCCACACTCCCCTCCTTCAAACTTCTCCTCAGAGCTCTTTTTTTATGGGACTTATAAACCCTCCCCTTTTAGTATCTGTGCATGTGCATGGATTTTTCCACACAGAGGTATTACCAGCTGGAGAGTGACTGGCAGTCTCCACTCACTTTGTGCCACTTGAGCACCACAAACAGAGCAGAGCAGGCCAGAAAATATGGTCCATGTGCTTTGCATGTCACAACTGTGGGCAGCCTTCCTCTATGTCTCTGCACCTTCATTGCATCTGTTTCATTAGTTAGCCATGTTCTTCTGTAGTACAGAACAATGTGAACTCATGCAACACAAGACATGTGAAAAGATAATCTCTTTGGGATTTACATAACCTACGGAATGTGCAAATGTCTAGTTTTTAATAACAGAAGTGGTATCTGATAAAGGGAGTCTATGTTTTGCCTCGTTATCTGAGCCTGCAACCTTGTTAAAAGTGTCAAATTGGGTTAAATTCCATGTTTTACTGTAGTAAGAATTAAAAAAAAAGAAGAAGAAGAAGAAAAAAAATGAAAAGGAGGAAGAAGAAGAAAGAGGAGGAGGAGGAATTTTAATTTCTTATCCTGCCAGCATTATCACCATTTCAAAGCAAATAAAGGTGAAAAACTAGCTACACAAGAGTTCGGTAAAACCTCATTTCTCCAGTATCTCTCCAGCTTTACACTTGATGCAAGAAACTGACTGGTTCCCTTTGCAAGGCTGTATTCTTTACAGTACATTAAAAAAGTATAAAGAAATGTAAGCTGTATCTATGAATGAACCAATGGAGAAGCTGTTTAACAAAGCACTGTGTATGAAGAGAGCATACCTACACAAGAGTATGCCAAGCCTGCAGTTCCAAGCTAGATAGGGAAATGTTTGCATTGTTAGAGCATCTGTTTTCCTGGTACAAGGCACTAGGGATTTCAGAGTGACCTGCTTCCCCTCTCTGGTAAAGTGAAGAGCACTTTAGGCTATTAGGGCTCTTACACAGCAAATTCCTGAGAAGATGGGTTTAGGTGAAGAAGCCTCCCTTTTCTTTCTGCTTGAAAAGTCTGCTTGAAGAGGAAAAGAAGGGTTAAAGAGGGCCTTCAGGCCCAGCCAGCGTCTGCTCCATTATACCTGCAGCCAACTCCAGGACTGGAGGGGAGAGAAAAGGAAAGAACCTGGCTCATTTCGGGACTGACTGATGAAGAGGCAGGAGCTAACTGCCTCCCTATCTGAGGGGAAGGATCACTAGCCTGCCAGCCAAGGCAGTCACCGGGGAACAAGCACCGTCCCACTGGCTAGAGGAGACTGAGAACAAGGCCTAGGAGCACCCGGCCTAAGACAAAACTAGGTGACCAAAGCATGGAGACCTTGTGGGGTTCTGACTCCACCAACTGTATGGCTGCCCTGCCTGGAGGAACCTGGAGCTGCAACTGGATGCTACCCAGGATCCATGAGGGGACTCTACTAGAGACAAGCCACCACTACAACTTGGACTATAGGGGCTATGCCCCAAACTGAAAGGACAGTGGTAGGAAGTACCAGGGAAGTGGATGTAGGCTCCCTGCTGGGGCTCCCCAATTCAGGGTCTGTGATAAATGAGAGGGGGGATAGCTCCCTTTTGTGGACACCCAGCCAGCCAGTTGGCTATGGAATCACTCTTGGTGGTTGTTCTCCACTTGCTTTACCTCTAAAGGGTAACAAGCCCACAGGTAAAAGGAAAGGAGTGGGCACTTGACCAAAAGAGTAAATGGAAGGGCTAGAAATTTTTGAAATTGGGAAAAAACTTCCCTTTGTCTATGTGTTGTGATTCTCCGGGAAAGAGGGGAACAGGGAGCAGTTATGCTGTGAGAAGCTTAAGCCAGATATGAAAAACCATCAGATCATACCTAGAGATTGCTTATCTGAAACCCCAGATACGTAAATAAATTAGGAAATGTCTAAAAAGACGCAATTAGGTTTATTTCTATTTATTTCTTATTGGCTTGTGGACTCCTCTCTGTTAACCCCAAATGCTTTTTGTTTTGCTTGTAACTTTTAAACTGGACCTCAAGAAATTATTCTCAATGTTTAAATTTTGTAAGTGGGTTTTTTAAATCTAGCAAAAGCCTAAGTTCCAGATGTATTTTCTTTCTTTTTATTTTTAATAAATTTACCATTTTTAAGAACAGGATTGGATTTTTGGTGTCCTAAATGGTTTGTGCACATGTTGTTAAATTAGCTGGTGGCAACAGCTGATTTCCTTTGTTTTCTTTCTCAGCTCTTCCCCGGGGGGGGGGGGTATGAAAGGGCTTGAGGGTACCCCACAGGAAAGAATTCCCAAGTGCGCCTTTCTGGCTTCAAAGGGGTTTTTGCACTTGGGTGGTGGCAGCATCTACCCATCCAAGGTCAGAGAGAAACTGTAACCTTGGGAGTTTAATACAAGCCTGGAGTGGCCAGTATTAATTTTTAGAATCCTTGTGGGCCCCCACCTTCTGCACTCAAAATGCCAGAGTGGGAAATCAGCCTTGACAGGTCCTAGGTTGGGACCTGGTGGAGTGGAAGGGCCCAGGTCACTCTACCTATCTCCCCCAGCCTTAAAGACTGAGGCACGTTGACCAAGCAAGGAGGCCAAAAATCAAGCACTTCAACCACTTCAACCACTAGGCCGCCCAGCCCTCTAAGCCCCTGTTACAGTGCTCTTGTGACGAGAACAAAATTTATGAGCCTAAGGCTGGGGCTACTAGAGGCCGGACTTCTTGTCTTTTTCAGTACCTTGGGAATCAGAAAGACAAAGGAGTTCTATCTCACTTTGAAGTAGTAAAGCGTTGATGGACAAGGAAGCAGGATCCCTTCTGGATCTGTGAGAATTATATCCCTGAAATTATCCTCTGGCAGGAAAATCATACTCTGGAAGAATCCAGGACTGACCCTGTGAAACCCCTATGAAGAGGTAGGAATCCTTTTGTGGAGGATGCAACCAAATTAATGAAAGAAGAAGGTACAGACTGAAAAAGCACAAAATAACTGTGTAGAGTTTGGAGCCAGTTGTCCTAGTACAGACAACGACAGACCACAGATTAACTTGACTGCAAACTGAATTAATTCCTAATACTCTCTGAGTGAGGTTGGACTCTGAACTGAAAAGAATCCTGTGGTATCAAAATATTTCTGGCAGGATGGATCACTTTAGGATATCCCTAAAGAGGGAGCGCCAAATCAATTTTGATGAAGGTAGATGGAAAATTTTGCCCCAGGAACAAGTTGATTTACTGAGGTCTCCGGTAAAACAAAATCCTCTAGTAATGGGAACAGAATCCTAAAGCCATCTGAGAGGGAGGTTGCCCTATGGATCCTACTCAAAGGAATGACAGAACTTACAGAAGTGGGCTGTGAGGAGGGATTTTGCCATTTTGGATTCCTTCCTCTGACAAGGGAATCTTAGCGGACCCACTTGAAGCTTTAAAAGCATCATCTGGGCTTTCTAATGCCACTGAGTCCCTCCATTCAATGGTGGTAAAACCATAAAGTGAAAGAGACAAGCTCCATCATTGGTTGGAAGGTCTCACTTGTGTATCAAAGCAGGCCAGGCTCTACAGTGCCATTTCCCAAGTGAATTTGGGAGGACAGAGGCGGGACATTAGAGGATAGAAGAATTACAAGCAAAGATGGATCACTGCTGAATTTCCTCTCACTGCCGGGGGCTTACACATCACCATGCATTAGACATGCTGACACTTCACAGTTTCCCCATTGTATTTAGTTGCTTTCCTGGAGGCAGAGGAAAAGTCACATTACTCTGAGCTGGCAGGGTGCAGTAGCTGAAGAAAATGTGCAACTAAAAATAAAGTATTACTCATTCATGCTGGGCTTTGCATGTCTTCAAGTAAACCGCCATTTGGTTGCATCCTGAATCACTCGATGTCACTCGCCATCTGAGGTTTATTTCAATTAGAGATCATGTAGCCCCTTAACCATTAACAAATTTACCACAGCACCGAGTTTTCTCCTCACTAGTGTGGTTTCAGTTCTGCTTTCTGACAGTGGTTCTAAATATACCTAACCATCTGAGGAGCTGAAGATTAAGGGTATTTGGAAAAAAAATTGAGCACAAATCTCCTCTTGGATCATCAAAGCAGATCTTAACTGATATTCTGCTCTCTCTAATTGTTCAGCTCTCCCACTGAAAACCTGTTCATGCAGTGAAAGCAGGATTCCACTGGTAAGAAGTGCCATGGAGAGCTGAGAGGAGAATTTGCCTTTATCCTCAGAATGCTATACGGAGGAACTTCTACTGGTGAATTGTAAATCCCTGTAGGTATTTTATATCTGTGGATAGGTTTGATTATTATCAGCTTGCGTGCTAGTGGGTTTCCATTTGCCACTGCAGTCCAGCCAGAAGGCTGTAATTTGATGCCTGACTAAAGAACCCGGATGAATATATTCCATCTATCATCTGCTTCCACAGGGTGATGTACTGCTGGTGATACTTTGCAATCGATGTATGACCGCAAACTGAGCCATCTTCTGGGTTTGGAGAATTCCTGCTGGACTTTTAAAAAGACATATATATCACATGATAACTCAGATGTCTTGGGCAACTCCCCCCAGCTCCAATATGGTGTTAGCTTATTTACTGGTTCAAATTAGGGAAGCAAGTAAAACTAGGGTCGGGGGTGGGGAAAGTGTTACCTCTTTTCTTCTGTGTGTAACTTCATTAGAAAAAGAGGATTGCCAGTTTAGTTCAGGCAATCATTACCTAATGCATTATTCCCACATGGAGAGAGAGGATATTATGGTGTATTCCTGGAATGTTGCTGTGGTAAAAACATATCCTGTTACCGAAAAAGGAAATGAAAGAGTACTCAAGAACAGCTGTCCTGTGAATGAATGCACTCATTTGCTGGAGCCTACATATTCAGGTGTAATAACTAGTTGTGAGCAAGATAGCTCTACAGGCTTGTTGATGTGGGGAGGAATTCTGCCCCCCCCCCCCAGGCATTGGTTCTGGAGCAGCAGGAGGACCACTCTGTGTTTGCTACTGCAGACTCATGTCTTTAGTAGCCTCCATGGCACGTGGGGGGGCACGTCAGCTGTCAGCTAGGGGAGGCCAGCCTCCAGCCCCACCTCTTTCCCCCAGGCCCCGCCCCTTCCGTGCCCCACCACCAGATCCAGAGCCACACCCACCGCAGCCCCCCACGCTAGTGCCACCAACAGTGGAACACTGGGAGGATGGCCGGCTTGGCCCCAGCCCGAGCTGGGGCCACAGCACAGGGGGAGCTGCAGAGCAGGAAGCGGGTGGTCTGGGTGTGGCATGTGAGCGGGACCACGCCTGGCTGTTTGGGGATGCACAGCCTCTCACAGCTTATGATACCTGCCGCCCATGCTCCATGGAACATACGCATCACCACTACACATGCAGGTTAGCCAATGGATATGCACAGATAGAGATCTACTATCCTCTCCCACTGTGCTATTGTGGACATCAACTAGTGCTCTACAGTGCACAGAGACTTGCCCTTATATATGAATGGCCTGCATCCTGTCCCCTGCACAGCAAAACTACACTGGTTCTGGGGCTCATCAAGCATTTTTGTGCCGTTGGGAAGAGGTGGGCAGACTTTTGCCCCAGGATCATTACAAGCATATGCCAAACATGTTGGACTTCAAAGTGAGGGATAAGTGCTGTGAGTACAAGAAAATAGAGGGAGTTAGCCACTGAAGGACAGGAAGACAAGAGGTTTTCAAATCATATTTTTCTTGGATAAGAAGGAAGTGAATTTCATTCCTATTGCTAGGCTCAAATCTTTAATGCAGTAACATTAAATTCTCTTTATTTATAAAAGAGCTTTGCCACTTTTGAGCCTATGATCTGTCACATTAAATAAAATGTAAATATATAAGTAAAGATAGAAGAGTAAACTATTATTATTCAGCTAACAGCATCATGACAGTAGAGAAAGATGCAGCATTTCTTTCCTAGGTTAATGTCCCTAACCTCACTGGTAGAGCCTTCTGGCTATTTTTCCCCTTGAAAAGATTAATTCTAGGTTTTAAATCCAAGTCACAGCAGGCAATATAATTACAATCCAATTCAACTAGCATTAGTGGCACATCAGAAAAAAAAAAAAGCAAGTCTGCTATAAGGTACGTGCTTATAGGTGCTGGAACTAGGGGTGCTGGGGATACTGCTGCACCCCCTGGCTTGAAGTGGTTTCCAACATATATAGGGTTTATAGTTTGGTTCAATGGCTCTCAGCACCCCCACTATACAAATTGTTCCAGCAGCCTGTATGTGCTGTCTCCATACTGTCACCGCTTTGGTACACGTAGCTGCTCTGATGTTCTCAACAACTAAGCTGTAAACTCTCTGCAAAATTACAGGCAACCTCCGAGTGTTACTAGGAGAGAGCCAACTTCCACTGCCAGACCACGAAACAGAACATGCTGCTCATTTGTTCTGGAAGTGCTCACCCTACATTAATGTTAGAAAATGCCTAGATAAAGTCCATCAGTCCGATTCTCTCCTGCTTTGGCCCTGTGTATGCACTTACACTGTGCAGAGTAGGTCCAGTGGTTAATTTGTGCCAGGGCTTGCCAGGGCTGAGCCCCGGCACCTCTGGGCTTGGCAGTTCATAGCCCCGGCACCTCTGGGCTTGTCGCATCAGTTATGAATGTAAAACAATTGTGAGAGCCCCGGTACCTAATTGCTTAAGCCCCAGCACCTCTTTCATTACAAATTAAGCTCTGAGTAGGTCTCAGATGCCACCTAATCAGAAGGGTGGCATTTTACCCCCACTGAGTACAGATGTGAATGCCTATGCAAGGTGCAAAGCTGTGGAGAATCAGGCCCCATTTAATCCAAACTCTGAGTCGTGCTCCCTCACAGAGCTGCGTTGGGGATGAGGTGAGTCGGCTCGACCCCAACGCTGGCCAGTGCCTTCAAGGCACAACCTGACTCAAACAACATTAGCATCCGGTGATCAAAGGAGAGAAAGAAAAGGGAAAAGCAACGCACTAATGATTTCTCATTATCTCCATTTGATTTCATTTCAGTTTGGCTCAGTCATGCATTTAATTTGCACTAGTTGATCCCTGATCACCTGGGCACTGTGTTCGTGCATTCTCAGCTATATACTTAGAGATTTGTTTTTTTTTTTTCATCTAGTTGATGACAGTACTCTAAGGAACCTACAGCCACTAGAAAGCAAGTGCAAAAGTTTTCTTTCTTTCTTTCTTTCTTTCTTTCTTTCTTTCTTTCTTTCTTTCTTTCTTTCTTTCTTTCTTAGCAGGCCAAGGAGCAGCTAGTGAAGCTGAAAGTCCTTATTATATCAAGTTACCAAACAAAATATAGTTCCCATCCTAACTCTTTGAATCAGGGCATGATTCAGATATTTTAGCCACATACCAATATGGAATTGAAAAACAGGCTCTTTTATAGTTTGGGATCTGACCTGGATCCAAAAGTACACAGGTGGGGTCTGATCCAGAGATCTGTATCTATACACATCTCCCACCTCCCCAATACCTCCCACATCCCCTCAGACATGTATACTCTTCCTCCCCAGAATTCTAAAGGGTTTCAAATTCAAAGGGCTGGTTTGGGCCCATTTATACATATTATGAATAAGTCCCTAATCTAAAACACGTATTGTAAGTCACTGTCCTTATACTGACTCTTTAGAGCGATTTCACTCTTTTATTTCCTTCTGCAGTTACATGGTTTCTGGAGTGCATTCTCTATACAGCTGAGTAAGGTTTCTGCCAGAATACACCTATATATGTTAACACGAAGCGTATTTCAAATAATAATAATAATAATGAAATATCTCTGTTTCTTCAATCATCTGGAATATACACCTGCTTTTTTAACCAGTGTTATTCCTGGTTGTTCCCTCTGGAGCTTTCCTTTTTAAATGTAATAATAACGTTAGCATTTTGCAAAATTGCAACATCTGTTTCACCCTAATAATTATGAGGCTTTATTCTGATTTTACTCTTTCTCCCCTGACAAACAGAAGTCAGGTTCAGCCTGGGTTTCAGCAAAGGAATACCATATATATGCAGTCTGCTTAGAAAATCAGTGACATGCACATTACAAAGCAAAGCATTCTCTCCTTTCCCCTGTATCTCATAGATCTCTGTACTAATACCAAAATATTCCCCTTTTCACAATTCAAAGAGTGACACAAATATTGCTTGATTTCCTAACTCATTCACCCTTGTTCTCTTTTTACATATTGGCACATATTTGTATGCCACGCAGCAGAATGAAGACATCTTTTCCATATCCGGGAATCGTAATTTTAAATGACATTTAAAGACAGACGTATTTGTATTATGACAAAAAATAATTCTTTTGATTTCTCTCAAAATGATCCTTTCCTCGAAAGTGTCTAACTGAACTTTCAATTTTTAGGTTTCTGGTTTTTGCCTCTGCAATTTAGCCACCTCTTTTGTAAGTTAAAGACTCTTTAACATAGCTCTATGACTATTTTTACTGTGTTTTACCCTTTTTAGTAAATTCATTCCATTTTCCTTTCATCAAACAAACTAGGAATTATTAAAACAAAGAACATAGTTCCCCACATCCACACCACCCCCTCCTCCTCCCACCACCATGTTCTATTTCTATTTCTTAAAATGCCCATCAAGTCCTCTCAAGTCTGGCACTATCCAGCCATGGCTCCTGGAATACTGTCTTCTAGCAGCCACCTTTCTCCTTGAGGGGTTTCTACTGTGCTCATGGCCCTTGCCCTTCACTGATCAGTTTTCACCAGTTTATTACCAGTTTTTCAACTATGGAAACTGGCACACCAAATGGACAAGGATGTAGGATATTAAGATGGAATGGACCAACAGGCCTAGCAGAGCTGTCACCTGACTTTCAGCAAGACCAGCCCCCAAATCACTAGGTATGCCTAAAAGAATACTATGAACCTTTAGATATCCACCACTCCATTGTCAGCTTCCTGGCTCCAAATAGCTATAATACTATTCAAAACTTTGGGATGTAGTCCCTTAGGGTGAAATTCTTCCCTATGCAAAGCTTAAGTGGTGAATAAGTGCTTTGTGTTAGCCCCCCGTACAGGGGTGAATTTCACTCTTAGAGAGGCTGTGTTAATTCAGCAAAAACCCTTACGCGCATGCTGAATTTGAGTTTAAGACTATCCCTACTCAGCAAAACACTTTAACATGTGTTTAATTTCAAGTCAATGATACTTAAGCATGTGCTTACAGCCTTTGCTGAATAGGGATACACAAACATGTGCATAAGTGCTTTCTTGAATTGGTAGCATACGTTATATTACCCATGGTAAACTAATGTTAAGATGTACAACTATTCTTTGCAATGAGTATGTCTCTAGCTCATACAGTATCTTGACCAGGCAGAAAAAAGCCATGTCATTCCAATAGCATTCAAATACCATAAGGACATGTTCCCTTTGGAAACTGATGAACCGCCAGGTTCACTAACAGGTTCAGATTCCATCTTCTGATTTTGGCTGTTCACTAGAGTTCAAAGTACTAAATGACTAAAACTGATAGACATACAGGTAAGATATACAATGTAACCAGTAACAATTAGAGTTTCTTTACTTGTTCTTCTAACAAAATATTTCTAATTTGAAAAAAATGAGGGCATACTGTATTTTCAGTGCCTATTCCCCATGAAAGGAACTGATTTACATGTGGTCTGGAATTTGGATTCATACCTTCAAATAGTCCAGATCACAGTTGGATCCTTCTTCTACATCAAAGGATGTAAAGCTGTAGTTAAGCGTATTGCCAGTTGTAGTTTGGATGGTCCAGCTGCAGTGTTCATTTAGAGGGTAATTGTTTGGATAATTTAAACTTTCCAAGATGCCCTGGCTACGGTTGGCAATCACTATTCCTTGGCAAACTGGAAAAAAAAACAGTAATAAATTATACTTAGTATGCTGCTTTCCATCCCAGGATCTCAAATGATCTACAAATCCTACTGAATAAAGCCTAATAATACTGCCATGAGGTAGGTATTATTATGCCTATTTTACAGAGAAGGAAGTTGAGAAAGAGAGAGGTAAGTGATTTTCCCAAGGACACACAGGCACCAGGAACAAAATCCAGATATCCCAACTACAAGTCATTCATTACAAGCATATCCTTCCTCCCAAGTAATACTAGAATCATGATTTCCCCCATTATCCTACATACTCTTATACATTATCCTACATGATTTCCCCCATTATCCTACATACTCTTTTTGCCTATTTTTCTTTTTTTCAAATGCAAAATTATTCTCTAAAACATCCATTTATATTATTTTAAAAAACTCAAAATAAAAATGCAATGTACCATCTAGCTAAATAAGTCACTTTGAACCAATTTACAGTGGCTGGGGCTGTATTTAGACACAATACTGCAAACTCACATACCATTTCAGTGAACTAGGAAAAAAAAAAAAAAAAAAAAGATCACACATGGTTAGAAAGACGAATAAAACATAGTTGGCTTGTGTTGGACATCCTAACTGATTTAACATGCTGGAAGTCAGCGTGAAGTTCTTAATAATACTTTCCCTGGTTACTCATCAAGCAGAGATCTAGAAGAGGATTCGGGGATTTTGACTGGGATAAAGAGTTTTTTCCTCCGGGGAGTGGGGGGGGATGAAAAGAAAGTAGAGAAAGGGCATAGAACAGCCATGCTGTTGGATCAGTGATTCTCATTTTCCTGAATCTGGATTCCACTGGACTCAGAGACTATCAATATGAGTAAATGCTGTGATGCAGAGCATACTGTATTTGGTTACCCCATATAAATGTGTACATGGGAGCAGAATAAGATGAAAGGGGTGGCAGGGAGTTAACAGGGGAGTCTCTAGTCTGTTCACTCTGACACTAAGTAGCTCCCCAAGAGGACAGACTGGGGAATGAAATGTGATTAGCTGCTCAGGATAGCAGGCCGGGTGAGCTAAAGGATTAATTAACGCATCAGCTGAGGACTGATAAAAAGGCACAGGAAAGATGTGCAAGAGGAACTGGGCTGGCTGAGTCCAGTCTCACAGAGCTCTCAGTTCAAGGAGACATCCACTCTTCTTGGGCCCTAGGAAAAGGGCTGAAGATACAAGGGACATTGTACATAGAATTGCCGTTTAAAACTGTAAAGGCGTCAGTGGAGAGAACTTAAATAAACAGCCCGGTGTGGATATCCATCTAGTGCAGTCTGAGCAGGTTTCTGTGGTGCAAGATGGCAGGAGTGGACCATGCCCTGCTTCAGGGGGGAAAATAGAAAAGTAGGACATTCTTCTGTCTGGAACAGGAAATATACAGAGAGTTTGAAGAACATGTTAAGCAAAGCAATTCTATTCCATAGAGGTTTTTATACTGTGTTCATCATGGTAGTATCTGAGGGCCTTCCAGTAGTGCTTTAAGAACATGATACTCATCTGTGTAGTTTGTTCTCTCATCCTCTCCCCAGAGGGAGTTGCATGTGTAGTGTGGTGTCTTGTGTGGTTATGGTGTGTGGGTTTTTTTTAATACAAATATACTTGTTGCCATGCATTTGTGGGAGAAAAGGCCAGGCCAAAGAAATGTACCTTGCCCTTAGAGCAAAAAGTGGTGAGATTTGTGACAGTCCTTAGCTCCTGAGGAAGTTCATTCCACAGTCTCAGACTGCCCCCCGAGGAAGTTTTGTCTCCCGCACAGCCAAGCTTTTACTTGAATTGTTGAGAGTTCCATTGTGCCAGAGAAGCATAGCTGTCAGCCACCATCTTTATCCTAGATCTTTAGATGATTTTTCAGATACCCTTGGCCCAGGCCAAGGGGTGCTTTGAAAATAAGTAGTGAGAACTAGAACTTGATTCAAAATTCTATGGGAAGCCAGTGTAGAGAGCGGAGGATATCCATTGGGAAAGACTACATGAAAACTCCAAAATGGATTTTGAAGAATATGAGTTGGACTAACCAGCTGCCTTCTGGTCCCATTTTTGTATCAGAAATACAACTGGCATGTAAGTGCCTCTGCATATTAGTCTTACACCAAGGAGCACATTTTCCTTTAGAATGTGTCATGTTTCTTCGAACACTATTGTTCAAACTAGAAGACGTGAATGTATTTGGTAATTAACTACCTTATTTCAAATTGATACCTGCTGTACATTTTCAGAGTTTGAGCAAGCCACCAAAAGTTTTGTTTATTGAATTTATTGTGCATCGTTAGTAATAAAATATTAATGTAAATGGCAAAATACATGTGCCTTTAGCTGATATCTCAGATACCCTACATTTGTAAACACACTGTTGGTCCTTGTGATGAGGGGATCAGACCATAGAAAGGGTTAATGTGGCTCAGAGGGGGTTAAATAATCTGATAGGCTGCACCTGAAAGAAAGTTGGCTTGATAGGCAAGCACTTATTGAGGGTGGAGCCCAGCTGGACAGGAGCAGGCAGGGCTGGTATAAAGCCATGAAGTGAGGGCAGAAGGAGGCTGTAGTGTGGAAGCCTGTAGTCACTCTCTGGGCTTAGAGAGGGAAAGGAGGAAACCCAGGGAGACAGTAGAAGCCCTGGGCTCCAGGCCCTGAAAGAAGGGTTTACCCAGAAGGGTGGTGGAGCGGAAGCCTGATAGAAGTGGAGTAGAAAAAGGTTCAGGGAAATGGCAGCAAGATTTGAGCTGTTGTAGACCTTAGCCACTGATTCAAGGGTCCCTGAGTTGGAACCCGGAGTAGAGGGCGGGCCCAGACTCCCCTTCCAGTCACTGGGAAAGTGGCATAGCCTTGAATTGGAAGATTGCCAGGAACAATACCCGGTCAATCGGTCCAGTAAGGCTTTGATATCCTGGAAGGAGAAAATTATAGTCACTTGGCTATAGGGCCAAGCCACGAAGAGGGAGAACCCTGAGTCATGAAGAGGAAGCACTGTTACTACTGGAGTATGAGAAGGGCCACAGAATAAATGAGAGACTGAAGGGGGCATCATACCAGGCAGAATTCTTCCACAGATGCAGTCACAAGCGGACTCCCCAGCAGTGACTAGAGAATCCCATGACTGTCCTCTTTAAAAGGACATAGCTACAAGGTTTTTTCTAATCAAGAGTCTTACTTTGTGGCATGTAAAGAATATGCTGCAAGACTGTGGGATTCCTTTAAGGGATGAGTGAGCCAGACAAAGTTAAAAAAAAAAATGCACTACACAAGTACAAACTGAACTTGAATATCTTTGGCTTTTCAAACGTTCTGATTAGAAACAGTGGGGTATAATCATTTACTGTAATTCAAACCCAGAGGAATTCCCAGTTACAGCCCTCTCTTTAAATCTACAAGTCCTCTCAAGATGACATGTCATCTTCAAGATATTCAAAGATTAACTGTAAGGCTGTTTATACTTAGTGAGGTATCAAAAGTTTACCTAATCCATATGGCACATAACATATTGTGCAAGAAGAAAATTAAATATTGGGACAATATTCAAGATTATGGAGAAAATCCAGAATTCTGCATGATTTACAATTTAAAAGATAAGTACCAGCTATGAAAATGTTATATAGAGTATGGCACAAAAAGAAAAATATTTTAAATCTAAAAACCTACATACCGTTCATATTCTCTTTCAGACTACTAGCCTCCCCTCCCCCTCCCCAAGATTTAGTGACAGCTTTGTTTAAAAATACATTGGTTCATTCTTTAATACCAATAAAAATAAGTATAAAAGGAACTGATTTGTTTTTGTTGTGCGAATATTGTAACAAGCCGAGCACATTGATTCGTGGACATGACACCTCCAAATGTTGGTATTCTGCTCTCTGCAGAACTTCAACTCTTTCAGGTACTTCCAGGAGAAGAATTCTTTTGCAAAGAAATTCAAAAATGTGTCTTTTGCAACAAATGCTTTGAACAATGAAGCTCTCAGAAATGTTCCAGATGGGCTGTATTAAAATCTATGGACCAGATTCCCCATTACATTTGAAGGGGGTCAAAAGGATCTGGTTGTGGCTCCTTGATCTTCATCCACCTCACCCTAGCAGAAATTACAGCAGCAAAGGGGCTAATTTATCTTCCACCATTGGCAAAATGGCTGAACCCTACACCAACGGAAGATCAGGAGTAGCTGCGCACTATTCCATTGTGCCCCTCCCATCCCCACACCAGCCCTGGAATGGCCCTGACACACACCCTCACACACATTCGGTCCTTAATGAAAGAGTAGAAGGGGCAGCAGACGTAGGTGGCAGCAGAGCCAACTCTACCTACTTTCCATCAGAAGACATTTCTCTTATGTTGGGATTTGCAACTAGCTATCTCTGTCCATTTTAAATCATCTGCCCTAGCAGACCAGAGAATCTAGCCAAATGATACAATACATGCACAATCTTTCCTGGAAGAGAATTCTGCTCACAAATGAGACCAGAGGATACAATAAAAAGTTTGTAGAACCAATACTGGCATTCTAGCAACTTGCCGCTCTCACTCTTCTTGTTCATACTTACTCTGCTTGTACTCAGCAAGGAAACCTCTACCTTCAAAATGACCATCTGTCCTTAGTTTCACATATAAAGTATCCCTGGTGGAGCGGATTGACTCGGGTATCTGATTCCCACAAAATTTACCCAGCATCTTAGCACTGCTACTGTTGCCATCATATACCTTTGAATAAAGAGAGATATAAAAATCTTGAGGGATGATGATAGTAGTGAAAACTATTAAACTTAACACATTTAACTGATCTCTCATATGTAAAGTAAAGGAGAACGAAGCGATCACATTTTATGGGGAAAGCTATATATGGAAAAACAGTATAAAGAGACAAACTTTCTAAAGTGACATTTCAATTTGCTCTTAAATCTCTCTCTCTCTCTCTCTCTCTCTCTCTCTCACACACACACACACACACATCCTGTACCCTCCTCTGTCCCAAGATAAATAATCCTCTCCATAACTTTAAAGGTGGCATTCAGGATGGAATTTCCCTACTTTAGAACTGTTCACTTGGTGTGAATCTCTCTCTCTCTCTGTACATGGGCACTAACACTGTGCTCCCTCCCCTAGTGGGGGTGCTGAGAGCCACTGAACCAACCGTAAACCCTGTATATAATGGAAACCACTTCAAGTCAGGGGGCGCTGCAGCACGCCCCGCACCCTTAGTTCCAGCACCTATACCCCACATCTGAAGGGTGATCAGATGTCCCAAATTTATAGGGACAGTCCTGATTTTTGGGTCTTTTTCTTATATAGGCTCTTATTACCCCCCCAAACCCTGTCCTGATTTTTCAGACTTGCCGTCTGGTCACCCTAATCTGAGGAAGAGAGAGAGACTGTACATACAGCAAGGTAATCAGAGCTACATTTTGGATGAAATTCCAAGTGGAACTGTTTAAACTGGATTTCAAATAGGCTGCCTCGGCTTGACTTCAACAACCAATAGCATTCTGAATTGTGGTAATAAGGCATGGGATAGTTGGGAGACATGAACATGCCAGATGAAGTTGTGAGGGTCCCACCACAGCCTGAAAAAAAC
This sequence comes from Malaclemys terrapin pileata, assembly GCF_027887155.1. Taxonomy (NCBI): domain Eukaryota; kingdom Metazoa; phylum Chordata; order Testudines; family Emydidae; genus Malaclemys; species Malaclemys terrapin. The sequence goes on from NC_071506.1 coordinate 246,909,395, forward strand.
AAAGAGAACCATAATTAACTGCATTCAACCTCACCGGTCTCTCTCTCATTAAGAGATTTTATGCTTAGTGCTCTACTCTGCTACTGTAACTCTCCTTTACCCAGTGAAATGCTTCACAGCAGGGGGCTACCTCACAGGATTATACACTTTAGAGCCCCTTGGGAAAATTCTAACCTCAAGCAAGAGACATGTCCTGCTAGAATTACACTTCAGGAAAAGTACAAATCATCTGCTAATGAATGTATTACATCCATTAGCATGAGACTTTCCATAGTTACTGATGCCATGGCAATGAGTTTATAGCTCTTTTTAAAGGGACTTTAGGTTTATCCTCATATTTTCCCTTCTTCCTTGCCATAATTATGTGACAGAAAATAGCAAATATACAATAATAACTGCACCTCGATAACACTTTTCCCTGGGGATCTTAAAGCATTTTATGAATATTAGCTAATTAATCCTAACAGCATTCTTTCGAGATAGCTATTACTATACAAACAGTAACCTGAAGACATGAAAGGATAAATGATTCACCAAATGTCTCATAGTAAGTCAAGGACAGAGACAGCAACAGAACCCAGGAGTCTTATCTCCTACTCTGCTGTTCTAATACTAAATCCTGCTCCACTGCCTTCCCACGCTGTAGCTCAGCCCCACTTCTGTTAGCACCATTACACCTAACAAGCACAGAAACAAAGGATACAGTGGAAGTTAAAATATAAACTAGAATATGGTGTGTCATAAATCACTTGGAGAAAAACCCTTATTTACCCAAGAACAGGAAATATAGATCCCTGTTCTAAACTGCTTGAACTTGTGTTGCCACTAATCAGTTAAGTTTGGGGGAAAGTATTTAAAAGGGATTCAGGATGCAGTTAGGTGCAGGGGAAGTAGAAAACTGCACAGAGAAAAAGGATAAAAGATCTAGCAAAAAGATTGGTCAAATAGTTCCACCCTTGGCATTCTCATTTTACCTGTTGTGGTACCATCCCAGTAAGCTGAAAATCCAGTTCTTGTGCCATATACATCACTTACAAATGTTATCCATAGCCTGTTACTATGGGAGATGATAACAGGAGGCAGAGTTGAACCACAGTACTTTCCAAGGACTGGTGATGTTTCATAGCCTCCATCTCTAGAATGAAACAGAAGAAAGGTCTTGGGCCACACAGGTAAAGAGTGAGAAGAGTAAATGAAATGTCTCCTGGGATTCCTTCAGCTTTGTCTTTAGCAGGAATACATTACCAACTACTGAAGGGTGCAAGACGTCTTAATCAACTACTCACAAACCACTTGCAAGCACTTTGACCCAGCTTGTGAAGGTATTTAGGCATTGCTGCACTCAGCATTGCAAGGCCTAAATGGTTTAGTAACCTCTCTCTCATTTCAAAAGCCAAAATTTTATTGAGAGCTCATGAGATTTAGGTTCCTAAGTCCCTTTTGGAAATGAGATTTAGGGCCCAAAATCTTAAGTTAAATTAAGCAGTGCAACACTGAGAGCAGCAATGCCTAAATACCTTCAAAAGTAGGGCATAAATCTCAACAATTTCATTCCAGTACAGATTCAAAACGTCTCAACATCCTGACAGAGCCAAAGAAGCATCTCTGGGAATCTTCCAAGTTGCAAGGGGAAGCAATGAGGGCAAAGCATCAGTGTCATCATGTCTGTCCTCTATAAAGCAACAAAAGCCTACATTAGCCTACCTATATCTCAGAACAGATGGGTTGAATCTTAGTTTTAGATGATTTGCTCTGGCCTCCACAGATGATTCCACAGCTGACGTTTCTGACCCTGCGCTTAGCTGGTGCTGGCACCCCCTAATTTTGCAATCAAGGGTGCACATGCAATGCTTTGTTGTGCCTCCTGAATATGCTGGTCTTCAGGACAGTTATATTTCTGTGTGCGCACACACACACACACAGGATTTAAAAAACAACCCGAGGTGCCATTTTAATATGTCACCGCCAAAGTAGAGCTATATTTTAAAGAGAGAAATCCTGTTTCTACTTGTTTTTGTTAAAACATTCAGTTTAGCCTTGTTATGATAGAAGGTCTGTTCTCCCCTCTTACCCCACTGAGGAAGACTTAAACAACTGTCTGATATCTCAGGTTGATGTGGTTTCAGAACTATGAAAATGCCTCCTCTGACCCACATCCCCATCTGCTCAATTTTAATATTTCCTCCTAACTACCAATTTACTGTAGTATTAAAGATTACATCAGTCCAGAAACTGGGCCAGATCCTCAGATTGAATAAAATTACATAGGTCCACTGAAGTCAAATACTTGCGATAACACATTCTGCATAACTCCATTCAAGTCAATGGAGCTATGCAGATTTACACCAGCTAAGGATCTGGACCACTCAAAAACTTCATTATCAATGTTTGCAATGTCTTCATGATGCCATCAGTGTACTGTCACTGAGGGAGAACAGTACCATTGATGTGCAGTGGATTATAATGCTCAACAGAATCAAAGGTAACAATGCACTCAGCTCTACTCTTCAGAGCAGTAACGATTTATAGTGCTTAAATATGTAAGTGCACACAATGCTTTACAAAACATGCAACTGTGCAACATAAGAACGGTCATACGGGGTCAGACCAATGGTTTAACTAGTCCAGTATCCTGTCTCTGACAGAGGCCAGTGCCAGATGGCAGTTGGAGGTTTAGGGTCACCAGAGCATGGAGTTGTGTCTCTGACCATCTTGGCTAATAGCCATTGATGGACCTATTTCTCCATGAATTTATCTAATTCTTTATTGAATCCATTTATAATTTTGGCCTTCACAACATTCCATGGCACTGATTTCCACATTTTGACTGTGTGTTGTGTGAAGAAATACTTCCTTTTGTTTGTTTTAAACCTGCTGCCCATTAATTTCATTGGGTGACCCCTTGTTCTTGTGTAATGTAAAGGGGTAAATAATGCATCCCTATTCACTTTCTCCACACCATTCATGGTTTTATAGACCTCTATTATCTGTCCTGAGTCAACTCTTTTCTAAACTGAATAGTCCCAATCTTTTTAATCTCTCCTCATATGGAAGCTGTACCATATCTGTAATCATTTTCATTGCCTTTCTCTACACCTTTAACAATTCGAATGTAACTTTTTTGAGATGGGGTGACCAGAACTGCATGCAGTATTCAAGGTGCGGGTGTACCATGGATTTATATAGTGTCATTATGACATTTTCTATGTTATTATCTATTCCTTTCCTAATGCTTTTTGGACAGCCACTGCATATTGAGCAGATGTTTTCAGAGAACTATCAATGATGACACCAAGATCTCTTTCTTGAGTGGTAACAGCTGAATTAGAACCCATCATTAACATGCATACATGCATACATGGGCTTGGCATGCATCCCTTTGCATTTATCAACATTGAATTTCATCTGCTGTTTTGTCACCCAGTTTAGTGAGATCCCTTTGTAACTCTTCACAGTCAGCTTTGAAATTAACCAGCTTGAGTAATTTTGTATGTCTTCATTTTTGCCACCTTATTGTTCATCCCCACATCTTCCAGATCATTTATGAATATGTTGAACAGCACAGGTCTCAGTACAGATCCTTGTTGGACTCTGATATTTACCTTTCTCCATTGTGAAAACGGACCCTTTGTTTCCTATCTTTTAACCAATTACTGATTCATGAGAGGACCTTCCCTCTTATCCCATGACAGCTTTCTTTGCTTAAAAGCCTTTGGTGTGGGACCTTGTCAAAGGCTTTCTGAAAGCCGAAGTACATTATATCAACTGGATTACCCTAGTCTGCATGGTTGTTGATTCCCTCAAAGAATTCTAATAGATTGGTCAGGCGTGATTTCCCTTTACAAAAGCCATGTTGACTCTTCCTCAACATATCGCGTTCATCTGTGTCTGATAATTCTGTTGTTTATTATAGTTTCAACCAATTTGTCTGGCACTGAAGTTAGGCTTACCAGGTTGTAATTGCCAGAATTGCCTCTGGAGCCTTTTTTAAAAAAATAGGTGTTACATTAGCTACTTTCCAGTCATTTAGTACAGTCTGATTCAAATATAGGTTACATACCACAGTTAGTAGTTCTGCAATTTCCTGAGTTCCTGGTAACTTACTACGCTTTAATTTATCAATTTGTTCCAAAACCTACTCTATTAACACCTCAATCTGGAACAGTTGCTCAGATCTGTCACCTAAAAGGAATGGCTTGGGTGTAGGGATCTCCCCCACATCCTCTGTAGTGAAGACTGATGCAAAGACATCATTTAGCTTCTCTGCAATAGCCATTACAAACATTGAATCTATCTCCCCTTGTAAGTATTCTCACACTTCTTATCAAACTGTCTGTACTGGGCTATCTTGATTATCGCTTCAGAAGTTTTTTTTCTCTTACTTAATTGGCCTCCCAGAGTTGGTAAGACAACTCCCACCTGTTCATGCTCTCTGTATGTGTGTATATATATCTCCTCAATATATGTTCCATTCTATATGCATCTGAAGAAGTGGGCTGTAGCCCACGAAAGCTTATGCTCTAATAAATTTGTTAATCTCGAAGGTGCCACGAGTACTCCTGTTCTTTTTGCAGATACAGACTAACATGGCTGCTACTCTGAAACCTGGAATAGCCTCGTTTTCCTTGTGTGCCCCTTTAGCACCTCAGTCATCCAATAGCCCCACAGATGGTTTGGTAGGCTTGCTGCTTCTGATCTACTTAAAAAAATGCTGTTAGTTTTTGTGTCCTTAGCTAGTTCTTCTTCTAATTCTTTCTTGGCCTGCCTTATTATTCTTTTACACTTGACTTGCCAGAGTTTATGTTGCTTTCTATTTTCCTCATTAGGATTTCACTTCCAATTTTTAAAAGATGCCTTTTTGACTCTCTCCACCTATTCTATTCTGCTGTTTAGCATAGCTGGCATTTTTGGGTCATCTTACTGGGTTTTTTTATTTGGGGGCATATGTTAGTTTGTGCCTCTATTACAGTGTTTTAAAAATAGTCTCCATGCAGTTTGCAGGTACACCTCTACCTCGATATAACGCTGTCCTCGGGAGCCAAAAAAACTTACCATGTTATAGGTGAAACCGCATTATATTGAACTTGCTTTGATCCACCAGATTGCGCAGCCCCACCCCCCTGGAGCACTGCTTTACCGCGTTATATCCAAATTTGTGTTATATCGCGTCATATCGAGGTAGCGGTGTATTTAACCTTTGTGACTGTCCCTTTTAATTTCTGTTTAGCTTCCTCATTTTTGTATAGTCCCTCTTTTTGAAGTTAAATGCTACTGTGGTGGGGTTCTTAAGCATTTTTCCGCTTACACAGATATTAAATTTAATTACAGCATGGTTGCTATTACCAAGCAGTTCAGCTATATCCAGTTCCTGGACCAGATCCTATGCTCCACTTAGGACAAAATCAAGAATGGCCTCAATCCTTGTGGGTTCCAGGACTAGCTGCTCCATGAAGCAGTCATTTGTGGTGTGAAGAAATTTTACCTCTGCATCCTGTCTTGAGGTGACATATACCCAATATGAGGATAGTTGAAATGAAGCCACTCTAACCTCCCTGTGCATTTCACAGTCACTATCACCGTCCTGGTCAGGTAGTCAGTAGTAGATTCCTACAGCCATATCTTATTGTTCAAGCATGGAATTTCTATCCATAGAGATTCCATTATTCAGTTTGATTCATTTAAGACTTTTTACTTTATCTGCCGCTATGCTTTCTTTCACTTATAGTGCCTCTCCCCAACCAGTACAAAAAGAGATGGTCCTTCTGCTGAGGAGTTGACAAGCCCCACAAGAATCCATTAACTTACCCTGACAGCTGGAATTTATCCAGGGCCATCACAGGTCAGAAACATAAGAATGGAATAGGAAGGAGGGAGCAACAAGGTTTTATCTCTAGTTCACTATCAAACCCTTTCTTGCCAGTTCCAGGTACATTTCAGGCTACAGTTTCTTGTTCAGCCTAAATAGATTCTACTTCCTTCCCTTGGTTGCGATCAGAAATGAGGATAATAGAACTAAATGGGCTTGCCTGATTTCCACATAATCCATTGAACAAAGCTTATTCCCTTCCAAGGTGAAGTTGGTGAAGTGCAGCGCAATCTGTTTGTTGGTTTCCACTCTGATCCTGTATATGCACTCTGTCTGGACAGGATAGTTTCTGGGGTAGTTTGGAGATGTCAGCACACCAGTGGCATCAGTGTATTGATGGGAGCACACTTTTAAAAGAAAGAAGCAGAGCACACAGTGACTTGAAGATACATCAACCACAAAGCGTCATTCCAAAGATGTCTGTTGGTTATGAAACAGTTTAAAGAACATATTTAATTAAAAATAAATATCTATTTCTGACAGACAGGAGACCAAACATCCTGATCTACTCTATATTGTAACTTATCTTGGAAAAATATTATTGATGGAGCTCTCAATTTAAAATAACCCATCAAACCAAAAACAGAATCCAGGATGTATAAGGGATTTATTGTACTTGATTTGACACGTTGATTGTTTAAGTAAAACTTTCTTTAATCAATGTGCATACAAAAGGCAGAGGTGGTGGTAGTATGTGTGGTGTTGTGGAGGGTTAAGATCTTTCTATTTGCTAAACAGGCTTTGATCTAACACTGGGAGACAGGAAAAAAGGACACTGTAATGGCTAGCTTGATGATCTACAGTCAGCACAAGGTGCTGCCTTTGAGTCCTGAACGTCTGAGCAACAGAGGCTTAGAAAGCTATCGCGCATTCACTCCCTGTGTGAAGAGAACAGAAGTACTTGTGGCACCTTAGAGACTAACAAATTTATTAGAGCATAAGCTTTCGTGGGCTACAACCCACTTCTTCGGATGCATATAGAGTGAAACATATATTGAGGAGATATATATACACACATACAGAGAGCATGAACAGGTGGGAGTTGTCTTACCAACTCTGAGAGGCCAATTAAGTAGGAGAAAAAAAACTTTTGAAGTGATAATCAAGATAGCTCAGAATCAAACTGAGCTATCTTGATTATCACTTCAAAAGTTTTTTTTCTCCTACTTAATTGGCCTCTCAGAGTTGGTAAGATGAGCTATCTTGATTATCACTTCAAAAGTTTTTTTTCTCCTACTTAATTGGCCTCTCAGAGTTGGTAAGACAACTCCCACCTGTTCATGCTCTCTGTATGTGTGTATATATATCTCCTCAATATATGTTTCACTCTATATGCATCCGAAGAAGTGGGTTGTAGCCCACGAAAGCTTATGCTCTAATAAATTTGTTAGTCTCTAAGGTGCCACAAGTACTCCTGTTCTTTTTGAGGATACAGACTAACACAGCTGTTACTCTGAAACCTGTGTGAAGAGAACATCTCACATTGCTCTCAGGTGGCCTCCATTGGGCTAAATTAGGAGCAATGTTGATTTTCCTTTCTAACATCCTTTTTCTGTTTACCTAAGTCATGAAGGGGCACCTGACTGGTCACATTCTACCTGAAGGAAAGCATAAAATCCCTGATTGCCAGGACCCAGCTGTTCTCTCCAAGATACAGTTCTAGAATGAGTTACATCCATCCCTCCTGGACCAACAAGAGGGCAACCATGACACTGAGCCTTGGCATGAGGTGGAAAATGGGATGGAGAAATGAGGGGATTTGAGAGAACCTCTGCAAAAAGAGAGAGCAAAGGCTCTGCAAAAGTTCAAACTCTTGCTGTAGGACAGAATATAAGAGTAATGGCATGCATGATAGATTTCATGGAATGTTTCATATGTAGTCATCACGGTTACAATAATTACAATGTACAGCCTAAGCAGATAGTAGAGTGCAATGACTAACTTTAACCATTTTACCAGGCCTTAACAGACCTCTGAAACCTAGTTGTAACAAGCTACTGCTACAGTTTAATGCCCTATACTTTACATAGTAGTGTAAGAACTGATGCAAGCCACAGGCCCTTCATATAAGGAATATCAGGATCACCATTCTGCTCTTAGGAATTTCATAATTATAACATTTAACTTCTTAAAACCTTTTGAAATGTGCATATTTAGCTTTCTGAAATACTACTTATGTCAAAAGAGAGCAAAAATCCTATGACCAATCTGAGGGATAAAAAGTGAAAAATTCCCTCTGTATTTTAATTATCTAGAAAGATTAAATATGCCAAATGTGATCTAATTAATGGTTTCTAAACTGACTGTACAATACTGAACTCTTGCTTCAATCCAATACTGTGTTAGCCCTCTTTACTCTTCCTGCTGCTATGATTTACTCTGCCAATCTCTCATCAAATGAAAAGCTAACTTATGTGATCAGAAATTTGACATGCACATCTTTTTACATGGCTCACACTCAGTACAAATGAGTTGGGGGCCGCGTCCTACTTCTCCCCCCTCCCTCCAGCGCTTGCGCCGTCATGCAGCTGATTAGCTGATTAGCGCAAGCCTCAGAGGGAGTGGTGAGAAGGAGGAATGCGGCGTGCTTGGGGAAGGGGTGGGTCCAGGGTGGGGATTTGGGCAGGGATTTGGGGAGGGATCCAATGGGGCGGTGAGGGGGCAGGGCAAGGGTGGGAATTTGGGGAGGGATCCAATGGGGAAGTGAGGGGGCAGAGTCGGGGCAGGGGGGGAATGAGCCCCCTCCGCCTGTGCGCTGGAGGGCAAAATATCAGAACAATTCGCATCCTGACTGAACATCGGTCGGGACGCAGGACAAACCAGTAAATATCGGGACAGTCCCGATAAAATCGGGATGTCTGGTCACCCTATGCTCAAATGCATGCATGTAATTTTAAGGTCAAGTTTGGTCACCTTCAATGAAATCTCTGGTACTTCATCAGTCCAATGTGCAATACCCTCACAAGTGCTACCAACTTTCATTATTTTATCATGAATCTCATGATATTTGGCGTTTTTCTTCAAGCCTCCAATCTTAAAGTCAGCTGATTTTGTGATTTTATAAAATACGTTTCTAGCCCTCATGTTGTAGATAGAAGCTCAAAAATGTGTATCAAGTGTATCCTAAAGGCTCAAAAACCAAAAGGCAAAAAAACCCCAAGCCCTCAAAATGTTTAGGCCAGTGTCATGATTATTTTTGAGCCTGGCTCATGATTTCTGAGTGCTTGGGACTGGCAATATTGCATATTCTGAGACCATGAATGCCAGGTTCTAGTCTGGAGAGTATTTAAATGGTTATGTTATGACGTAATTTGCAGTGTGAACATTAACCATCCTTTTTAAGAGCAACCACTGCAGTCCCTCAAGGGAGAAGATATTCCAGTTTCCCTGCGTCACTAAAGTTTTCTTCCCTGAAAGGAATCCATTTTCAAACCTGGGTGGCGATCCAAATCAGAAGTTATTTTTTGTTCCACATTTTGCACCAGAACTCAAAGATTGAAGGAGAAACATGACAGATCTTATAGTAACTGTCTCACCCACATCAGTCCTCAAGCTCAACTACATAGAGCCAAGAACACATTTAGGATACACTGCTGTAAAGATTATAAAAAGAGCAAATGTGCCAAATGGCCTCACTTACTTACATGTGCATCAGCCAGCAAAACTACTATTGTTCACATTATTCTGGTTTCAGCTGAAGAATGGGTACTCATCTTTTGCATCACCTCACTACACAGCATCAAAAAGTCAGATTTTTTTGAAATGAGCTAGCTTCAGTTTGCAATACTAATGCGATCAATTAAAATTATTAGGTAAGCAAGCAAGAAAGAGGAACTCTGGACCCTTTGCCAAGTTTCAGAATGCCTGATGCCATGATGAAATTAATACAAGACTGGAAAAATATGTATTCCCGTTCATTTTAAATATACTACTCAAGTTCACTAAAGAAAGAAGAAAAGAGTATTTGTCCAGAATGATCACACATCTTTCTTTGCCAGTGTGTGAGGTTTTCGAAACCCATTGAATCTGGTTCTGGTTTCAGTACAACATTAATGTTTGCTCTGCTAGAAAAGGCTGTAAACTACTTCAACCTAATATAACATTGCCAAGATGAATACTAATAAAAAAGTTAGGTTTCATGTTTTCTTTCTCATGCAGCCATGCACAGCGCAGAAAATTATGTTACTGTCTGTTCCAATAAAGGGATATTCATTGGTTGCCATGATACCTATTAATCCAAAGCAAAACTCAAAGTATTAAATCATCGGTAAAATTGTGATTTTTCTTTTAGTTTGATCTTCCACTGCCAAAAAAGAATACAGATTCCCTAACACTGAGCTCCTTATGTCACGTTTAGGCATATTTACAAAAACGAAAAAGAAGCCACCTCTCTACATGAAGTGTATTCCTCTCCACAGGCAGTAGATAAAGCACATCTGCACTCAAGAGCCTGCTGCTGGCAGGCATTAACTGACTTAATTTTTACTAACCACAGCTGAGGATGAGAAGGAGAACAAAGGTCCTTTGTAGAGTGTTTCAATCCCGTTATTCAGAAACACTAGCCACAGCAATTTAAACTGAATCTCCATCCCTCCTTGACTTCTCCATGTATATCTGCCATATACAACATTCAATTCCCATCTTTGCCCGCTCAGCAGGGGAAAAGCTCCATCCCTCTCACCCCGCAATTGGAATTACTGATAATGTCCATTGAAATGTTGTCTTAGAGTTGAATTTACACTATGCTATCAACTAGAAAGTTAGACATACATGTCTACATTTTCTCTTTGGTAATACTTGTGCACCCCTTCTGAAGTCCATGGGTTTCACGAGTCTAGCGGAAAGCAATATTTGACCCAAAAAGTATAGAAAAGAAAAGAATTGATGCTGGGATTGTTCATGATCATACTCTATAACTACCTTCCAGGTAAGAGGGAAAATGTAAGGAAAGAAATTATTCACAATCTCAGATAACAATAGGAAAGGAAGCAATACAATGAAACTAAGGAAGGAAATGTTCATGCTAGAGATAGGGGTGCTGATAGGAGTCTGAAGCCATATTTTCTTTTGATACAAATTCATTTCAGTTTGAATAGCTCATATTTGATGGGAGATAACAAGGCCGGCAGATACAAATTAATCTGACAAAAAGTAATGCCACGCCCTTGCCAGCCACAGGCTGGATTGTCAGTAAGCGAATGGTTTTCATAAAACACGTGTACCAGCACCGCAGTTAAACCAAAGTTAGACTGTCCAGCTACCAACGTTATAATATCCAGCTACCTCCTCCTTTAACTCTGGTCTCTCTGATCACTCAGTGCCATCTTCTCTTAGTCCTACAGAAGCTGAGAAATTTCATACGATAGTCATAGTCACTCCCATCATTACCCAGATGGGAGGGATGTGGAATATATATGTCAAATATGGAATTTGGGAACAAAATTTTCATCCAGAAAGCAACTGGCACAAAACCATGATAAAAGCTCTTGCTAAGAGCGACTAGCTAAAGCTCCACAAAGGAAAGAATGAAATGTAATCTTCTTTGACTAAAAACAGAACAGGTATTTGTGAATAAATAAAGGATAATTCAATACATATACGGGGCCCAATCCTGTTCCCACTGAAAGCTACGGCTGGATCCTGCAAGGTGCCAAGCCCTCTGTCCCCAGTCAGGATTGAACCCTTTGAGAGTTTGGCCGTTGATTTCATTTGGGAGCAAGACCAGGCTCACTGCATGTTGTCTAAATGTGGTTTAGCCAGCAGAGATGGGAAAAGAGGCTGATACTCAGATTCTATCTGTCTGTCTATCTATGCTGATATTTATATAGCCTTCACCACATTCAGAGATCCTTTTCATTTGGGCCCTAGACTCTAAACTTCTATCCAAATATCAGCTTGTTTCCTATGAGACCATTTCCCTGAAAGTCAAATAGATGACTCAAGTAATATAGTAGAGGGAAAGCCCAGGTTCTGTTGCTAGGGCAAGACAGTTCCAATGAACAAGGTATATGTTTAACAGCTGACTATTACTCAGGTGGTATTTGGCTGGCCAAATAGCACTCATGTTCCTACTATCTGGTATGCTTATCCCCACTAGCTCACAGAGTTCAGGAACTTTCCAGATAGTGTTCCATGCTCCAAGCTACATATTCCAGTGTTCTGTTTGCTTTTTTGACCGGAACTATAACTTATACTGATGATATCAAGGTTCAGTCTGCTGTTATTCTAGGGCCGTGTTATCAGAACTAATAATAAACATATCACAAATAATACATGCCAACAAAAACACTCTCCCCTACACTATAAAGATGCAAAAAGGAAGTTTTATTTTACTCGAAAGTGCCCTTTCACTCGTATTTGTTCACTTTTATACGATAACATTGTTCATCTTTTCAATAGCTCAGTCTCTGTAGAATAATTTAAGGCCACTACTCTTCTAGTCTTCCCATTGGAACATCTAATATAAACCAGAACTACTTTGATTACAATGCAGCTGGCTCCCAAATTGTAGCTGAAAAAGTATGGAAGATACTTGTTGCACAAGAAACATGATTAGAACCACATTTTCTTAACAGGAAAAAAAATGTTAGACTTCAAAAAATCCACAGCACTGGTATATATCCTCTTCTTTTCTCAAATATAAGTACATACTGCCCATGCATAATTGGATAGGTATGAAATGAATATCAATCTTAAAGATAGAAGACTTAACATTTGATATAATTTGATGGGAGTGGGTAATTGCATCTGTTAGCTAAATCCCCCTAATTCAGCGTGTGTGTGTATTTCTTTTACACCAAGGCAGCTTCACAGTTCTTTGTTCTATGATTAAAAATGAACATCAGCAGCTCAGCATTCATGAGCAAATTTACAGTAATATTTTGTGTGTGCAAAGAACAAAAAAGTATTTTTATAAGGAAACAGATTTTAGTTTCAGTTTTCTAAGGGGTTATTATTAACAGACAGCCAATGTTAGAAGGTTTAGAGAATTGGTTTGGTTCAGATAAACAGCCAAAAGTGTTGATAGTTATCTGATGCTTGTCCATACTTATCCAAACTGTAGTAATTGAGCTGAAAAAACAAATTGTTCTGGAAATTATATTTCCAAGTTTAGGTCAGATTAAACAGAGAGCATTAGCTCTTTTGTGATATTTCTGCATGAAGCCCCAGCTTAAATCAAGACATGTACATAGAAGTGTAATACAAACTGTAGAGGAGATGGGGGAGAACAAGTAGCCATACATGTTCAGACATCCAAAGTGGTTCAGGTATGGTTTCAATTTTTGGTGACGATTTTAGTTAGTTCTTATTTCATCCAACCATGGTCACCATCTCCAGTCATTATAAATGTTAAATAGAAAAGGGCTCCCTAGAATGCTGCAACTTCCCTTAGAACTGCCCATCTACCTCTGAATTAGCTTGCTTTTTCAAGCTAAGCCCTTGCTACTACAGCACCACCAGATGAATATTGGTACAGACACACTATGCCCATTATAGAAATTTGCTGCATGCTGCAGCACTCACTAAATCCTGGATGCCCTCTGGGGAAGGATGAATTCCTGCCCTTTGCAAAAGGACATTTTAAATCTGCCTTTTTGTTTGTAAAAGCTTCTTTGAAACTTGTAGGAGGCTATCATTTATCATCTGGGAGTTCAAACCCTAAGAGTCCATTCCTATTCTCCTCTATAAACTTCAGTTTAAGTTTTCATTAGATGAGGGGTTCTCAAACTTCATTGCACTGCGACCCCCTTCTTACAATAAAAATTATTACACGATCCCAAGAGAGGGGACCAAAGCCTGAGCCCACCCGAGCCCCACTAACCTGGGCGGGATGCAAAACTGAAGCCCAAAGTCTTCAGCCCCAGGCAGGGGCCTGTAACCTGAGTCCCAACATGCAGGGCTGAAATCCTCAGGCTTTGGCCTTGGGTGGTGAGGCTCGGGCTTCGGCTTCAGCCCTGGGTCCCAGCAAATTCAAGCCAGCGCTGGCGACCCCATTAAAATGGGGTCATGACCCACTTTGGGGTCATGACCAACAGTTTGAGAACTGCTGTATTAGATTATTCTGATTTATATGTAGCCAAATTTTCATAAGAGGACAAATAATTGTCTCGCATGATTTTGGTGCACCCACTATGAGACACCTAGGGTTTCATTTTCAGAGGTGCTGTGGACCCACAATCAGAGATGGCAGTTCCTCAGTCTGAAAATCAGGGCCTAAGAATCTCTAGTTAACTCCACCAGAGAGGTCCTTTGGGGCCATCTGCCTGTCCCAAGTCAGGATAAAGGAGGAGGGTTGGGCGTGGGGCTAGCAACTCCACCCCGTAAAAAATCAACCTGCTATAGAAACGCCAACAATAGAGATAACAGAGACTTTTAGCCTGGAAAAAGAAGGGTCTTCGACTCGAAGACGCATGACGCTGGGTGGTGAAAGTCGTGAGGAAGCCACTAAGCTGATTACCCTTCTTGCAACCAGGAGGATTACCATTGGTACATGGAACGTGAGGACCATGTACGAGTCAAGAAAGATGGCACAGGTCGCAGCAGAGATGAGGAGCAACAACTTGACCCTACTAGGCATTAGCGAGACAAGATGGACGCAAGCTGGACAAAGACGACTGTTGACAGGAGAGTTGTTGTTGTATTCCGGACATGAAGAGAGTGACGCACCCCACACACAGGGAGTAGGCTTCATGTTGTCCAAGCAGGCACAGAGGGCACTGATTGGTTGGGAGGCACATGGTTCCAGGATCATCACAGCATCCTTCAGAACTAAAATGAAGAGGATTAAGATGAATGTTGTACAGTGCTATGCTCCAACCAATGACAGTGAAGAGGGGGACAAAGACTATTTTTACAATAGACTTCAGAAAATATTAGAGATTCTCCCAGACAAAGACATTACCATCCTTATGGGAGATTTTAATGCCAAAATTGGACCTGACAACACAGGATATGAACAAGTCATGGGGACCCACGCTCTGGGAGAGATGAGTGAGAATGGAGAGAGATTTGTGGATCTGTGTGCACTTAACAACTTGGTCATAGGAGGTAGCATCTTTCCTCACAAGCGGATCCACAAGAGTACCTGGGTATCGCCAGCAGGCATGATAGAAAACCAGATCGATCATGTCTGTATTAGCAAGAAGTTCAGAAGATCTTTGCAGGACGTTAGAGTTAGAAGAGGAGCAGACGTAGCGTCCGACCATCACTTAGTGGTGGCCAGATTGAAGCTGAAGCTGAAGAAGAACTGGATAGACGCGTCAGATAGAAGAGTGAAGTTCAACGTTAGCCTTTTGAAGGATCATAAGATCAAGGAAGATTTTGGACTGACGCTGAAGAATAAGTTTTCAGTACTACAGGATCGGTCTGAGGAAGAGGAAGACAGTGTATCCAACAGATGGCAGAAAGTGAGAGAGACACTTAGGTCAGCATGCCAGGAAGTGCTTGGAATTAAGAAATATCAGCAGAAAGAGTGGATCACAGCAGAGACCTTGACTAAGATAGAAGATAGAAAGAAGAAGAAGGCAGTAGTTAATAACAGCAGGACTAGAGCAGCAAAGGCTAAAGCGCAAAAAGAGTATGCTGAAGCCCATAGAGCAGTGAAGAGGAATATTAGGAAGGATAAGAGAGATTATGAGGATGGACTGGCAGCAGAAGCGGAGCAGGCAGCATACAACGGTAATATGAAACAGCTGTATGACATCACCAAGCGACTGTCTGGAAAGTTCAGCAAACCAGAGCGCCCCGTCAAAGACAAGCAGGGAAAGTCTATAACAGAAATAGAACAACAGATGAATAGATGGGCGGAGCACTTTGAGGAACTCCTGAATAGACCAGCACCATTAAATCCACCAGACATTGACCCAGCCAACGAAGACCTTCCAATCAATTGTGATAGACCAACCAGAGATGAGATCAGAAAAGCCATCACTATGATGAAGAATAGGAAGGCGGCTGGACCTGACGATATTCCAGCAGAGGCCCTGAAAGTAGATCTGGATGTTTCAGTGGAAATGCTGTACCCCCTCTTTGAGAAGATATGGGAAGAAGAAATGATTCCAGCAGACTGGAAAGAGGGATATCTTATTAAAATCCCCAAGAAAGGAGACCTCAGCAATTGTGCCAACTACAGAGGAATCACACTTCTGTCAGTGCCAGGGAAGGTCTTCAACCGAGTTCTCTTAGAGAGAATGAAGGATGCCGTTGACCCACAGCTACGAGATGAGCAAGCAGGTTTCCGGCAAAATAGATCATGCACGGACCAGATAGCAACGCTTCGCATCATAGTCGAGCAGTCTATGGAGTGGAACTCCTCATTGTACATCAACTTTGTTGACTATGAAAAAGCATTCGATAGCGTGGATCGAGAGACTCTCTGGAAGCTCCTTCAGCACTATGGCATCCCAGCAAAGGTGGTCAACCTGATTAAGAACTTATATGATGGCATACACTGTAGAGTGATCCATGGAGGGCAGCTTACAAACAGCTTCCAGGTGCGAACCGGAGTCAGACAAGGATGCTTGTTGTCACCATTTCTCTTTCTCCTTGTCATTGATTGGATTATGAAGACATCCACTTATGAGCGTAGGAACGGAATCCAGTGGACGTTGTGGACCCAGCTTGATGACCTGGATTTTGCCGATGACCTTGCACTCCTTTCGCATCGCAAACAGCAGATGCAAGAAAAGACCAACGTAGTGGCAGCCATGTCATCACAGGTTGGCCTCAACATCCACAAGGACAAGACCAAGATCCTCAAGATTAACTCCATCAGTAATGACCCAGTCACACTGAATGGAATCCCTCTGGAAGAAGTGCAGTCCTTCACCTACCTAGGCAGTATCATCGACCAACAGGGTGGCACGGACGCAGACATCAAAGCAAGGATTGGTAAGGCAAGAGCAGCTTTCTTACAGCTCAAGAACATCTGGAGCTCTAGAGAGCTGTCTTTGGCAACAAAGATTAGACTGTTCAATTCCAACGTGAAATCAGTCTTATTGTATGGAGCTGAAACCTGGAGGATAATTAAAACAACCACCAGGAGGATCCAGACCTTCATAAATAGTTGCCTTAGAAGGATTCTCCAGATCCGCTGGCCAGACACCATCAGCAACATCTACCTCTTGGAGAGGACCCATCAACTTCCAGCAGAGGAAGAAATTAGAAGGAGAAGGTGGGGTTGGATAGGACACACACTACGCAAGCAGCCAACCAACATCACTAGACAGGCATTGCGGTGGAACCCCCAAGGCAAGCGGAAAAGAGGCCGTCCAAGAAACACCTGGCGACGCGACCTTCAGGCTGATAGCAAAAAAATGGGCTATACCTGGAACCAGCTAGAGCAAATGGCCCAGGATAAAGGACTCTGGAGATCTGTGGTTGGCGGCCCATACCCCGACTGGGGTGACGGGCATGAGTGAGTGAGTGAGTGACTTCTGAAAATGTTGATCTCATTAAGTTTCAGAGTAACAGCCGTGTTAGTCTGTATCCGCAAAAAGAAGAACAGGAGTACTTGTGGCACCTTAGAGACTAACAAATTTATTAGAGCATAAGCTTTCGTGGACTACAGCCCACTTCTTCGGATGCATATAGAATGGAACATATAATGAGGAGATATATATACACACATACAGAGAGCATAAACAGGTGGGAGTTGTCTTACCAACTCTGAGAGGCCAATTAATTAAGAGAAAAAAAAAAAAAAAAAAAAAAAAACAAAAAAAACTTTTGAAGTGATAATCAAGCTAGCCGAGTACAGACAGTGTGATAAGAAGTGTGAGAGTACTTACAAGGGGAGATAGTCAACGTTTGTAATGGCTCAGCCATTCCCAGTCCTTATTCAAACCGGAGTTGATTGTGTCTAGTTTGCATATCAATTCTAGCTCTGTAGTCTCTCTTTGGAGTCTGTTTTTGAAGTTTTTCTGTTGTAATATAGCCACCCGCAGGTCTGTCACTGAATGACCAGACAGGTTAAAGTGTTCTCCCACTGGTTTTTGAGTATTTTGATTCCTGATGTCAGATTTGTGTCCATTAATTCTTTTGCGTAGAGACTGTCCGGTTTGGCCAATGTACATGGCAGAGGGGCATTGCTGGCACATGATGGCATAGATCACATTGGTAGATGTGCAGGTGAACGAGCCCCTGATGGTATGGCTGATGTGATTAGGTCCTATGATGATGTCACTTGAATAGATATGTGGACACCATACCATCAGGGACCACCATACCATTACAAACGTTGACTATCTCCCCTTGTAAGTACTCTCACACTTCTTATCACACTGTCTGTACTCGGCTAGCTTGATTATCACTTCAAAAGTTTTTTTTTTTTTTTTTTTTCTCTTAATTAATTGGCCTCTCAGAGTTGGTAAGACAACTCCCACCTGTTTATGCTCTCTGTATGTGTGTATATATATCTCCTCATTATATGTTCCATTCTATATGCATCCGAAGAAGTGGGCTGTAGTCCACGAAAGCTTATGCTCTAATAAATTTGTTAGTCTCTAAGGTGCCACAAGTACTCCTGATCTCATTAAGCATCGTCAGTTTGCTTGGCAATGTATAACCATAAAAGATTAGATGGTCCCTGCCCCCACGGGTTTATAATCTAAATCAGACATGGAAAGTCAGTTCAGACAATAAAGCACCAGATGAGAGTCCAATCCCCAAAAAAGTGTAGGTTTTATAGATGTTAAAGGGAAAAAGTGACAAGTTTGGTAATCTTTGTGATGGGAAAAAGATAGAGGAGTCAAATATGAGGCTGTGGCTGTGAGTCTGGGTGATCATGTGACTGTTGTTAATAGTGACACATATGGCAGAGTTTGGGATGAAAGAGAAGAAATCCAGTTTCCTTCTTGTTGAATTTAAGATGGTGGGGGGACATGGAGGTGAAGATGGCAGGCAGATAGTTGAAGATGTGAAACTGGACCGAAGGGCCGAGGTAATTAGGAGATGTTACAGAAGCCAAAGCTCACCAGTAAGTTTGCCCAGGGAGAGAACATAGAATAGAGCTGAGAACAGAAACTGTCTGAGCACTGATAAATAGCAGGAGCAGCTGCTGAAAGAGCAGTCGGAAAGGGATGAGAAAAACTACGAGAGTTCAGAGATGTGACAAGTAGCTGTTCTGTTCAGAAAATGTTAATGTTATTGCAAAAGGCCATCAGTTAAATGCAACAGTCTGTGAGACAGGGTTGGAGGAGAAAGTCTCATATTAACCTCCAATAGAGTCACTTACACAAAAGCATGGTTGGACGCTGCAAACATATGCCAATAGACTGTTTTCTTTTAACATGCTCATGCTGATAGTCCAGCAGCTGTAGCAGCAGCCTAACAAAATGGAGGGACAGTTTACAATAATAATGTATTGTTTCAAAATAAGAGGAAAGGTTTCATGATTTCTGGGTTAGTAAAAACCCAGAAAGTTTTCATACTCTAAGGTTTTTCTTAGAGAGAGAAAAACTGTATAAATCTGTTCCTACATTAGTTTCAGACTGATAGTAGGTTCCTAGCTGGGATGTTTCCCATTAAATCTTAATTGCTAATGATTTTTCCTCTCTCCATGCCAGATAACTAACATATGAATGAAGGCAGCTGAGAAAACTGATCATTTGGAAGTAGACGCTAACTGGTGGTAAAGCAAAAGCAATGGCAGGAAGCAAAATCTCTACCAGACCCCCACACACATTCCCAAGAGATGAAGTAACAGTCAAACTGCCTGAGCTGTAGCTGGGAGAGTGGATATTTTGCTCAGAATCTAAAACAAAGGAGAATGGGCAGCTATTTTTTTTTTTTTTTAATCAAGACACAATTCTTAAACACACTATCGGCTGTTTTGCTCAGGAACAATAAACGAGCAGTTACAGGCATTATTCTACTATGGGATCTACATTGATGTCAAGTACAGTAGCACATATAGCTACAGAGATGACATCTATGGACTTTTGATATTTATCTCATTAAAAATACAGCACACATACAACAAACCCCAACTGAAAACCATCTACCTGGGCACACAGATGACCCATGTGGATACAAATTCTAATTACTATTCCCTTCATTCTTCCACCCCTGCCTCTTCCCACTGTTCGCTACATGCACTCTTGGGTATTTTCTATTGCCCGTGAGCTCTACAGGGCCCTACTCTGTGTTGCATAGAACTTAGCACAATGGAGCCCCAACCCTGACTGGGGTCTCCAAACACAACTGTAACAGAAATAATAAAACCACAATAATGGGACTATGCACATGAATCTGCTCCACTGAAAGTGAGTAAAGGTGTCAGAATTGGGCCTTTAATGAGGCCTCTGCTTATACCAAACTAATTACTGAAAACAAACACAGAACTAAAACTTGGCAAGAAGAGTTATTGCACTTTTCCTTTTTTAATGCTCTTTGATTAAAATATTTCACTTAAACTAAAACTTTGCACACAGGGGGGCAGCTGTAGACACAGTCAGACTATTTCCTTCCTTGCATAAGGGGACCACCCGTGGTCGCACAGTACAGTCTGTATCTCACACATTGTCTGGGATCTGCTTCTCCACTGGCTGTAACTGCCCCTGCCTGTTTGGAGGTCTTGAAGCAGCTGAATCTCACTACTTCCTGCTACTCTTGTGCCAGCCACTCCAAACCAGCCCAGCCAAAGGCAGTGCTTTTTGCTAGGGTCTTGCTTCAGTGCTAGCAGTAAGAAGGTCGGTTAGCAAGCAAGATCCCCACCTAAATGTGGAGGAACATTTAAAGAATATTGAATGACTGATTTCAGGATCCTACACTCTCACACTTAGTAATAGACAGGCGAGGTGGTGTATCACCAGTGCACACTAAGTCAGCAGGGATATTTAATTTCTAAAACAGAACTGCATTTCAATGGGGCAGGGATTAGCAGTAAAAGGATTAGTAACGAGTGTAGCGTTAGCATATAGCATTTCACCTTGAGGTTGCTGGTTCAAATACAGCTCAGGTCAGTGATAACCTTCTGACTATGTGTAGGCGACTTCTGAAATGGGCCTGGTGGTTTTAGCACTGTCCAAAGGGTCAGGCAGACATACACGTCACAGAAACCCTGCACACTAACCAGGGCTTTTGGTAATGCTCAAAGGTTGGGAGCAGTCGAGGAATGGAGGGCTTGGAGATTGACTTTGCTCCCCAGAAGGTGGCTACTCTGGAACAGACTTCTCTGGCAGGGCAGTGAGAGGAGGCTTGAACTTCCACTGCCATGCTGCATCTGTTCTATAATTAAATAGAGGACTTCATTCTCCAGGATGACACTCCAGCACCTGGTACCCTTTTACCTGTGACAAGCACTCCTGTTCCTGTTGTGTTTGCTTGGGACAAAAAAAAAAACCCCGCACAGTCAGTTAAATGTCAATGAGACTTCCGTTCCTATGTCACTTCAGAAAATAATATTCTTAACTACCCTCTGCAGTCCTGCCATATCAGTGATTACAAAACCACTGGTGTTGCCTAGAGACGTTGCTTTCTGCCTGGCTCATCCTCCCCAGCTAGAAAAAGGCCAGTGAACCAAGCTGTAAATAAAGAAGGGTGGAGGAGACAGCAGGGATTCTGGTAATTAAAAGAACAAAGTGTATCTTGTTTTTGTAATGTGAGTTTACAATTAAGGCTTGACAGGATTAATCTGCATAACACACACACTGCTGTATTACCTGTGGAAGCATTCATTGAGATATAATTAGCTGAGAACCCCTCAGAGGCAATATTGTGATTTGTTACAAAGTACAGCATCATTATGTTGCCACTGCTGGTGAGTGATGGTGGAATTGATCTTCCACAATACCTATAAAAAGTCAAAAGAGATACCATGTATTGAGTACCTATATCAATATTATATAGTATCTAGATTAATAGTAAAGTATTCAATGTTCTCCAGAAGCCTGTAGCTGGATCATTTTCTGTTGACTTTAGAGGGAGATAGATTGGTCCCCATCGGATTAGTCTTCCAAAAAGACTAGCTAATATGATGAAATAATCTCCATTATAACCCCATATTCACTTGCTCCTTATTTTCCAACTACTGGAAGGATGGCATTTTTCATCTTCTGGCCTCAGCCCAAATTTGTATTTGAAATTTTGAACCAAACCAGCTTAGTTGTTCTTGAGTTATGGGAATATAAAAGTATGTTACCTTTTGTAAGAAAATAAAAATCTGTAGTGCAATCATTTTATTCACTGATATAAACACACATGAGGAGGCATTGTAAATTGATCAATAAATAATATAAAACTATAAAGTCTAAGATTTAGCCCATGTTATAGCCTAACTTTTTGTTTCTTCAGGTACCCAATTTTCACCTATTCTGCTTCTGCTACTTGGTATTAAAAACTATTTCCTTCCCTGCATCCCAAAGGAAGAAATAATATTAAGAGTGGATTTAAACCTGTTGCCAGGACCTTAAAAGACTTACATGAAATTCTATTGCTAGGCAATGGCAGATGTGAAAATCTGCACATGAGATTGCCATCCCTTACAGAAAAGTTAATTTTTCACTCAATAGTATCAAATTCAGTTCACATCCCTTTGCTCAATAAAAGACTTAAGAAAAATACTACCCCTCATAAACCTGCCTTTACTATGTTAAATGGAATAATTGTTGCTGTTGGCCTGAATAATACAAATCTTTAGCTGCTTTCAGTAAAATGAACCTATGTTGAACATCTTGATACTAAAGGAACAGATCCACTGAGGAGCAAAAAGAAAACAGTGACAGCAGCTGTGTAGGTAGGTAGAGTAAATAGATTAGATAGGCATATTCACCTTCCAAGCCTTGTCACAGTACCATTGTCATATACTTCAAGATAGTCTCTGGTGCAATTGTAATCAAACTCCAAGTTAAATGATGTGAACGTCAGGCGGATAAGGTGCCTGGGCTGCACTGAGATAGTCCATGCACATTTAACACCATGTGGGTAGATGATTGGATGACCAGGACTTGTAATGGTTCCTTCTGGCCCAGTGAGAGTCTCCCCACATGCTAGAAAGATTTAAAACAACAATGTGTTAACTAAAATAACATTTCCAGAAGATGATACTTATAAAATCAGTTAATCGTTTCTGAAAATTAAAAACATGATTCTTTTTCTTTCATCATCTCTTTCAGAATTTTTGAAAGGATTCTACATTGTTTCTTTCACAAATGAGGTCTCCTGCTTTGTTGTCATACAACTTGACATCCCACTGATTTCAATATGTGGTTTTCCTTTGCTCATCCATTTGAATTGGTGGTACACGAGGACATAGAGGACCAATAGCCAGGGGGTGAAAGATCTCAACTCTTACCTCTATCTAATGGCCGGTATTCAGCCATGAATCCAAGATTTGTAGCAGAGGAAGCTCTGAATTTGACATAGAGATAATTCCATGTGGACTGCACTGCTGAAGGTATATCTGTGCCACAGTATTTCGCCAAAAGAGGAGAATCTGTGCTGCTGCCATCCCTGACCTGAAAGACAATGTATTCAAAACAGCCCATGAAAACTTGTTTCTATTACTGCTAAGTAGTTATAAAATGTAGATGAATTGACTCAACACACACAAACAGTACAAAATAGTCTTGGAAACAAGTAGGAAGAGCTAAAAGGTTAAAAGCCACCATGGAGAAGACAGTGGATCATCCACCTCATTAAACTATTCAGCAGGTCAGATCCTATCCAACATTAATGTAAATTTGTGGCACCAGCACAGTGGCCTTAAAGCTGCTGTGAAGGGGCAGCTGAGAATTCTTCTGGCATAAAGGAATCAGATGGAGTAAAACTGGCATTCTAGCTGCCTGGAGCTCTTCATCAGTAGGTAGCACATGGGATACAAGGAGTGGAGAATCAGGCCTTAGCTATCCAGATATAGTTATGCATCAATGATAGCTCCTATTATAGAAAATATAGATGGAGAAAGGTCATGTTATCAAAGGAGCATTCAAAAGAAGAAGGTTGGCTCATCTAGTGAGTCAGAAAATATTTCATTTGTGCAATGAAATAAGTGTTTATATACCTAGCTACCAATTCAAACACGTTTGCTTATTGACAGACAGAGGTACATGACGGAGGCGTGCATATGATATTTGTTTGTAATTCACAATAAGTATGTACTAATATTCTTTACCTCCACATAATCTGAATCACAGGTAGTGATATTTCGAATGCCAAAATCGATAAAATTAAGAATCACTGCATTGCCTTCTGGCTGAAAGATGATCCACTCACAGGTCTTCTGATGAGGGAAAGCTCTGGGATAGTATGGGGAACGAATAACACCCTCTCCAGACAATACACCCCCACAGGCTGCAATGAAAAATTAAGAGTTAGCAGCTGGAAGGAAGGTTTACAAGGAATGTACATTGGGATGTAGATTAAATGTCATTTTGGGGGGAGGAAGAAAATAACTATTGAAAACACACATTTCCATCTACTATAGATATTTCAGATAGGTTTAGGAGGGGGGGCTGTTTGTTTAAAAAGTCGCTATTATGTGACTAAACCTAAACCTGCATAACTGAATGTGGAACAGCAGTGAAATCATGTCCATGAAAATGCCAAGTAAAAATACACATTTGTGTCCTTCCCCAAATTTGACTGTATTTGGTTTCACAGACTTGTGCAGAAAGGATAAGGGAAGGGGATAGCACACAACAGGAGACGAGTGGTGGATGTCTCATCCGTTGGTGGTGAGTCTGGGAAAAGGAGTGTTGAAAGGGGACAAATGTACAGGGCAGAAGTAAGGTTATTCATTATCTGCCTTATTTGGTGCTTGTGCTAGTGATGAGGGGTCTACTGTTGCAGAGAAAAATATACAGCATGTATTTTAAGTTATGTTAAGGGTGCCCAGTGTATATGGATAGCCATCCTTTTAAGCATTTCTAGAAATCTAAATCAATAAATGTATTGATAGATGTCTCAACTTTTCATTTCCTTGCTTTTAAAGTTTTGTCTTAGGAATATTATGGGTAGATCAATCTTAACTGATATAGGGCATAATGTTTTTGTTTCAACGATGCAGAACAAGTGAAGAACACGGGGTAGAGATGTCAGAATAGTGTGATATCATATGTAAAAAATGTGCAGCAAAACCTAAGTACAATGTGGGGAGTTAAGATGGGAATTAAGTCATATACAAATGCTATAAGTCCCCAGTCTAGAGGTCAGTTCAGTTTTCCAGCCACCAGTTCTCTTACCAACTTCATAAATTGCTCTGAAGCTAGCCCTTTGCACAGAAACATCTGACTTAAATTTGATCCACAGGCTGTTGCTAGAGGAAGTGATTGGAGAATGAAATGTGCTATCACAGAATCTGTTGATGATAGAAGACATTTCAGAGTCACCATCTCGAACCTAATCAGCAAAAATAAAATAAAATAAGTAAGTAATAAAACTGTAACTTGATACTTTTATGCATCCATAAAACCAGCATCAATTTTAAACCCCTAAATAGCATGTCATTTGTTTTGTCATTAAGCTCCAGTAATAAAAAAGTGCTGCTAAGTGTTGTTACAATAATGTAAACAAAAGGGAAGCTCTCACAGCCATATGATCATGCCAGGTCAGTATTTGCTGAGGAGACTTCCGAGGCAAACGAAAATACTGTTGATCCAATAGATGGGAGGCTTGTCTGTGAACCAAAGCCTCAACCTGAGGGTAAGCTGTAGGCTGCCCAAAGGGCCATCTTTGGAAGGTAAAAGCAATGTCCTGACTGTTCATGGTTATTAAATATTTACATGGCATGAAATTCCTGCCTAAAATAGAGGATTTTTTTATTTTATTCTAAGTGAAATGTCTCCCCTAGTTAAAAATCACAAATACATTTCCTGCTCTATACACGGAGTTTCTATTGACTTCAGTGGGAGTTCTCCACAAGGATTGCCATATGACCACCCAGGTAGAGGCATAACTAATGCGGGGTGCAGTTCTACGTTCCAGTGTCAGTAATAATGGTTATACTGGTGCCATCTCATTATTTTATTTGAAAAGTTCAAGGTGTTAGAATTAAAGTGATGGTACACAACGGTGCACCAGGGAATCACGGTCTGCTTTTAACTCCTGCATTGCCACTAGGCTTGAATCTCATTAATCAACTCACTAATCAAGGCAGAAATTTATTCCATCGATTGCCTCATGAATTGGCAGCAGATTTGAAGACAAAGATTCTGGTGAAAACAAAAGACCATTTTCTCAGCAACACCAGTTCTGTACCTGGAGCAGCTTGGGTTGCTCTAAGTTGCACCTAGTTGCAACAGCCAAGAAGCCATTGCAACCACTGGGGGTGAGGAGGTCTGGAGAAGGATTATGTTACTTGAAATCGTTTGATATGAAAAGACGTTATAGAAAAATGCTAAGTGAAATTGTATGAGGAGGTATGTGTGGGATCAAGACCAAAAGTAACATATGCTGCTTGGTGCACAGAGATTGGACTCCTAGATGGAAGCTCAACCCAGACTGCTCGTTTGGAATTTTGGGAAAATTTGAAGGATTGTCCATTGTCTACTGAGGAAAGAGGAAGCAGGATCACAGAGGGAGTCGGGGAGCTAGACTGTGATCAGGAAGGGAAGTGCTGTTGGGCTGTTATAAGATGAGGCTGTCCCTAGTGGAGTAAGAAGTAGATGGGTTACTGAAAGCAATTGTTTGGTATATGTCATGTTTAATCTGGCTAAATAAAAGTGTAGTGGATTTTCAAACCCAGAAGTTGTAGGCATAGTTAGTTGGTGGGTTTGAAGAGATCTACAGAGCCCTCTAATAGTTAAGAAAAGCTGCCAAGATCGCTCAGTATTTACAGGCAAGTGTCCTGGGAGGAAGGTTAGAGGGGTAAAAGGGCTGTAGTAGCGACTCAGAGACAATAGTGTTGAACAGGTCATGATACCAGGGCACAGCAGTACTCGAACCATCCTCAATTTTCCCCCTTCACGTACATACACCATGGGTTGGGAGGAGAATGGGGGATGGCATAGAGCCCTATGCTGGCTTTATATATGGCGAGGTGAAAGCAGATGGCTGCACTGCTGCTGAACTTTGGTGATCTCCAGCTGCCTGAATGGCTTTCTGCTCCCTGGCACTCGTTGTGACCTTCCTGAGAGTTCAGTGTAAGGCAGTGGAGCTACACTGGATTTACACTGGTGACCCACAGATTAGAATTTGGGCCAGAATGTTTAGAAGGTGAGTTGAGAACATTTTCAGAACCATAATTCAGGTTAATTGATACTTCTCCGTTACTGGGTTTTCCCAACAGCGCTGAAAGCATTGATTGGTATATAAAGACAGATGAGAATTCAGTCAAGCAGAACAAAGATAACAGGGCACCGTAGCCAATTGATTTGATCTCACAAGGAGCTAGCATTGCTAACAAGTTATCTCTGACTTTGCTGTGCTACAACACATTCTTCCTTAACTGAGAAACATATTGTGTCTAGTTTCTCTCTAAAATACTGGAGTTCTAGGGATTCAGGCTCCTGCTTCCTTAATCAGAGACTAAACATCCCCCCTGGCAGAAATGATGAGCTGTGTCTGTGTCTATAGCAATTGTACAGATTTCCTGTTATCATCAGAGCACATGAGTCTCTGGGTCTTTTCAAAGTGATAAAACAGTTGTCAAAAAACTGATTTTAAAGTAAGAATTAAAAGTCCAAAGCCAGCTCCCTAGTTTAACCTTTACTACAAACGCCTATGAGAGAATATTTTAAAGCCCACAAAACTATTTTTGGGGGGATGGGTTTGTGGGGGGGGCCAGAACTTGACAAAACCACACAGCTTTGATCACACTGGTTATTCCAGGGTCATAAAATTCCATCCCTGTTCCTCTGTTCTGGACTGAATGGATCTGAGTGGGGGTGTGGGAGGAGATGGGGTGAAAAGGACAGAAAAAGTATGATAAAGCTAAACTGCCTGAGATTGCTCAGCAAACAACAAGGTAAATGCCTTGATAAATCAACACAATCTGATTATGCTCAACAAAAATTGTTTTGTTTCTTTGTCTTCTGTGAGTTTAGCTGCTGTTCTGCCAGCAATTAGACAAGAGAAGTAGCAGGCCAGACAAACAAAAGCTGTCTGTTTTCATTACGCAGACTTCCCTCTAATTTTAGAAATTAATTATACTTCATTTCAGCCAAAACCTCTGAATTAAAGCAGAAGGAAAGGGAAAAATGTTAATAAGCAATCTTTTATGGCTAACACTGTAGAAATAGATCCACTATACTAAGCTCACTGGAACCGGTTCCCAGTTTGCTCGAAAGTATATCAAGCAAGAGATGAGCCCACTGAATTCTAAGCAGTGCCTTCTTGGCCTTGGTATTATTTATGCTTATCTTGTATTGGGTACACATTAACCCAAGGCTCAAACCGCATCCTGATTATGTAGAGTGACTGAGGGTCAGCCTAATCCTAGCTGGGTTCTCATATTCACTCACCTTTGGCTCATGCTGATTGCGTATCCCCTGCTTCTAGCCTTTGTGGCTTTTGAACCCTAATAAAAAGAGATATCTACTCTCTCGTATCTGAGGAAGAAATTTTGCTTTACAGTTTTATGCACACAGATAATCAACATTTCAAAACCACAAAATAATAAAAGTCACCTCAATATAATTCCAAGAACAGCCGCTGTGGCTTTCCAGCTCCATGTGAGTGAAGTTGAGGTAGATTTTTTCATTTGGTGGTTGTCGGATAATGTAGATACACTGCCTGTTGTTAATGTATGGGTTAGGCCAGTAAGGGGACATGATAACGCCCCCACTGTTTGTGTAGTTTCCTCCACAATTGGGATCCGCTGTGTTAAATACAAATAAATTGATCATTTGAGACCTCAGATGGGTCATATATCTGAATGCTGGCTGCAAGTCAAACAGCAGATTATTGGGTTAGAGTCCACCCTGATCCTGCCTGTCTCTATTTCCAGGCTACTTCTAGACACAGTAATTTTGGAAATGCCATATTCATAAGTTAAGTGCACAGTTGTACTTACAAGGTGATGTAGTGTAGACAACGTGGAAGCCTCTGTCGGTGACTGAGCCATCAGAATGAAAGTGAATCCATGCATATGGGCCAGAGGTTTGAAGTGGGGGAGGAGAATTGGTGCTACAGTATTTACCAAGGATGGAGTCTTGTGGAAGGAGGCCATCTCGAATCTAAACAAAAGTATTAATCCTCATCATAAGGTTGTCAGATATAAGCCAACTGTGGGTAATTTCAATATTCCTAAAGTTATTTTAGCATAGGACCTCATAGAAGGTGTCGTTAGTGATTGAAGGTTACCAGATATTGGGAAAGCTGGTAAATCACAGCATGGCCTTGCTGTTTTCACACATTCAAAACTCCCATTTAAGTCACCAATCCTGCATTTCCACTGGATGTTGAAGGACTATGGGACCCAGCCCCTAATAAATAACTCCAGTGTTGACATGAATGACACAGGGATCATTCATTGAATGGATGGAAGGGGAGAGAAAGTTTATGAGATCCATCTTGCAAAGTTTTCCTGGAATCATCCTCTCTGGTGGCAGTGGTTTGGGGAGTCACAAAAAATTACGGAGGCTACACTCTATCCCAACTCTACAGATTTTAAGGATACACAAGGAAGTGAACCTCCTTTCATGAGGAGACAGGAATTTAGCAGAGAGGATCCAGCAGCAGGTTATACAGATCTTAGCTGCATTACTTCCTGTCCTGCTGCTGGGGCCATGAAGGGACATGGTGCCCCTCACTCTGCCTGAACTGTAAGATGATAGCCCAGCCCTTTGGTTTTGTTGTGAATATATTTAAATATAGCTAAAGAAGACAATCAGAATAAGAAAAATGTGTTTGATTATTATCATTATGGAAAAGATACACATCCAGAAGTAGGTTCCAAACAGTGCCGTGTTGGTAAGTAACCACAATCATGTGACTGATTTGATCAATCAAAATTAAGGATTTTAAGGTCTATGTTATCATTCAGAAGAACTGCTTCTATTGGATACTTAATCTGGAAAAATACCCTCTTTTACTAATGTAAAATAGAGCTTTTATACCATCACACATTTTCTAGATAGCCTCAATAAAACACTGTAATGGGGGCAGTTAAATCTCTTTCTTTATTCCTTCACTGAATGACTGATGCCATTTGTGATTATAATTGATTCCAGTAACATACAACAGTTTGCATACACTACCGCTATTTTCACAGAAGGGAAGGTTTCTAGACACAGCTGAAAGGAATCCTTCTTGGTGTAGTGATTTACTTGAAGGTTTCAAAAAGCCATATTTACTGGCCTTTTAAGATGTGTCCCAATATTTCAGAAATTACTCAGCATTTTTTTTCTAATGGTAAATAGAGCTGGGTGAAAAAATTTGATAAATAGTTTTATTTGCTGAAAAATGCAGTTTCCAATCAACCTAAACTGTTTGCCAATTCAGGTTGAATTCAGTGAATAGTTTCAGCTGAAAAAAGTTTGGAAAAAATTCTGGAAAAAAATTGAATTTTTTTGACATTTTCAAAATGAATGTTTCAACTTTTCCTTTGAAAACAACATTCCATTTAGAATTTTAACTAGATTTAAGTATAAAAAACACAAAAGGATAAAAAATCCTGAAAATTAAACAAAAAATTTCATTCCACTCTAAACAATTTGTTTTGTTTTTAGTTTCAGCAAGGAAAAAAACCCCAAAAATTGTCATTCTGGGTCAACACAAAACAAACATTTTTTGATTTTTCAGTTTGGCCACTGAACTGAAAAATCAATTTGCCCAGCTCTAGTGGTAAATGCTCCTTGAAACCCTTCCCTTTTCACGTTTCTGTAACTATGATATAGTAGAAAACTGTATCTGAGACATGGCCTAAATCTCACATGTCAAGCCATATACTATGGTACAATATTTATTTCTCTCACACTTTTTGTTTCTACAATTAATTCCCTGCGGGTGTATGTCTGACCAGAATTCTAGAGACTGGGCTTTTTAAGGATAAATAAGTTTCCCACCAGCGATTCATGGTAAAATCCTGGCTCTATTGAAGTCAGTAACAAAACTTTTACTGGTTTCCTCTACTGATTTCAATGGGGCAGGATTTCACTCTTGTTGTGTACATGTCTGTGTGGTTGATGAGTAGTGAGTGACTATTTCAGCTTGTGATTTATCCTGCCAGCGTTACTTTTCTGTCTGAAACAAAAAGGGTGTAATATTTTGTTTTGCAATAACATTGCCAGAATGATGAAATTTTACCTCCAGATAGTCATAGCTGCAATTATCATGATGCCCTAGACGCAGTGTGCCAAAGGCAAATGTGATGAGAAGGCCTGGATTGGTTGAGATGGTCCAGTAACAATCTCTGTTCAGAGGATAGTTACCAGGGTATCCTGGCGAGTTTATTGAGCCATAAGTATTTGTTAGTTCACTACCACATTCTAAACAAGAGGGGAAAAAAACACAGAATTACTTTACTCTTTCATCCAACTTAGTTAGAATGTATGTAACCGCCAAAGCTAAATCATCCCTTAATGATGGAGTTTATGGACTGTTTTAGGTTATCAGATATATCAAATCAACCCATTTTTTTTCCTTCTCAAGATTTACATTTAAGGAAATCCATGAGCAATAAAAATAGAACTCCAAATATTTTCTAAAGTTATGTGTCTACACTGAAAACATTACAGTGGTGCAGCTGTAGCTCTGCTGCTGTAGCACTTCATTGTAGACACTACTTATGCCCATGGGAGGGGTTGTCCCGTTGGTATAGGTAATTCACCTCCCTGAGAAGGAGTAGCTTGGTCAATGGAATAATTCTTCATCCACCTACCACTATCTACACCAGGGTTTAGGTTGGCATAGCAACATGTCTGGGGTGTGTGGATTTTTCACACCCCTAAGTGACATAGCTATGCTGATGTATGTCCCCAGTGTAGACCAGCCTGTAGATGCATAGCTCTAATTTTTTAAAAAATGGGTAACTACGTAACTTAGTGAAAATATCTTTAGAGATGGAACAAGCAAACACACAGGCCTCTTTTGGGGTTCACAGAACTAGGCTGAATGTATGAGCTTTTTTAAAAACCTAATCCCCCACTTTTTACGCTACTCCAAAGGTGATACAATTCATTTTTAAAGTTTTTCCAATTAAAGTATGTACTCAGGGTAGAAGAATAATCCTTCCCACAGCAAAGACTGGGTAGCACAAGTGGGTGATTTGTATGTTGTACACATACTACATCTAGTTTATTCAATAAACATTTTTCTCTCCCTCTGATTCTTTTTTCATTCTCTGTATTGATGCCCTTTCTCTGATGCATTTTACTCACTGGACTTTTTCCCTCCCTCTCCTCTATCCCTTTTTCTCCCTGTGATCCCTCCTAGGCAGTATTTGGACACAATAATTTTAAAGTTCTAGTCAAGCTTTCGAACCCAGAGTGTTTTGGGGGTTGAAATTAAGTAACATGAATTTGCCCTTCCCTGGCTGTCCTGAAAGAGGCCCAAGTTAATGATCTACTTCAAGAAAGGAACTGCCCAGTCCACCAAAAGATCATGCAAATGCTGTTTTCAGGAATTCAAACATAAGAGATAACTGCACAGAGAAAGTCAAGTTGTTTGAAATTTTGATACATAACTGTCATCTTTAAAGGGACTGTTTTATTCTCATTAGCTGAGTCTTCTGCAAACTGACAGTGACAGACAGGGCTGGCTCCACAGTTTTTCCGCCCCAAGTGGCGGGGGAAAAAAAAAAAGCTGCAATCATGATCAGCGGCATTTCGGCGGCAGCTCCATTGTGGCAGGTCCTTCCCTCCCGCTGAATTGCCGCCGAAGAGCCAGACGTGCCGCCCCTTTCCCTTGGCTGCCCCAGGCACCTGCTTGCTGCGTTGATGCCTGGAGCCAGCCCTGGTGACAGAGACAAAAAACTTACTTGCCCAGTGGATAAATGATAATAAAAAATCCCAAAGTCCCCAGGAACATATAACCTAGGATCCTAATAAACTTTGGAGAATCCCTCATAGGAAGAGCAAAACAACCATAAAAACTAAAGCAAAATCCTAGTAAATATTGTCCAGCCCGTAGTTAGTTAGAATTTGATTCAGAGCATCTACAGATAGCTCATGGGCCATCTTTTCTACCTTACTCTTAGTCAAACTTTGTCCTTCAGCACTTGACCTTTACTAACCAAGTAGGACATAATGACCTTTTCCCCCTTTTTTGGTACATTACCTGGCATCTCTTAAAACGTACCTGGTTCCCGAGACTCCCATTTAACTGTAAATCCTCCTGCATTAATTGAGTGGTCAGAACGGAACCAGAAATACAAGGAATTATGGGTACTGAAAAGCTCAGGCGGGTGAGATGAGCCACAGTATTTTCCCAGCATGTATGCTGATGCTGAGTCCCCATCATGAATTTGAAGGAAGTCAAAATTACAGCTGCTGTGTGCTTCCAGTTGGAAGAATGGGAAAGTAATACGCAGAATCTAACAGGAAATAGCAGAAATTAGATCATTGTATTTGTCCATCTGTGATCTAAAGTTTCAATTGTAAGAGTGATTAGATATTGTTTACATAGTAACCCTGTATGGAGCAGATACACCTGTCCACACAATTGTGCACATCAGTGACAAGCTTCAGAGAAATTATGAAATTTCCTGAAGAAAACAAAACAAACAAAAACCCAAGACAGAGGAAGGTATTAAGTAATCATAAAGGTCAAAAGAAAGGAAAGGAGATAAAGAAAGATCCAGACAGACAGAAAAGTTGTCTAGGAGGACTTAATTCCTAACATTACTATTCCTATAAACTAATAGTTACTCAGGATACTCATTTTAGGATCCTCAGAGCTAAATTTGATGATGGTATAATGTAAAGAGTTTGAAATACAGGATAACCTAGCAATATTTGATAGAGTTTCACTATGTTATTTTCTTCATGGTATATAATTAATTAACAAGCATATTCCCATTCTTTATATTGTTTTAAGTATCTTCCTTTCAGCTACAAAACTAAAGGCTCTTTTGTGGATATAAATTCTTCCTTTTATGAACCTACTGTAGCCAAATAATGGCATACAGCAGTTTAGTAAGATACAGATCATCAGCTGGTGTACTTCAGTGTAGCTTTACTGATGTCAATGGTGCTATATGGATTTAAAGCTGAGGATCAGGCACATAGCATTTGTATAAACTTCTAGTAATCAACAGAGTTTGGTTAATTATTATTCTTGAAGTATAAAGATTAAAAAACAAGAAAAGTTAATCCTCAGGCAAGAAATCTTATCCTTAAACAGGAACTGAAATGCTGTACAATTTTTTAAAATAAAATTAGAAATTTTGATCCCAAATTAGTATCAGAATATATGTGTAGGCATAAAGTATATTTGTGTGACACAGAGGCCCATTGGTGCCAATGGGCAAAGAGTTCACTGTTCTGTAACAGTAACTCCTAACAGGCCTAACAAACTCACTACACCTTGCATACTGCTTTCATAGTATTTATCCAAAGAGGGTCAAGTGAGGTATCTAGAAAAAGCTTATGTTATGAATATTAACATAATCATTGTGAGATGTATGTACAGATGATAGTTAAGGAGTTGTGTATATATACTGGAAAATACATTTTAGAGTCTGAATCAAAGCAGCGTTGACAAGCAGGTTTTGATCAGATAAAGGATTCACCTATCTGCTTTGGTTCACATGTAAAATAAGCATTGTAAGCAGTGGAAGCCCGTTTGCAAAGGATCTGAACACGAGGGTGTGCTGACAATAGGGAATAAACCATGGGGTCACCCTGACACTGGGGACAAAACAATGTCTTTGGGCAATATAACGAGTATGTAAAAAGACACTCCTTCATCCTTCACTTAGGAAGCAAAAAGGACAGCACTTTTTGCATTCATGAAAGGGAAAACCCAGCCACATTGATGGTTTAGATGAGGCAAACTACTTTTAGCCAGTTAGAGTTAAATTTGGACTCTAGGAAGCATTTTATACTTTTTGTTTTATATGTACCCACTTCTATTTCCACCATTATCCTTATTCACGGTATCTTAGATCTTAGCCTTTGATAATAAACTTATGATGGTTTTCACTATATCTGTATCCCAGTGCTGTGATGTTATATTGGAGCTAATCCTCAGATGAACCAAACAAGATGGTGTGCGCATGGTTCTTTTGGGGACAGTTTATTTGGTAATTTCTGAGCGTGTCCAGTGGTTAAGGGCTAGACACTCCAGGGAAACACTTCAAGGGAGCTCAGGGACTGGTCTTCACCTATTGTTAATCTGCAAGGCAAAGTAAGGGCTGGCAGAGCCCCAAGGATATTCTCTGGGTAGCTACCAGACTGGTGGTGTCAGGGAGCTGACATCCAGTTAAGCACAAGCAAATCTTCCTACTGGAGGGAGTAGGATAACAAAGTCACTCACAATCTGAGCACCCTGAGAAAGTGTCACAATTTTTAGATCAGTTTTTCTTATTCTCAACCATTGAAGATGTGAATTCAGGATTCTACATTTCAAAGACTCAGAGATTAGACACGGATAATGAATGCTGCAAGGTCATGTAGACTACAACCTACCAACTAACCCATCACAGTGCAGAACTGATCCCTATTGGATATTCATTAATATTTCTAATGCAGCTATAAATGAATCACATCCCCAAACCTAAAGCAGTGTAAGAAATATGGTGTCTGTACTATTTAGGTGTTAGTATGTGTTGTTTGGTTTTGCCAACTCTTGCAAGTCTATCTTGAGTCTTGCAATATTTGCTGTTTGTTCTTAAAGTCCCTGCTCCTGAAGGCAAGTGATTATATGAGAATCTCAGCTGGTTTTTTTAAGTAAATTTCTAAACCTTGTGGTCATGAAGAAAAGCATAAAAATGTAACTCAAGTGCACCCATCAAGGTTCAGAAATCTGAAGTCTGATAAAAAGAAACTAAAATTAATTCTTTTAGAAAGATCTCATGATTTTTGGTGGCCAGGCTTATTATTCATTAATGTTTGGGGTTAGAACTGTTGTGTAATTGATAGCTGGAAGAGAAAGAAAGAAACTTGAATTTGTGCCTTGATGCATAAAACGTATTTCAGCTCACCTTTGAATCCTTTTAGCATTTATTACCTGTTTGACAGTTTGAATTAACAGTCCTTCCCTCAGACTGAAATTCATCCCCTGAAGTCATTTTTCCTGACTCCAGTAACACTTCCTGGTCATAGTTATGGTTGTGCTGATTAACTGACAGTTACTCATTCCAGTAGGGTGATTTATTTTTAGGTGCACTGTAGTTTACCTTGTTGTTGTTAGTTCGGATAACCCAAGCACAGCTGACCCGGTGATCATACTGCTCACTGCCTGGATTGTTAGGGTAGCTGAATGACCCATTGGAGCCTGAAAGAAACCCTCCACAAACTGCAGGAAAAAAACAAAACAAAATAGATTAATTACAGCTATTCCTGCACTGAAGTAAATAGAGTGAAATCCTTTACCGTAACTTTTGATTTGGGAAACATTTAGGGGAAAAAAGGTGAGAAACATTTGTATAAGAGGAATGGCTGGGATTTACTGAGAACAGAGTGACCTCAGGTGAGTAATAAGCAAAAGAAGCCTAAGAATTACCGATAGCTGGGAATTTTCCATCAATATGACTTTTTGATAGAAAATGTTGTTTCTGCAAAAACAAAATTTTTCCACAGGAAAATTCAGATTTTGAAAACATTTTTGATTTTCTGTGAGGAAAAATAAAATATTTTGTTTCTGCTGGTTCAACTTGAACTAAAACATTTTGTTTCAGCTTTGTTCAACATTATACTGCATATGCCTATGCTGACATGATGCCTCTTAGGAGTTGTAATACAGGTGCTTTATGTTCTCATTCTCAGGCCTTACTCCCTGGACAGATTACATCTCTCATGATACACAGTAGTCACCTCTCTAACCGAGCTGCGTGGTGCATCATGG
Source organism: Malaclemys terrapin pileata (assembly GCF_027887155.1). Classification (NCBI taxonomy): domain Eukaryota; kingdom Metazoa; phylum Chordata; order Testudines; family Emydidae; genus Malaclemys; species Malaclemys terrapin. The sequence goes on from NC_071506.1 coordinate 246,946,146, forward strand.
GAGATGTAGTCTGGCAAAAGAACCTGTCCCATTAGGGAGAATGGGGTCATGCGCCATCTGAACCTACAACTCCCAGGAAGCCCCATGTTACAGATGGCAAACTGAGGCACAGAGAGATTAAAGTAAAAAGTATCCACCAGTTTTGGGTGCCCAATTTGAGACACCTAGAACCTGAGTTTTCGGAGTACTTAGCAGAATGTAGCAATGAATATGTTCAAAACACAGCCCCCATTGACTTCAATTGCAGCTGTGAGTGCTCAGCACTTCTGCAAATCAGACCCCAGCATTTCAGGTTGGGCACACAGAAAATAAGCAATACACAATTAGTGACCTCCGTCATGTGAAAAGTGTGGTTTAAGTGTCTTGCCTAGCATCAAATAGGAACTCTGTAGCACTGATAGCTATAGAATACAGTTCTCCAGGCCAGCAGTCAACTGCCTTAACCATGAGATCATCCTTCCTCTTCCTGCGATCTCCCGACGCATTTACTGTACACCTTTCAACTTCTGCAACAAATGAGGCAAGGGTCCTACAGACAACAGCCTCTTCCATTACTCGGCCCTGATCATCCCCGGAACAGGCCCATCCTATACACTGAATAAGGCAGGGGTCCTGTGGAAAAAATAGTGAGTGATCACGTAATTAAATACTGTATCATGATGCACATGCACAAAGGGGGCAAATTAAAATTTCATAGACCTGGCATTTCCTAACATTTGAGTGCTTGATTTTGGAATCTTAATAATGTTCTTTTACACAGTCTTTTATGTGTAATTTCAGGTTTTAAAAACAAACTGGTCACACAGAAATTGCATTATGTGTTATCATATTGATACCCACATGGTTCATCAACAAGCTTTTGGAATCTTTAGATCCACCACACAGACCTCTGCCACTTAAGCTAATACAGTAACTGATAGTAACAGTATGATATTATCCTTTATGTGGACCAACACTAGAGGGGGATGAGATAATTTGCCAGCAGGTTTCACAGATATTTGCCCAGCTATTTCCAGTCCTCCCAGTCCTTGTCCCCAGTCTCCTTGCCCAGCCATTCCCAGTTTCCTCTGCAACTTCGCTCTCTCTCTCTCTTTGGCCTCAAGCTACCCTTTTCCCCCATGTTTCCCATCTCCACTGCCTCCCATTACCCCCCAGCCAAGCCAATCCCTCCTTCTCGGCCAAGTTAAGTGTCCTCGCCTCCTGGCTTCTTGTCCCAGTCCCTTTACCCAGCCAATCCCAATTCTGCCCCTGCACCCTAGCTTCTTGTCAGATCTGTTTCCTCTCCTCACGTCCCACTCGTTCTTAGTCTCATTCTTCTTGCCCTGCCAGTCCATCTCTCCCCCAGATCCTCATCCAATATCAGTTTCCTCCCACCTACTGGCTGCCCCTCACATCCTTCCCTCATTCCCAGACCTTGCCCCAACCACTTCCAGGCTCCGCCCCTCGCCCAGGTTTCTTGTTCAAATATACTCCTCCATTTTTCTGCCCTGAAAAGCTCCAGGTCCAGTTCATGTCCTCTCTACATTTGAATCAGACAGCTTCCTCCTCCATGCTGCCTGAATGCCATCGGGAGGTCATTGAGAGCAGGGGACACACCAGCTCTCTGCTCTCAATTCCAGTGGCTGGCCCTATCATAGCCTGCAGCAGCCAAGACCAGCCATTATAGAGAAAGTACCGCTTCAAGCTTTGGACAGGAGTATGCTCAGTTGCTCTGAGGGGATGGCGCACATGCAGTCTTCTTAGTATTAGGAGTCATGAGAGGCTTGAGCATGCTCTACCAAGCTAAGCTCTACCAAGTCTCTACTAAGCATGCGCTAATTGCAATTTTTTAGAAGCTTATAAACTTGGCCAAATGTAGGTAGATTTTCACAGAGAGGCACATCTCTGACACAAAGTCCATCTCTCTGACAAATTTCAAGTTCCTGCTCCAAAGCATGGGTGTGCTAGAGCTGTTTCAAAGAAAAGGTCACCAGGATTTTTTTTTTTTACATTGAAAAACAATGTATTTCTCCCTAGCCTTTTTCTTAGAAATGGCGGAACCATTTCAACTAAGGGTTTATTTTATTTATTTAAATAAAATTAATGCTTGAGGCAGACACCCAGCATGGAAAATTTCAGCCTGGATAGTTAAAGTCTGGCAAAGTTCTAAGCATCTAAAAACAGGGTCTTATAATGGGAAGTTTCAGTCAACTGTAATGTCAGGTGATGCTACCAGCCCACACAGCTGTCTACAATACATACGAAGTTGTAGAGCCACTCTGTGACAAACTGATGCCGGGGGGGAGGGAGACGGGGACGGGTGTGTGTCAGTGGAATGGCACCTTGATATTACTTTATGAAAATTAATTTATTTGTAAAACATGCCACTGAAAAACAATGTCAAAGACAGGGCCATGTAATTTCCCTACAAATGTAAAGCCCCCTGGCTCTGTGGGTTATATTTCCTTTAAATAATTTTTTCAGTGTGTGGACTTCCTTCATGTTTTTATTCAAGTTTATGTTCAAAAACTTCAGGGCCTCGTTTAGCTCTCCCTCTCTAATCACCATGAACTGCAATGATACTATGTTTTTGGCTGAGGACGCATTTGATCAGCTGCTGTTTCAACTTTTTCAAAGTTTTCAGCACTTTCCCCCTTGCCCCAGTTTCTAAGCCACTGGGATCCATACGGTCTGACTATCTTTCTCCATTCCTTGATTGTAGATCCAGGCTGCTTCAGTGTCAGAAAGCCATAAAGTTAAGTCCCGGTATAGGCTCCTATTCTACATTGGTTCTGCAATGTAGTAGTCACACTGAGGGTGATGTGGTGCACTGTGACTTAGAGGTACTAAATTTCAGCTAAAACATTTAAACTGAAGTCTATTTCTTGTCACCGGCTGCTGTACTGGGTAAAAATTAAAGATTCTGTAACACTGCTTGAAAAGAAATAGTGATCATCCTGGTTTCATGGACAACATTCTCTTTGTCACATAAGTTCTAATGTCCCAGACTGCGTAGCGACTACTAGTTAGACCTAATAGTTGCTGCATTTGCTTGAAGCAGATAGTCATTGCGTTAACAGAATCTAACTTTTTTTTTTAAAGCACTTTGAGGCAAACCGAGTATGAAATACATTATACTGTATAAATCAAAAGCAAACTTCATTCTGTTCGATTGTGATTCTATTATGCCTACCGCAAATCCTCCTTCCCATCTGGATTAGTACACACATGGTCAGGATTCCGAAGATCTCTATCTAACTACAAAAATCTAATTTTAGGATTTAAAGGGACTAGTCAAGGCTAGTAGGCTTAAAATTCAACCGGTCTGTTATGCTATTGATGTTAAACACGTGGGGTTAGAAGCTTTAAGCATTATGGCTTAATACAAGAGTTCACTGAAGGAGTGGGAAAGACTCACGTGGACTTTGGCTCAGGATCTATTTTCCACTGCCTCTTATAGTTTAAACCCAACAGGTAAAACTTTTCCTTTATAAACCTCACCTCTAATCCAAATGCATTTTATGGATATCAGATTGATAGGGTGGTGCTTCAGTTCTCAGTCACTATGCTTTTCATGTTACCTTGCTGGGGAGTCTGACACTGAGGTCCAGTCCAGGTATTTGTACATTCACAGGAGTAGCCATTAATTCCATCAGTACAGCTTCCACCATTCTGACAAGGGTTGCTAGAACACTCATTGATGTTTTCTGTACAATTGATGCCTGTCCAGCCTGGATCACACACACAGAAGTATCCAGAGAGCGTAGCCTACAGGAATAAACCAAATGAAAAGATGCAGCAAATGTGAGTCAACTTAAGTCATTAATATAGTTAATAAAATCATTGATATTTATTATTGTTTTTAGTTGGCAATGCTGGTGCAGAGAAACAAAGGAAGCATTCCCACTCAGCAGTCAACTGTCTTGACATTAACTGTTGGATACTAAAAAAAGGCCAAGGCCTAATCGGATTAGCTCCTTGTTTTGTCTATTATTGCTTTGCAGAGGCCTTTCAAATTACCTGAAAAAGTCAAATCTGTCTTACTTTAGCCATCCAGAAAACTGTTTGCTTGGCACTGAAATTATTACCCTAGAAACAAGTAAATCAAATTACCTCAGACCTGTAACACAAGCCAGGATAACAGCTGTTTATAAATCATTTGTCTCAGGCCTGGTCTCTGAAGTCTGAATATTCTAAAAGGGCCATAAGTGGGATTTAACTACTCCAGACAGAGTTAATGAAAAATGGAGCAAAATCAAAGGACCACAGGATCAGGCCAGTGGTCCATTTTGTAAAACCCAGAGGGTCTCAAACCCAGAAGCTATTACCAGTTCATGCTCCACTACCCATGTCCCACTGTGGACACAGACCATGGGAAGTCCCGCCTCAAGGGGTCTGACAGATAGCAGCTACATGGCTCCTGAATGGCTCCCCACCTTATATAAACCCAAGAGATGTTCTGGGAAGAGTCCAGGCAATGGTATGGATCTCCTGTAGCTGCCATGATCATTCTCGATCCCTGTTCTTGAACTCCTGGCTTTGACCTCGGCTTGATTTGGACCTCACCTCCTGACCCAGACCCTTTAACCTGACTTGGTCTCTGATTCTTGGTATTGACCCCAGCCTGAAACTCAACCACAAATTCCTCTGCTACTCTCAGGCTCAGCTTTGACCCTGCTCTGACCTTTGGTCCCAACTGCCCTGGCCAGAATCCTGACAGTTTGCCTGCACCACTCTCGCTTTGGTGAAGGCCTACCCTGGAGGACTGTGGAGGCATTGGACCCCTCCCTGTCTAGCATGCCCTACAGGGTAGTGGAGATGCTTGAACGGGTTGACCCTCCCCAGAGGAACTCCCCAAGCTTAAAGCCCAATTATCCCAGCTCGCAACACAGAACCGAGCTCTACACAGGCAACCCACCCTGCTCCATGTGATAATGTGATACTGAGGGCCCAACTGGCACAGAACAGTGCACATAACCAGCTGCTATGAGAACTGACAGCTTGGCTACAGGATGAAAATGCTGCAGTACAGTCATGCACTGTAGCTGCATACCCAGACCCAGTGCCCCACCCAGAACATTTTAATGGGGACCCCCATAATCAATGTTGCCTGCTGTTTCTGCTCCAACCCTGTCCTGCCCCACGAACCTAGCAAAAGTATGACTCATTATTAGCTGCCTGTTGGGAGATTCATTGGACTGGGCCTCAGTCCCACCTGAATGAGCGAGCCTGACACTATCTAACTGGGATGCCTTCCTCCAGGTGTTTTCTACTATATTTGATGATCCCCACCATGCCCACTCAGTGGAGATGGCCTTGTGCAGATTCCAGCAGGGGTAGGGACCAGACTTCTTGTACATTGCCCACTTTCGGCGGCTAGTCTCCGACACTGAGTGGAACAAAGCAGCCCAGCTCTACCAGTTCTTATGGGAACAATGGCAGGAGATTAAGGATGATCTAGCTTGTGTGCAGGCCCCACCCAACCTAGATGCATTAGTTGATCTCATCATAGACATCAAGAATAGGCTCCACAAACAACATAAGGAAAGTATCAGAGGGGTAGCCATGATAGTCTGTAAAAAGCGACAAAGAGTCCTGTGGCACCTTATAGACTAACAGACGTTTTGGAGCATAAGCTTTCGTGGATGAATACCCACTTCATCAGCTGCATGCATTCACCCACGAAAACCTATACTCCAATACATCTGTTAGTCTATAAGGTGCCACAGGACTCTTTGTCACTTTGAACGTAAGGAAAGGAAAGGGTCCTGGTCACCACTTGACTGGTACCTCCTGGTACCCCTCTCCAACCCAGACCCCAAACTCATGCAGCTGGATAACACCCGCTGCCATGTGACCACTGAGGAAAAGGAGCACCACTGCTGTCACAGGCTGTGTTTCTACAATGGAGGATCCAGCCACATTTTCTCACCAATTACTCATCCCTAGCTTTAGCATGATCGATTTGGGAAACAACCACATGTAGGCCCAGGAGAAGGAATTGGCCCAGGTGAGCCCCAAAATAATGCCCCCCTCCTCCTCACCAAGGCATGCCCTAGGCACAGCAAGTGCTCCTTGGACCTTAAAGTCTGGGTCTGCCTCTGTGTTCCAGGAGAGCCTTATCAAATTCCCCCACAGTGGGCACTGGTGGATTCTGGGGCAGCGGACAACTTCCTAGATGCAAGTACTGCCCAAACCTTGGGTATTCAGGAACAACCAAAGACTGTCCCCAACCTACTGGAAACTTTAGATGGCTCACTCCTCTTGTCAGCACCAATGACACAGGAGATGGTGCCTCTGGAAGTTGCCATTTGCGACCATGTGGAAATTCTTCCATTTGGAACAATCTGCTCATCACATTTCCCCATAATCCTCTGCATTTCATGGTTGGCATGGCAGGTCATGATTTCCACATCCTTTGGCATGAGCAGCGGGGAGAACTTCTGCTCCAAGTTCTGCCAGAAAGTCTGCCTACGCACACCACCTGCTGAAGCCCAGAACCAGGGCATCTCCCCACCCTGAGCCCTGATCATGAGTGGGTGGGACCACCATGAGAGTTGACTTAGGAACTGCATCCCAAGTATAGCAACTACAGTGACATCTTCAAGAAGAATGCTGACATCCTAACACCACACTGAGAGTATGGCTGCCTGACTGAGTTGCAACCAGGGGTCAAGGTTCAATTTGGCCATGTCTATGTGATGCCAGAACTTGAGATGGCTATCCTGCATTCTTCTCTCCAGGAGACTCTGGCCAACGGTTTCAGACAGCCATCTACCTCTCCCACCGAGGCCCCCATTCTTTTAATTAAAAATGAAGATGGAATCCGGAGCCTATGCGTGGATTATTGGACCCCCAATCAGGTTATCATCAGGAGTTGATGACCCCTTCCACTTATCCCAGAACTACCAGACCATGTATGACTGGTCCAAGTATTCACAAAACTTGACCTGTGGGGGGACTACAACCTGTTTCAAGTCTGAGCCAGGGATGAGTGGAAGACAGCTTTTCAAACCCAGTATGGCCACTACAAATACCTGGTAATACTGTTTGGCCTCACAAAAGCCTCTGACACATTCCAGCACTTTGTGAATGGGGTCTTCCATGACATCTTAGACCAGTACGTCATAGTCTATCTAGATGATCTCATCATCTTTTCTGAGAATCCCAAGCAAAACACCCAGCATATCTGGTCTGTCCTGGAATGGCTATGTCAATGGGGCCTGTATGTGAAGCTGGAAAAGTGAAGCTATGACCACCACTTAGGGTGACCAGACAGCAAGTGTGAAAAATCAGGACAGGGGGTGGGGAGTAATAGGAGACTATATAAAAAAAAGACCCAAAAATTGGGACTGTCCCTATAAAATCAGGACATCTGATCACCCCACTACCACTTCATGGAGCTCCTGGACTACATTCCATCCCACAAGAGCCCCCAAATGGACTCCAAGAAGGTGGAGGCAATATGGACCTGGGCGACTCCCCCAAAACATCAAAGAGCTACAACCCTCCCTCGGATTCACTAACTTTTGTAGGCACTTCATTTCCAGATTTTCAGGCCAAATTGCCCCACTGACAGTGCTTCTTCAGAAAAACACCAACTTCACCTGGTCTCCAGAGGCCCAATAAGTTTTCAACTGGCTCAAGATGGCCTTTACCAGTGTCCCAATGCTGGCCCATCCCAACATGCCATGACCATTTGTCATCAAGACCCATGTCTTCAGTGTGATAATTGGGGGCCATACTTTCTCAAAGATGTGGTCCCCAGCAGCACCTCCACCCTTACATCTACTATTCCCAGAAGCTCACTCCAGCTGAACAGAGTTATGAAATTCTAGATAAGGAGATTCTAGATTCCAAAGCGGCCTTCTAAGAGTGGCACCACTATCTGGAGGGTGCTCGGTACTCAGTACAGGTATACTTGGATCACAGAAACTTAGTAGCTCTGCTGAGCCAAAGCACTGAAACAGAGGCAGCTTTTCTGGGCCCTGCTCTTCACACACTTCAATTTCACCATCATGTATCACCCAGGGGCCCAGAACAAGACCGCTGATGCCTTGTCCTGAAAGGAGAAGATCTCACCAGCCAAGAGCCTCCTATGCTGAGTCTTAAGCCCCAAAACTTCCTGACTGCATTAATTCCCCAAGACCTTCCATTTGGCCAGCTGCTCCTTCTGATGGCCCTGAATGTGCATGACAATCCACTCATATGTCAATTCCTGTGAGACATGTGCCTGCACCAAGACGCTGCACTCAAAACCCCTTGGCACCTTAATGCTTTCCAAGACCCCATTCAGATCCCACGTAGCCATCACCCTGGACTTCTTGGTCGAGCTACCTGTGTCTAACAGTCACACTGCAGTCAACCACTGACAAAAATGGCCCACTTCGTCCCCATTGCAGATATGCTGGCTGCAGAAGAAATAGCCCAGCTCCTGGTGGCTCATGTCATCCATCTCCAAGGATTCCCGAGTGAGTCCCAACTGATTGTGGTCTCCAGTTTCTGTTGTGGATTTGGCATGAAACTTTGATTGCTCAGGGTCTGCGCTTAAACATCCTTTGCCTTTCACCCACAAACTGATGGTCAGTCTGAACGAACAGCTCAAGTGTTAGAATAATATTTGTGCTGCTTCACAAATTTCCTTCAGGACAACTGGTTGAGCCTCCTACCCAAAGTAGAGTTTGCTTGCAACAACGCTGATCTTATCTTCACTGGGCAGAGTCCATTCTATGCAATCTGTGACTTCCACCCCTCTTCTCCTTGCAACTCCACCAATCCCAGAGCTGCCAACTAAGTATGCCAGATCTGTGATGTCCAAGAAGAAATCAAGGCACATCTGGACAAGGCCAAGGAAGATTATAAGCAGTACGTTGACCAGCAGTGCCAGGAACACACAGAATTCACTGTTGTTGGGTAAAAAGTGTGACTCTCAGCCCAAAACCTCCACTCCGACTGGCCATGTTGTAAACTGGATTACCAATACCTTGGGCCATATTACATTAGCCAGGTAATCGACCCAGTGACCACAGGGCTTTAGTTACCCAGATCCCTCAACACACACCCAGTGTTCCCTGTATCCTTGCTAAAAACATCAGCAACCCCTTCACTTACCAGGCTCAACCACAACCCCCTCTGGTGCAGCTCCAGAGACATGACAAATACAAGGTCTATGAGATACTGGACTTCAAAAATCAAATATGGTTCCCTCTGGGAGAGCTGGTTCAGAAGAGTGATCCTGGGAGCTAGAATCCCAAATCCATGACCTCGTGACAGCTTTCCATGAGGCCCATACAGACAAACCCAGGCCAGTGGAGGTGCCCTTTGGGAGGGGTAATGTAAGGCCTCTGGGGTCTCAAATACAGCCCTGAAAAGGTGCAGGTGGCAAACATCTCCATGCTGCCACCCAACAGAAGCTATAACCAGTTCGTGCTCCATTATCCATGACCCATTGTGGACCCAGACCACAGGAAGTCCTGCCTCAAGAGTTTCTGACAGGCAGCAGCCCCATGCCTCCTGGTTGGCTCCCTGCCCTATATAAACCCAAGGGGTGTTTTGAGAAATGTCCAGACAACAGAATGGCTCTCCTGTAGCTACCATGACCATTCCATTCTTGAACTCCTGGCTTCAACCTCAGCTTGACCTGCAACCTCCTGACCTGGACCCTGACCTTTGTTATTGACCCCAGCTTGAAACTTGACTATGAACTCCTCTGCTATTCTCAGCCTCAGGTTTGACCCTGCTCTGACCTTTATTCCTGACGGCCTTTATCAGGATCCTGACACATCTAAGTCAGTGCGCTAAATCTGATAGTAGACAGTATCAACTGCTTCAGAGAAAGGTGTAAGAACCCTGTAATGGGAAATTATGGAATAACCTACCTGACCATAGGGGAAATTTCTTCCTAACTCCAGTCAATGGTTATGCCATGGAACATGGGAGTATATACAGTTACAAACTCTTAATCCCACCCAAAGTAACTGCATTTTCTCGGAGTGCAAAATTCACTTCACACACAAAGTCCAAGTATTTGGGGTCTATGTGGGTAGAATGCAGAGTGCTGGGGCCTGTGTTGTCTCATTAGACTGGCACTCACAGACTCTGTACAAGTTGCATGGAGTACAGGGGTCAGTAGTTTTGGATAAACATAGATCTGCTGCCCCATCTCTGGTCTGCTCCCATTGTGGTCTTCTGCACTAATAAATATGTGCACAGGCACCATTATGCAGCCACCCCATTAGTGGGATGCCTATCCAGCCCCTTTGTGGGGTTCAAGTATCATAGAGGGTCTTGAGCTGGACTGCCACTCCATGTGTTAACTTCACCCTTTACCTGTATAAATGTCAAATTTTTGACACCTTTTAGGCTCTTACTTCAATACTATTTATCAGCAATGAATTCTGAAAACTAATGATGCATTGTGCAGGATACTATTTCATTTGACTTGTTTTAAATTTCCTGGATTTCAGTTTCAGGGGATGTCCCCTATTCTTTTACTATGAAGAAGGGTAATGAAATCACTTACTTTCTCTGTATCATTCTTTATTTTGTGTTTCTCACTTTTGCCCCTTCTTTTCATCTCCTCTGTAAACAGTCCTAATCTTTCCTATTTCTCCTCCCATGAGAGTCTTTCCATATCTCTCATTGTTTCTGTTGCCCATCATTTGAGCCCCTCATACTTCTTCTATGACTTTCTTGAATGAATACAGTATTCCAGGTGGGAGCAATCTCACCATCAATTTATATAATGGCTCTATAATATTTTCACTATTATTTTCTATCCCTTTCTCTGCACAGTATAACTTTCATATATATATATATATATATATATATATATATATATATATATATTTTTTTTTTGGTCCAGGAGCACACATTGAGCAGAGGCTTTTATTGAGGTGTTCACAGTGATGCTAAAGTCTTTTCACAGAGTGTTTACTTTTAATTGAGGCCTTAGTAATGTTCATTAGTAGTTGCAATTACTCCTTCTGGAATGTATTACCTCATGCTTATTAACAATGAATTTCATCTGCCTTTGTGCCACCCAATGATAACTCTGTTGGGTTCCTCTGACGTTCATTTATCTATCAATCTTAGGTATTTACATGTCTCCCATTAATACATTATCTGAGCACCTCACAGTTTTTAATCTATTTATCCCCACAACACCTGTGGGAGGTAGGGAAGTACTATCAGACCATTTTACAGATCAGGAACTGAGGCACAGAGAGGCTAAACAGGTCACAAAGGAAGTCTGTGACAGAGCAGGGGATTGAACCTGGATCACTGATGCCTAGTGCCCTGAACCAGTCTTCTAAAGTCTTGACTAACCTACACTTTATTAGCTGCAAACATTTCCACCTCATTCTTCACTTCTTTACTAGATCATTAATAAACATATTAAACAAGGGTCTTAATACAGATTCATGGGGAAATTCCCCTATTAACTATTTCCATGTTGAAAATTGACCATTTGTTTATAGTCTTTGTTTTCTGTCTGTTAGCCAGTTTCTGGCCCATCAGTGAATTCTGGGTGTTGCCCTGAATGAAACACCCCCAAATGTTTTCTATTGATTGTATCTGCTGTGTACTATGTTTTACCTCCATTCAACTATTTTTAAGATAGGCCTACTATCTCTTATTCTGAGCCTTTTAACTTAAAGCGAAGGTTAAGGGGTGATTACACTGTTTAAGTATCTACAAGGAGAACAAATATTTAATAATGGGCTCTTCAGTCTAGCAAAGAAAGGTATAACACAATCCACTTGCTGGAAGTTGAATCTAGATAAATTCAGGCTGGAAATAAAGCATAAAATTTTAATGGTGAGAGTAATTAACCCTGGGAACAGTTTACCAAGGGTCATGGTGAATTCTCCATCATTGTCAATTTTAAAATCAAGATTGGATGTTTTCCTAAAAGATCTTCTCTAGGAATTATTTTGGGGAAGTTCTATGGCCTGTGTTATACAGGAGGTCAGACCAGGTGATCACAGTGATCCCTTCTGGCCTATGAATCCATTCACAAGCAGCAAAAATTAATATAGGATTCATGGTGGCTTTGTGCATTTAAAGAAAAATACCATGTAAAAATGAACACTGTGATTACATTTTATCATTATTGTCATGTCTGGGTATATCAAACTAGGGTCAAATCCTGCATTGACTTACACCTCTTCCCGCGCAAACCTACTACACTCTAGGACAGTAGGTAAAGTATGGTGAAGAACACTGCAAAAATACATGTAGAAATCACCACCAATGGGGTTGCACAGGAGTAAACCCATCCTGGTTTTTATCCTCACTGGTACACTGTGTCTTAATAGTCACATCTAAACAAAATTGTCTCTTTAACTATGAGGAGTCATGTACTTACTAAGCACTGTCCATTTCTACAAGGGTTTTGATGCTGACAGGTATCACTGACTGGGGCACACCCATTTGGTCCATAACCACTTCCAGTGTACTCAGCTGGGCAGATACAGGTAGGTGTAGGACCTGTGGAAGATGAGACAAAACATACATGGTAACTAGCCTGGTCCTGATTATAGTGACAATATCAGCCTCATCATTAACAGTACGTGAAATAGAGTCTCCATTTGAAACAGGGCTTTGTAAAATGCTTTTCTTCCCTGCCCTGTGTCCACTGCAGTCATTAAGACTACTGGTTATTGGAAAGTCCCAAGAGAGCTGTGGAGGCCCACATGTCTTTGCAGAGAGGTGCAGAATGGGATCTGTAGCTGGAATGAGGCAGAGGGAGTCCAGGAAGGGAACTGTGGGGGCTGGCCACATCCACACAATGAAACCTGCAATTGTCTGGTGGTGGAATCTGGATCCATTCTGATGATACTGTGGCACTGCCAGTAGGCTTTACCTACATTCTCTGCAAATGCCAGGTCACTGCCTTTTGCACCATTGTGCATCCTAGGTCTCCCAGTGCTAGAGACAGGGCCAGTTCACTAAGGCGTACATATTTGTTAGCTTGTGGCCTGAAGCCTAACGTGAAAGTTCTAAGGTCAGGGGACTTCATTTTAAATGTGTTGTCACAAAACTGCCCACTTTTTTGAAGACTGATATTGAACTATCTAACAGTATCTAAAATGGCATATTACCTGGAGAGGGTACACATGAGGCCAATGGATGGCAACCTCCATTATTTATTGAGCAGATAGCAACTTGGGTGCATACTCTTCCATCCCCCTCATAACCTGGTCAGAATAAGATCATTGTGATTAAACAAACAAATCGGGTCAGTGAAAATCTGAGAGAATCAAATGGGAACTGTGCTCGCTCGTACTGCCACCCAGGTGAAAGACTTGAATGGGGACCGAAGAAAGATGCTTTTCCAGCACTTAAACAGAAAAAGCCGAAGTTGATATTGGACCAGAGGTTTTCAAACTTAGTTGACTACCTTAGGTCACCACACTTCAGGGCCCTGAATCTGAACTTACTGATTCCGTTGTTAATCATAAGTAAATCCAACGGAGAAAACAGAGTTACATCCACATAAACCAAGTATGTGTGTGATCAGAACCTTAAGACGTGGGCTGTAGCAGTCATTGCATTCTGCCTTCCATTCATTTCTGCACACAGTAAACCACAGTGGTGCATGGGTTTCTACAACTTCGGTCTCATGATTGTGAGACTGAAGTTTGGAATAGGCCCGTGATGCACTGAGGTTTAGAACACAAACAACTGAATAGAGAGTGGGAAATCACTGCTGGTGCTGCTATGAGGCTCATTAAGATAAGAAGAAAGAGCTGCCTGGAGTATCATTCATCAAAGCCTATGAATTACTTATGATCCAGTGAATTAGATCAAACGTGTACTGAAAATGCCTTCCCAGTATATAGTAACATATGTGTGGTAAACAGTGGTGCTGAACAGTTCCTAACAGGAATTTGTTTCCATTACATTTATTCCAGGCAGTTAAAAACATTTTTCTGTTAGTTAGTATTTCTGTTCATGATGCTGTACTTCTCATAAAGGACTTTAAAACACAAAACGTTGACTTTTATCACCACTCCTACTGCTCTGTTTATTTTGTGGCTGGAAACACTGTATAGATTTTGGAAGCACTTTTAAAGGAATGAGTAATTAGTAAATCTTTTAAGAAGGACAATTCAGGTGGTTTTTGACATCTAGCATATACTTTTAATTAATGTAGACACCATAATAACTAACTTAGTTATTCAAATATTGTCTGCCAAAGGAAGCACACTAATGAGTCATTTAAAATGTCTTGCTAGTATGACAGGAATCAATTTAGAGGCGACGTAATTAGATATGTACACTATAAAATGCTCATCACTAAGTCTTCCTAAGGCAGTTTGAATGTGCTTTGGCTCCAGACACTATATTAAACCACATTAAAATCACATTGGTTAGTATAATACCTGTTTATTTAAACCAAACTAACTGTGCTATAAGGCATAGTATCTTCATGTTTTAAGAGTATATCCTGCTTGTCATTATATCAACATAAAATCAATTCATTGTTTTACCTGGCGGACAAAGACCACAGTGGAAGGATCCCATAGTGTTGATGCACTGAACCATTGGTGCTATTGAACAGCCTCCATTATGCCTCTCACATTCATTAATATCTTGGCAACTGTAGCCATTTCCTTGCCAGCCTATGAAGAGACACAGCAGAAAGGCAAAAACTGGCAAATCCTTACAATGACCTCTTACTTTTCTTCCTTTTACCAGAACTTTCCTGCCTGTTCCAAGCACAGAAAAATATTCCTTTTGCTTGCCATTTAGAAAAGGCAGGTGAATGGGAAATCTTCTTCCTCTGATATATTAGAACTAAACTGAAATGTATTGTAGAATTTAAAATAATGTAGTCTGCTAAATGTGAGTGGGAACCTTTTATTTGAATATGTTCTGTGCATTTTCAGTAATGGATCACACTTTTATATACGGATTAGGCCAGTCAGACCTTACCATAAAATTTTTTGCTACAAAGGCTTGTTCTAATCCTGATCTTGATTATTTAGAATCCCTGTAATCATGTTCTCTACAAAATGCCTAAATAACTCAAATAAGTGCACTCCAAAAAGAGAATTCATAGATTTTCAGGCCAGAAGGGACCATTAGATTAGCTAATTGGATCTCCCATATAAAACAGTCCAAAGAATTTCATCCAGTTACTCCTGTAGTGACCCCAATTCTGTGCTTGTGAAGTATTGGCAGTCAGCACACATCATTGCCTCTTGTTGCTGAATGAGAATACAGAGCTATAAAGTACCTGTGGGACAAGGCCCGCAGTAGTAAGAGCCTGGAGTGTTGTAGCACCGTACGGGAGGATTCTGAGAACACGGCGGACTAGAGAGGCTGCATTCATCTATGTCAGCACTGCAGGCAGGGCTACTAGGCGGGGACATCCAACCAGCATCACAGATACAGCTGTACTTCGGCTGCCACATTAAACAGCATGTTATGAATTAGGGCAATTGTGAAAACTACTGAGAAGCAGATACAAGGAACCATTTAAAAAAATCTTTTAAACTACAGCCAACTACAAGAGAGGTTTCAAATCATCACATGATATGCTTTTGCGTGGTCTTGGGTAGATTTCCCAATCTTTCTTCCTCTGAAATTGAACATTTAGCACATGCCAATAAGAGGCTGCATCATTATTTCACTAAGTAAAAGGAACCTGCATTTTAATGGAACTACACCAGAGAGAATGAACAGCAATCATGAATTGTACCTAAACATAATTAAAAGCAATCAACTCAGCTTGCTTTGCATTTAGGGTAAAGAGACCAATATAAATATAACAACCTGAAATCAGCTTGGCAAACTGTGCAGTAATCTGTTTGATGTGCACAGTATAAATAACTAATTAATTCCCAAATCCATACTTTCTTTAAGGGCAATGATTATATTTACTGTAAACTTTACCAACACTCAGATCTTAACATCTGTAATGAATTGCAGTGTTCAGTGGAGTCAGCGTGACTTATTTGGATTGACGTTATGTTCCAGAACCTCTTGTTAAAGTGTGATTTTTATTTATTTATTTTTAAGAACAATCCTTATTTGGTCCCAGCGATGTGAGAGAATTGGAGTATGAAGAGATTGAAGTTAACATTAAATAACACGAGGGTGGTATTTTCACAAGCGCTCAGCATTAATTGTGATCTCGCTGAAGCCAAGGGGAGTTTTATCATTGACTTTAATGGGAGAAGAGCCAAGCCAACCCTGAAACTTTTGAAAATCCCACCGATAATCTACAAAATAAAGGGAAAATAGCCTAGAAGCAACTGAATGGTGAACCTTAACCAAATCTTCAGTGCAGACCTGCAGTTACTAAACTGGATTATTTACATGAAAGACAGGCAATAATCCTACAGCAGGTAAACAGTGCATGTGGCATGGCCAGCCCCAGAAACCACACGGGATAGTATTGCCAAGTCCTTGCTTTCCCTTCCATGGGGGTCTTGCAGTGATGACAATGTTGGTTATTCTTAACTATTTGGAAAATAGGAAGTTTCAAATAATATTAGGATTGAAATAATACCCAATACTAGAACTGGAGAACAGGAGATTCAAGTCATTTTTAAAATATTCAAAAAAATGTTTCTTCTTCTGCAGCTGCTTAAAGGAGGATAACGATGGACCCGATACAGGTGGCTCTTGGGAGTTGCTAATTACCCTCCATTCCCTCTGTGGTCACTGGGATGCTCAGCACCACACAGCAGCCAACGTTTGGTCATTGAGTACAGGATTAGTGCTGCTCTCTCACCTCTAGAGCACAGTTGGTTGGTGCTTATTGGTACAATTGGTACTTATTGGTACAATGAAGTACTGGTACTTCAGAGGTTTTAAACGCTGACTGAAACCGTGTTGCATAAAGAGAGTCATACTTCATTTCTTACCTCATTGGGCTGCTCCCTGTCTGAATCTATGCAGATGCCATGCTCACAGAGCGCCAGAGAGCCTCCTTGGCAATCATCAAATGTCGAGGTACAATGGGGCCCATAAGTTTCTGGAGTACAGGTACAGCTAGTGATGAAAACACAGAGAAATGCCATAATGTCTGTTTTATTACCACGGTATCTGAACACCTCACAGTCTTGAATGTATTTAGCCTTACAACCCCCTGTGAGATAGAGTAGGATACCCCCATATTACAGATGGGGGAACTGGAGCACATAGACACTAAGTTACCTGCCCAAGGTCACACATGAAGTCTGGGTTCAAGCCCTGCTCTGCCACAGATCTCCCAACACCTATGTTAGGGTACTAACCACTGGAAAATCCTTCCTCCCTAGTGTAGCTGTTAGGACTCTCCCTTCAATGTGGTTCTTTACCACCTTGTGAAGGTTGCAACTAACTGTATTCATATAGCAGTCTTCTGGTCCAAAAGTCCCCATTAGCCTTTCACAAAGGATTTACTTTTCAATGAGTGAAAACGTTCTCTCCCCAGAGATATACAGCTCTCAGCAAACATGATGGTGACAGAAGATGAAATGGCAATGGCCTTATTCTGTTTTTCAACAAAAGTCATATGTGACTATTTTATTACAGTAATGGTACTTTGCACTTTAAATGGTGCCTTCCAGCCAAGGCTCTCCAAGCCCTTTACAATCATACATTAAACTAAACCTTCAAAACCCTCCTGTGAGACAGGTAATAATTATACTGTGACAGATGTTGGAGCATTAACATCTACCTTAGAGCCCACAGGTGTACTGGATAGAGCAATACAGTTAGACTGGGGACTGAGAGCCAGATTTTTAAAAGTATTTAGACAGCTAGTGTGATTTTTCTCAGTTAGGTGCTTAACTCCCACTGATTTCAATGAGATTTAGGTACCAAACCTCAGGCACATTTGAAAATCACACTTGATAACTAGCTCCATATTTAGGCACCTAAATACTTTTAAGAATCTGGCCCCCAGGGCCAGTCATTCAGGCCCAGATTCAGCAAAACACCTACACTTACCGCTTTGCCAACTAGGGAGTGACTTGAGTGTGTGCTTAACTTTAAACACCTGCTCAAGTGCTTTGCTGAAACAGAGGATGTGTTGCTGGAGCTTCCTGGTAGTCAGAGGAAAGGCATAAGCTTAAGTTGTAGCCTGTCTATTTGCTTTCCCAGTTATGTAAAAGCCAGTTTGTTTAGTTTGGTATGTGGGGCATTTTTTAGCTGGCAGGAATAAAGCCTTGAAGAGAAATAATAATGCCTGCTGGCTGGCTCTTTTGTGGTTGCTGGACCAGCTGACTCACTTCAACAACTTACACAGCCCTGCACTCATTTTGGAGATGAGGAAACTGAGGCATAGATAAATTAAGCAGTTTATGCACGTTCAAACAGCAAGTTTTAGTGGAAGAAGTGGTAACAGAACCCAGGAATCCTGCCTTCCAGTCCTCTCAAGCTGGAATGATGAACTGAATGTGGGTATTATATCTATTGCAGCAAGTTATTACTTCCTGAAGCAAGAGGAGACAAGGGGGTAGGGATAGGAAGAATTTGCCCGAGAGGAGAGTCTCTGAGTCACAGTGAGTCTCAGAACTATCCTGGAGGTGGTGCAATTTATGCACTAGCCCTTGCTCAGCACTATGCCTAAAGGTACAATCTAGGCCGCTGAAATGCAGCCCCTGCTGAGGTGCAACATGACAGAACAAACAATACACGACAGGAAGTGAAGAGAAATACTGTCTCAAAATGACAGCATATGGGGGATGCCTGTGGTTCCAATGTATGGGCACTAAAGTTCAGTGACTCTCCCATTTTGTAGCAGATTGTGTTGCATACGTGGGTCCGTCACCTACCCTCTTATTTTAACTGGCATTCAGATAGCACTTGTTTGGTTCCTTCGAGAACACCATGCTTACAGGGGGCTACCTGGCTGAAGCTTCTGTTTCTTATTTTCGGTAATGGTAAATAAGCTGGTAAATACACAACTTCCACACACAATACAAAGCTGTCCCTGTTAGAAGGGAACAAGCAGGCTGAATGGCATGCCAGAGCTCCCTGCAAAGCATAAAAATGTTCTCAGCTTCAGCATAAAAATCTTAGCCCCCTCAAATATTTACTTGGTATGCCAAAAGCTTTATAATACTTTGCCATTGCTTGCAAGAAGATTTTAGAAGGAATATCTATGTGCAGTGGTTATAATGTGGTCCAATGGTACTTTTCTCTGGGTGTGCGATTCCCCAGCAGCATTAGTTTGGTTTTAATAGACAAATTTCCAGTATTCCTGCAGGTCTTTCTGCCACGTCAGGCAGTCTGTAAAATAGGCTATGCACCAAGTGGCTTGTACTTGCTACCTTCCTCCTGTGCTCAGCAGCACAGCATGTTGGTGCACTACAAAATTAAGATGTCCACCACTATCCATCTGAAAGAGAGAACTCTGCTTCCCATCTCTCACTTACAGTGACCGTTTTAAAGTAGGCTTTTCCTGGCAGTCAGCTTCCAGGAGAGCACTTCATTGCTTCTCTGTCCCCTTACATGTGTTAAGTCAGTATTGGACATAATGAAATGTCCCACCTGATGAGAAGACCTGTATTTCAATGTTCTTGTCAAACAAAGACCTTCCACTCCATGCCTTGAGGCTTTCTATCCATCCTTGCTCCCTTCCCCAACAAGGTTCCCAGGCCTCTCCCCTACTCACAGTAAGACCACTTTTACATACACCAGTGACATGACTGTAAATCAGAATGATGGTATTTTGCAGATGTCACTGACTACACAAGGTGTGGGGCAACAGTGAATGAGGCACACAGCCCCGCCCTTAAAGAGCTGACTACACTGGAAGTTTATACAGTCCTTTTCCAGTTCAAACTCTTGACTTATATGTCCTTTTTAAGCACCAATTCAGGAAAGCATGAGCTTAAAGTTAATAGGAATGCTTTCCAGAATCAGGGCCTTAATACTCGAAGCTGCATACTGATGATTTTGGTGAAATGGTGAAGGAGTCCTGATGCCTATCAGAGTATTGTTTCATATTCAAAACAAGCAGGAATTCAGTGAGAGGTACCTTCAAAGAAGGGGAAAGATCAGCGCAGTATTTAAAGGCAGTAAAACACAACGTTTTATTACTCAGCAGAAGCTGCCAGAGCATGGCCACCAGCTTTATGAAGTCTTGCTCAGAGCAGCTTCAAATGGGTAATAACTTTAATCTCTTACTAAAATAGCTGGAATGGAGTGGTGATCTCTTCCTCTTTGGAATGTCCTCTGATTGCCTTCATTTTGATCAGTCCTTTGAGGCAGGACTTGAAGTTCTGAAATGCACCTCATTATCTGATTTAGAGTCTTGTGAATCTTTTAATCTGTCATTTGATTTGCCCATATTTAGTTAGGGGTGGATGGGTGGAAGATGGAACATGTTGTTTATATATCTGAAGATCCTTAACTGATGAAATTAAGCATTAAATTATTCCATCCTGTCAACCCTAAGTTAATCAGTGTCAGTTCACTAAAGACAGTGTTCAGTAACCTGCAATGCTCTTTTCAAGCAAACTTGCCAATTGAACATGTGACATTTATCCCGGGCTGTTAATAGTTCATCAATGAGCATTACAGAGCCAAATCAAATGCATCCCGGCCATTCCTGTTAAGATTCTGCAACTGTGTAATTGTAACAACAGTGTAAGGCAAAAAAAGTCCCCTCATGTTACGTAGTGTTTTTCATTAATCTACATAACAATGATTGCCACCGAACAAGCAGAATATCAATAGCTTACTTTAAATGGATATCTAAAATATTTGAGAAGTTCTACAAATTTATTAGCTTTGGGATAAGTGTTTAATTTTCATTTTAGTGCAAAGATAGTTCACTATGCGTAATGGCAGGGAAGGGGTCATTGAATTTTTTCCCACTTAGTTTAATTGAAAAACTTGCTTCTATCTGTGATATGGCCCTAATGGGGAAGATAAATCTGGGGAATGGGGAAATGTTATTTAATAATTCAGGAGCTTCCAAATAATTGAATTTGGTGTGGGTAGTCTGTACTGTGCTTGTTTTCTATCTAGTTGTACCCAGGCTGGTTTAGCTGGTACACTAGGAGCATGTCTACACTACAGACTTAAGCTGATCTATGTTAGGTCAACTTACAGCCACCTCAGTAATTACTGTGGTGGCTGATGTACACATTACCCTTCTGTCGGTGGTACATGTCCTCACTGGGAGCACTTCCACCAACTGAAGAGGGGCAGTGTGGGAGAACTGAAAGCCAGCTCCAGCATGGAACCGTTACATTGACAAGACAGTCAACAGCCGATGTAAGTAAAACAGTGTCTATACAGAAAAGGTGTCACCCTAACTACCAGGGCCGGTGCAAGGAAGTTTCGCGCCCTAGGAGAAACTTCCACCTTGCGCCCAGCCCTGCGGCAGCTCCCTGCCCCCCGCCTCCGCCCTGAGGCAGCTCCCCCCGGCTAGGGGAGCCGTGTGGCAGCTCCCCACCCCAGCTCACCTCTGCTTCGCCTCCTCCCCGAGCACACCACCCTGCTCTTCTTCTCCCGCCTCCCAGGCATGTGGCGCCAAACAGCTGATTGGCACCGCAAGCATGGGAGGCAGGAGAAGTGGAGCAGCAACAGCGTGCTCAGGGAGGGGGGCGTAGCAGAGGTGAGCTGGGGTGGGGAGCTGCCGCATGGCTCCCCAGGCCAGGGGGGGTGGGGAGCTGCCATGGGGGGGGTGCCTCAGGGCGGCAGGGGAGCTGACGCAGGGCTCCCCAACCCAGCTCACCTCTGCTACGCCCCCTCCCTGAGCACACCGTTGCTGCTCCACTTCTCCCACCTCCCAGGCTTGCGGTGCCAATCAGCTGTTTGGCGCTGCACGCCTGGGAGGCGGGAGAAGCAGAGTGGGGCGGCATGCTCGGGGAGGAGGTAGAGCAGAGGTGAGCTGGGGTGAGGAGCTGCCACACGGCTCCCCGGACTGGGGGGTGGGGAGCTGCCGCGGGGGGGGAAATTGGGGGCACCGCTTTTTGGCGCCCCCAAATCTTGGCGCCCTAGGCAACCGCCTAGGTCACCTTAATGGTAGCACCAGCCCTGCTAACTACACCAACATAAGCCCTATGCCTCTTGTGGAGGTGGAATTATTTTGTTGGTGTAAGTGCCCTAGGACATCGGCAGGAGCAAGGCTGCAGCGTGTATGTGTACACTGACATAATTAGGTTGACGTAAGCTGCCTTACCTTGACCTAACTATGTAGTGTAGACCAGGCCTAGACAGGGAAGTCTGGTCAGTGGAGCCCAGCTGCCACCCATTATTGTAGCATGCAGCACCAAGTTATGCCTCCTCACCTGGACTAGGTAGCCAGGACCAGTATGAAAGACATTCTTACACAATCTTTATATAGGCCTTATTCTCTTGCCTCAAAACAGGCAAAGGTCCCAGTGGCTCCAGTGAGTTTTGCATGCATTAGGATTGGATACATCATTTATGAAGTGTTTTATGCTCTGAGTGAAAGGTGCTGCAGTACCTAAATATAAGATTGTTATTTCTAGGAGTGGTACTGTTGTGGCAATAAGTGACATAAAAATGTTAGAGGATCCTAATAGTGAACTTCTGTGTAAGAGCATGAAAAGTTACCTGTAA
This sequence comes from Malaclemys terrapin pileata, assembly GCF_027887155.1. Lineage (NCBI taxonomy): Eukaryota > Metazoa > Chordata > Testudines > Emydidae > Malaclemys > Malaclemys terrapin. Next base: position 246,968,670 of record NC_071506.1, read on the forward strand.
CTTCCTGGTGTGTTCACACATGTTGCTCCATTCTGGCAGCCGAGTGCTGTTCCGGCATAAATCTGGCATTCATTAACATCAACTGAACAGAACGGGCCCTGAGATGACATAGAAATCCATGTTGTTTTCCAAATAACAGAGAATCAAAGTGGTTCATGGAGCCAATATTTAATAGAAGTGTTTCAGAGGATATACAAAGCATAGGTTGCTATCATCACAACTTCCTTTATAAAACACTGTAACAAACTGCTATTGTTCTGTCTTGTTTCCATTACCCTACTTATCAGCGACACCAGGGTATAAAACCTTTTAGAAATTTATAGAAAGCATATGGATAACATAAGAGTTCATCATCGTCCTTTAGGTTACTAATGGAGCTGGTTGGAAACTTTTCAACAAAATATTTTTTCATTGAAAACATACTGTTTTCTGAAACGTCGTGCGAAAAAAGCATCAGTTTTGACAAAAATATCAACCGGATGGTTTCTCAGTTCCAGGGTGGACCCTCCTTCTCTCGAGTGCAAATTTCCACAGCTCCATTTACACCAATTTATACTAGCAAAGAATTTGTCCCGTGTTTTTTTTATTGGCACTGTTGTTGTGCCAGGCAAATGTGTGAGAGCCTTATATAAACATACTAAATGAGGAGTTGGATATTAAAGGAGCTGCATTGCTTTGGGCAACTGATATATCACCCTGTGTCTTAAAAAGATGTGCTTTACTACAGACTAACATTGACACAGGAATATACAGTAGCTAGGTTGATAGAGGGACCTTAGCGTGTCTGTGGAGTTACAGCAGAGTTACGTAAGATCCAGATTCTCCCATCCTTCTGCATAAAGAGAATTACCTTAACTCCATGAATAGTCACATTATTTTCATGGGTGCTACTCAGTGAGAGTGAAAGAGGCAGAATTCGACCCTAACATATGATGACAATAATGACAATCATATGTATTGGATGTGTTCAAATAGACTCACCTGCCAGTTACTGGGACAGAGACAAAAGAAGGCATCCAGCAGGCTTAGGCAGGTTCCAGAATTCTGACAGGGGTTGCTACTACAAGCTTTCCTCAGGACAATCTGAAACAATGAATGAGAAATCAGTTTACTTGCTAGCATGATTTTTTGTCAGACTTGTCTGTGAAAGGCTTAGCACACAATTGGCACTACAAAAATGTAACAACTAATGATGGAATTGTATGTCTGTGATTATGTTTCCCTGTAGAGGCTGGCTGCTGCCCACTGAGAGGGTAACAACTCGACAACAAGTGACAGTTAATAGAAAGTCTTCATTAGTTCTACTAGCAGAGGACCCACGTTTTGAGAACTAAAGGCCTCACTTTCATTCTTGATGCCACATGTATGGTTTATATGGCAACTGCATTACTTGTGCTGCAATTAATAACTAAAATTGATTTTTTAATACAACCAAATACCCAGATTGAGTCCCCAAATCATGGCTTAGTCTTGGCAGATCATAAAAGCAGGAGATTTTTTCCCTCTAGTATCTAGTTGCCATTTTTCTAACTCTACAAAGATATTCTTGTTAAAGAATGGGGAATCTGACAGAGTTTATTTTGAAAAGAAGGTATTTCATCTCATCTAGAAATCGTGACTTCATGTCTGTGTGCTCTTAATGAAAAAAGCAGCCCTGAGTGATGCATCGGAGGACAGAATTCATCTAGTTATTTTTATTCTTGCAGTCATCCTTCATTTTCTGCTTTTAATAAAACCTGCTAGGTTTGTTCCATAATTACTCACCTGCTCAACGTTTTGAAGTCTGCCCTCAAGACTCACAATCTGCAATAGATATACAAAAACAAATGTGTTTGGGATTAAAGTGGCGCTGATATGTGTGTGTCCTGGGACTGACTGGTTGCATCTTTCAGTCAGGTACACACTGGTAGACTAAGGAAACATGGAGGGATTTTCATATATAGAAAAACAAAAAGGGAATTTTCAGATAGGCATAAGGTGCTCACCACTCATTCAATGGGATTTCATTATCTAAACCACTTATGTTCTTTTGAAAATCACAACCTAAATATGTATAAATTTGACTAAACAATTAAAGCCCCAGTGCTGCAAAGATTTATGCATGTGTTTAACTTTAAGCATGTGAGTAGTTCAATAGGATTTTGCTGTTCAGAAATCTTTTCAGGATTAGGGGCCTCAGAGAGGATACAACTGTCTACAGCTATTTGAAGGGTATGAACACAAAGGAGGAAAAGGAATTGTTGGCTATCAGCCAAGGGGATATGACTAGAAGCAAAAGACTGAAACTGAACACAATCAAATGAAGGATACATATCAGGATAATTTCCCTAAAATTAGGTCTTTTAGACTCTGGAATATTTTCCCCAAGGTAAATTGTGGAAACTCCATAACTGGAGTGATTTACAACTGAACTGAGTAAAGGATTCCAGAATGCACTGTAGGGAAAACATCTGCATTAGCAGGAGATGGGGAAAATGACCTACAAGGCCTTTTCCATCTCTAGTTTCGCTAGTCACATGATTCTACATATGGAACACTGTCTCTGTGCAACACTTGTTGTATTATATATGGCCCATTCCTACAGTCTTTGAGTTCACTGGGGTCTCTGCCAAAAAGGAGTAGGACCTTCAGGATTAGGTACACATAGATGCTGATGAGACAAAAAGAAGAGCCATAGAGTCAGGATTTTATTCACAATTCACTGAAATCAGTTGGAGTTCTTGATTCACAGGCACTGGATCAGACCAATACAAATTATTCTAATTTTTTTCCTAAACCCATGCAATTCTCAGTGGAGGATTGGGACCTATAACTAGTAACAATCAGATAAATCATGCAGACATGCTGACATGAGGCACTGAAAATCAGGAATAAAATGTGACATGAGGTGAGACTTACCTTGGAATTAATCAGAGTGATCTGGTTTGAAACATTCTGAAGGACACCAATGCTTCTTTTCACTTCTAGAATCTCATCTTTATTTTTCCTGATCTAAATTTTTTAAAAAATGTTAGTTCTAGTGTATTAGAAACCTATGTGAAACAATCATTGTCTTCTCAGTTCCGGAAGAAAGTTGGATCGTCACAGTATTTTATGATAAAGTTCAGTGAGATAACAGAGTTACATAGTATACATAACTGCCTCTTAATTTTTTATATAGCTACATAATTTCTTTATGGGTCTGTGATAATTCATGATCATCTCATAATGATGACAGCAATGATAATAGTAATAAAAACGATTGTCAGACCTGAAACAGTTCCTGTGGTAAATTTTGCGAGCATGTAAATTTAAATTAAACTATAATTGTGCAAGCAAAAAGGTGAACATTTAATAAGAACAAGTAAGTATACCACCTGACTAAAAAGCTCTGCGAGGTCATCTTCATTAATTTTTATTTTCCCCTGTGATCCGGTTCTAAACTCAATATTTTTCGTGGAGCCTGTATGAAATACTAAATTCCCCCTTTCTGAGGTCATGCGAGGCCTGTTGTATCAAAGAAGAGAAGATGGCATTTAGCTACATATCTGCCAAAGATTTTGCAAAGAAATTTATTTGATTCCCATTCCTGGTATTTAAAACCCCACCATGTGAACAGATCTATTTGTAAGTGACACCAACAATGGTACTTACTGTTCATCAGAAATGCTCCTTTTCTGCCTGTTTTTTTCATAATATTTGGATTCACAGCTTAATCCAGAAAGTATTAATAAGGCAGCCAGAAGCCAAGGGACAGAAGCTGACCAAAGCATTATTTGCTGCCAACCTTCCTGGGATGTGTGGCAAGTATTACTGAAACCTTCAGTGCTGAATGTTAGTTTTGAGAGCTTAACAGGTGCACTTTGCTCTTGCAAGATCCTCAGTATACTCGTAGTAGTGCCCATTCTGCTTATTTGCCCCAGAGTGGGTGAGCCATAACTGAATTAATATACCTAAGTATTGAAAATATATAAATGACCTAAAAATGAAATGAACTTTTTCCCTTTTTTAAAAACTTTGACATTTTCCTTTTCTTTTTTTTTTAAAAAAAAGAAAAACTCAAGTGATAAAAACAATCTCCCTTGATTTAATCATTATCTCTTTGACCTTTGCAACAATGAAGCACTACTGAAGTCTAATGAAATATGTAGCTGACTAGGCAAAAGAAACACCACAGCACTACTGCATGTTTCACTGCAAGTTTCAGGATTCTGGCATCAATAAAAGTCCCAGGTGATTTCCAGTATGATATGTAAAAGTCATATTGGTTACCAAATGACTATTTGCATAAAAGGAGACGTTTCCAGCCCTTTTTAAAATAATTAATTGGACAAATGACAGGAGTGACCTGATAGCAATCAAACTGAACATCAACAACAAAATATGTATTTTAACCGAATATGGGTGTTTTAAATTGACATAATTTATGTCAATATAAATTATAATGCACTACTTGCATCTGAAGAAGTGAGGTTCTTACCCACGAAAGCTTATGCTCCCAATACTTCTGTTAGTTTTAAAGGTGCAACAGGACCCTCAGTCTGAATCTGTAGAAAGCAACAAACTCGGCTACCCCTCTGACACTTAAATTGACATGTGTCTGAATGAACAGATACTAACTAGAAGGTTGCACTTGCTGTTTTTGCACACACCAGAGGCTCCTTGCTTTCTTCCAATCTCTCTCCTCCCTACCCCCACCAGCTCCCTAGCCACCTTCCTGGTCCCCTCTGCTTCAGAGATTCCCAGCAACCCTCTCCTTCATGCCAGGGAATCTGTGAGTCCCCCATTCCTCCCTCTTCCCCCAGATCAGGATCCCACATTCTCACCCAGAATCTCTGTGTGTTCCTCCCCTCCTCTCTCTGACACACCAAGGGCTTTGGGTTCCCTTGCCCCTTTCCCCATATTATTTTCCCCCATTTTCCCTCAACTAAGGGGCCACATATGCCCCTCATTGTCCTCTATTCCTCCTATAACGCCTGGCCCCCATACCACAGTTGCCCATTCTTCCAGCTGACAGAGGTTCTGTAGGCACTCCCATCCCCCCCAACCCATGCCAGGGTCTCTGTGTGAGTCCCTCCTCCCCCCCCCCCCAATTCTTATTTCTTCTCTGTCTGTCTGCAGAATCAGATACAAGGGGCTCCCTCTGCTCTCCATTTTCTCCCTTCTAGTTTTCCAGTTTTCACCAAGAGCAAAAGGGTTCTGCTCATTGATGACTGGAATATTCCTTGAAATTTTGGAACTGATTATATGTGGTGTTCTAATGTCATCGCATTACAAACAGATGGGTAAATGCTACTACATTAGGTGTAGCACTTCACTTTGCTCAGCCAACTAACGTTTATGATGCAATATTAAAGAAACAGATCCTTAGAATGAATTTATATAGTGCCTAACACTTTTCAACAATATTTTCTATGGTTTTTCCCCTCATATTTTCTTGTCGTTGAATGTGTAACTATTAATTTTGCTTATGTGCCTACAAACATTAAAAAATAGTTTTTAAAAACCCATAGTATAAAATCCATAGGGTACAAACTACAACAAATCTAAAAACAGTTGGAGTACTTCTGTAGTTTTAACCCAGGATGATATGCATCAGAATCAACTAAAGAATTCAAAGGGAGGTTCTTCTCGCAGAAGTGACTCTGTCAAAAATGGCATGAGGAGGCACCATGGTCATTGTCTTTTGCAGAACAAATAAGCCTGGTTTACAAGTATAAATGCCAGGGGCGGTGTCCCAGCTGGTGTCAATTGTCATTCACCTCAAAGGAGTTATGACAGCTAACATCAGCTGAAGATCTGCCCTCATTAATATTTTTTAAGTTTTTTTGCTTCCTTTTGCTCTGAAACCACATCCTGGAATAGAAGAGTCAAAATGGGCTTCTGCTGCCTCCGTGTATTCACCAGTTATAAAGATTCTGCAGGCCAAATTCTTCATTCAGTTAGCCCTGCACAGCTCTTTTGGGGACAACAGGGCAGGAAGAGTTATCATGTGTCTCTGAAACTAGGTGAGTACCTGTCCTGGTGTCTGTCTCACTTCTACTAACAAAGGTGTTTTGTCCCTGGTGTTTTAGCCCCTGTAGACTGGGAGATACTGGTCATCTGAGCCAGTGAAATTCAGAGCAGGCTGGTTGAATGCATGTGTGCTGCAAAGGCTTTCCTTCACCAGGTCTGTCACATGCTGACACACTACTTACAGTCCAGACCTTCTGTGTAGCTCCACAAAATCCAAATGTCCTCCGCTCATTCCTTTAGAATACTGGATGCACATCATCTATTTCCGCTGGTTTAAGAATACAAGTCATTGAACCAACCCTCTCCCACTAACATAGTGAAATCCAGAGTATGGCAGAGAAGGTGAGCGCAGGTGTTGCTTGTCTAAAGAGGGACAAGTGAGTCCCCCTTTCTTTCTCACCCTCTCATGCATATATCCCATGACTTAGAAGGCAGCTGGACAGAAGGAAGAGTGAATTTAACTACATAGTGATTACATACTGGAAAGGGCCTCCTGGTCATCTAGTCCAAACCTCTGCATAGAGCAGGATTTTCCTCTTCATTAGACCTTCAAGATTTTATCTAGACTCCTCAAGTACCTCTAGTGAATGTGCCTCTTGCCTGCCAAATTTGGAAAATGACAAACAGGGACATTTGGGAAAGGAAAAATAGGCCCCACACCTCTTAATTTTATTGAATTACATTGGACAAGGAGATACTTTTTGGAGGGACCGAGTGGAAAAACAGTAAATATCTGGCTAAAGAATAGGGACTGTTCATTATAAATAGAGACAAATTGGCATCTGTATTTTCTCCCTAGGCAGATCTTTCCATTACCTCATTGGCATCATAGTTGAGAAAATATTTCTAAAGAGGAGATTGTTCCAGGACTTGGCAATAGGACATGGAGCATTTTGTCTCTAGGATTCTGTTGAAATTCTGAAAATTACCACCATCTTATGATTCTACTAGTGGCTTACATGAAATGAAATGGTGGGCTCCATCTACTTATGGATACATCCCCAGCACAAACCTGCCATCATAGCCAGCACTTGTTTGGACTCAGAAAGATGCCAAGGATTCAATCTACATTAAGAGTGAATTACCCAGTCATCTTGAAAGACAACCCATCTAGGTCAAAATGGAAGCATGGAAGGTGAGTGAGAAGCACTGCTGTACTCATTCAGCGAGTAAATGGAGGATTTCTCTTCACAAACCTGTCAGTCTGGGGCCTTTCCCCAACACTACATTCAGTTAATTTTTAATGAAAAGATATATATACCCCTAGTGTTTCACCTATATTTTTCCTTTTTTCAAGCCATTATTTGTTGTTTTGGAGTTTAACATCTGGGGAAAAATCCCTTAGTATCCTTTGCTTCCCAAATATTTGCAAACAGTTACAGCTCCACTCTGTTGACTTTTCTCCAAGTAGTATGTATTCATTTCCTTTAACCTCTCAACAAGGGTCATGCCTTCTAATCCTTTTATCTTCTCTGCCCTGGATTCTCTCTAGCAATCTCCTTTTTATAACATGGTGCTGAAACTATATTCTAATATTCAAAAATGGCCATACCAAGGTCATATGGAGTGGTATTACTATTAATATGATAGAATTATACAAATCACACCTTTCAATGGTTTATACACCCCCTGAAATACCTAGACCTGTTGCTCTCAACTTTTTCATACTGTGGCCTCATGTTACAAAAGAAAAAGGTTTACAGACCCCTCTCCTGATATAGCCATAAAAAAAGGGAGGGTGGTCATGACCCCAAGATTGAGAACACATGACTCAGAAGTTAGTCTGGAACCCAAGAATTACCAGCAAACTTGTAATGCACCCTATGCAAAATATGGAATTTTTTTGTTTGTGGAACAGGTGAGTTTTGCCTTCTACTGGTTCCCCTGCCCCTCTGTCACCCAGAAGAGACCCATGACCGTCTCCTTCCTTACCTTTAGATGTCTCTTTGAAAGGGATTCCCCTGTGGCCTGCAGGGTTGCTGGCTGGCGCCACGTCTCTAACTACCTTTTATAAACCTCTATGGTTTCTCAGGAATTTGCGCTCCTGCAACTGCTTAAAAACTGATTCTGTTGTCACTGGTTCTAATAAGAGCAGAGAAACTAAAGTAACTGGTCAGGAATTTAAGGTTGTTACTTTTGACAGATTAATAATATATTTGTTTTTATGCAGTTAGTTAACACCTTAGATGGGCTGCAGAGATTTTCGTTTACTGAAACACTTACATTACCTCCAATCATTCCTGTAGGATGGAATTCCCTGGATGCACACCATGTATTCCTGCTGATTTAACTATTTAGAGTGAAATCCTGACCTTGGATTTTTCAGGCTCTCTTTTACCTTCATTTTAGAGCTCACTTGTTTGTGTTCACCCAAGTCATCCATTCTATTGTTTCCTATTTCTCATTTTCCATTTTATCACCAGTTGAGGGAGGGTGAGTGGTAATTTAGCCGTCTTGGAGTCCATAACTACGTAATCTCACTCCTAATTTAACTGTAATACTGTATGATCTCTAGTTTTCCTCTTTCCTTGGATACATTTATGAAACTCATTATCTTTTCTGTCAGTAGCTTAAAGAGTTTTTTCTCTTCCTGGTATTTCTTTCTGGATGTACTGGTATACCCCTTTTTGTTGATTCCTATTTTTACTTCCTCTTTAATTCCTTTCTTCAAATCAGGTTTATGATTTGTCTTCTTTTCAGTCACACAGGCCTTCCCCCACCTGCCCTGCTATAGTTAATCCCTATTTGTAACACATTGGCATTATTTTCTCATGGGCCTCAGTTGGTCTTACAAACTTCCATTTTTCATAGTCAAACTTCTGGGATAACACCCTTGGAGTTCCTAATGGACCCATCTTCCCATCTCTTTCTTAATTTCCCAGCTTTGAAAGGATTCAGTCTGATCAGTAGACTGTAAGATCTTTGGGACAGGGGCCATCTTTGTATTACGTGTTTGTAAAATGATTAACACATCTCGGACTCCTAGGTGCTGTCACAACTAATAAATAGTAGTGTATGCTGAAGTGTGTAAGCAAGATGAGTACATAGCTTAAATGCCCCACATGTTTTACTATAGGTATATTCATATTTCTTTACTGAAGTTTATTATAAATTAAATAGGACTTAATATATTTTTAAAATGTATACAGTACAAATACTTGAAATACTCAAATATAATGAGCACACTCAGTTTTTTGAGATTCTTATGCACTAATCATGTATGTGTTTTACTTCCAAATTCCATACTGTATCTTGCAATTGCATCAATTCCATGCATAGACCAAAACATGAAACAAAGAAAATATTTTCACTTTATTTTTGGTGAACAGGTTCTGACTCAAGAATGTGATTTAAGGTGCATTTTTCTGTTTAAAAATGGACCAGGTCCTAAGTGTGGGAAAACATTAGGGATGTGTTTACTATAAGCCATGTGAAATGGATGCATTGGTTCAGTACTGCTATAGTTGCCCTGTTGCACTATGGGTCTGATAGCACCATGAAAGTCCATGGAAAGATTTCCCTTGTCTTAAATAGGGTTGGATCAGGCCCCTTATGATCAATTAACCTGTAACTACACACAGACATCTCACTCTTCTGCATTATTAATTATTATTATTATTATTCTGTAAGGAACTATATTCTTTCTGTGACGGTACCTCCAATAAGGCTTTATGGAAATATGCTTAGAATGCGTTTTATGCTACATATGCCATGTAACATATCTCCATAAAGGTTATGATCTACTGAATGTATTAATCCTATTTGTATCCTATTTGCCCAGGTGACTCCTAAACTCCATCTTGGAGCTGGACTTTGCATAGGAGTGGGAAAGAAAACAGTCCAATCACTGTCTTGTAAGTGTTGATATATGGCGGGCTATCTAAAGTCTCTGTATTTCTTTTTCTGAGACATGCAAATAAGTCCATTACACCATGACAGACCCTTCCCCATGACAATCAAATAAACAGGGGTACATATAATATTTATCAAAAGAATTCAAGTATTTTAGACTGCTAAAGTTTCACAATTCGCTATTTAGTTACTCATGTACTCTGGGTATATCAGTTACCTATTCAAACTAGATATTAACTAGGGAAACACAGTTTGGCCCCCCGCCCTTTTTTTTTTTAAGTGGAAATTTTAACACTGCTAAATCCCTGTTTGCAAGGGTGGAAATGATGGCTGAATTTGGAGCAGGAACTGCAATTCATTTAAAGCTTTATTCCTACCCGTTTTTACTCCACTATTATTTCCCCTAGATTCCTTTCCTGTGCGGTTTTACTTCAGAGACAGTTTGTCTGAGACTGCCCAGTAGTGCTGGATGCACCTTCACAAATACAGAAAATGGAATCTTTATTGATTTAAGCATATTCTTTCAAGACTGTGCACAAAGCCCACAAAGCACTTAAGCAGTTTCAAGTATCCATGAAGCAAGATATATTAGACTTGTAATGGGTTTTGACTTTAAACAAATTTAGAAAGGAAATGGAAGTGAATCTAATATTTATAAAGGTGATCAATTTACCCAAATATTTAACAGCAGTTTGCACATCTAACAATATTGTGAGCTAAAGAGGAATCAGAGGATGAATAGGGGATGAATAGCTCACTACTGAGATATTGTAACAATTTATGATATGTTTATTTGTTTTAGTCATTTGTTGCTGTCGCTGAAACTACAGGACTTGATATGATCCCGAACCAATCCCAGATCCAAATATCTCCAAGTTTTGGAAAAATCCGCATCAGGATTCAAAATTCTCTTTAGAGAAGACAATGGTTACATTCATGAGTCACTTTTAAATATGTGCTAGATAAATAGTTTATCTGCAGTATTACCTAACTTTCTTTATAATGAGTGTAGAAAATTTCTTGACTACTACAAATTACATACAATTGATTAGATAACTAAGATATTATTTAAGACAATTGGCAAGTTTTTGAAGTGTGGTTCTACACTGAAAAGTGACTCAGTAAAGATTACACCACCTTCCTCTTTATCTGCTCCCTGTGTTATAGTCAGTCTTATCTTCTGACTTAAGTAAAGTAACATGAACTGTGTTCATAGGTGCTAGAACTAAGGGTGTGGGGGGTACTGCAGCACCCACTGGGTTGAAGTGGTTTCCATTATATACAGGGTTTGGTTCAATGGCTCTCAGCACCCCCATTATAAAAATTGTTCCAGCGCCATGGACTGTGTTTTACTCATTTTATCACTGCAGAGCAAAAATGCTGAGACAGTGAGAACTGGAGTCTATTTTTCTTGTGCATCATCCATAAAAGTTGTCTTCCAAGTTCTAATCGCTTATCCTTATACCATCCCTTGGGAGGCAATGGAATTTTATAGGTATCAGAGGACATCATGTGGAGATAACAGGGCTGCAAATTAGTGGAGAAGATGTGAGCCTAACCTGGCCTATATACTGTTTATTACTGGGGATGCTGGGGGGAAAACAAAGGAATTAGCACTACCATCCATGGGATTATACAGCTGCAGCTCAATGGAGCTCAATAATAATGCACTAAATGGAACAGGAAATCCAGTTCACTCAATCTAGTTGCATTGATTCTGCAAGTCTAACAGGAGTAAAGCGGTAAAAATGTGTTTTTGACACTGAAATCTAGGTAGTCCAAGTACTATCTGGTAAAAGAACAGATCTGTTGGGTAAAGAGCCACCATTTTTACATAATCACTTTTCAGAGTAAAACTGCATTTTAAAGATGACTTCTACTAGGCACAGATTGTGTGGCCATGTAACAAATTTGAGTGCATTAAGACAACTTAAAATAGAGTTTCATTATGTGTACGAATGTATGAATAGCTGCTGTGTATGCACAATTGATCTGGGACATTAAAACAAATTTTTTAAAAACTCTGCAATAACTAATTCTCTTTCTGAACTGCTTTCTCAAATTTCACTTTAACTCCACATTGCTTTTGAGCTTTACATTCTCCAGCTGATGCACACTTATAGCTCTCATAGATAAGATAGCACCATTTATTCCTAAATATCAGTCTCGCGGTGCCTAACTTTGCAGCATGAATGGTCACTTTAGCAGCTTGCCATAAGCCATTCCACTTTGTATTATTAAATTACACCATTAAAAAAATAAATCATAAATACATCTATATTTGCTTGTACTCATGTAGATCGCTCTAAAGAGGAACTCCCTTTACTTCCCTTTACTTTGAGTCCACTAGCAGTAAAAACCTATTGCTGATTAACTTTGTCTTCACTGTACAATTACAGGGCAGGTACTGATCCTGTTGACAGATACATTTCTAACGCACCCATCAACACAGTATTTAGGGCTGATGATAAAACTATGGGTCAAAACAAATTCTGTTCAAAATAAGACAAACTCCTTGCCCTATCCTCGGTTTATAGTAGATTATCCAGGAGAATGTTGTAGGGTCCTTCTGCCACTCCAGGGGTGGCCAAACTTGTCTCGCAAGCCACATGCAGCTCTTTTACCATTAAAGTGTGGCTCGCGGAGCCCTCCCCCTACACCCACCCATTCTCCACCTACCATACTGGGGGGGCAGCTTGGGATCTCTGCCTTGGTGGTGTGGTAGAGACTTCTGCCCAGCGGGGAGCGGGGTCTTGGGGCTTCTGCCCTGCGGGGAGTGGGGTCTCAGGGCTTCTGCCTGCGGGGAGGGGCATCTTGGGGCTTCCGCCCTGCAGGGCGCACCTGCCAGGGCTCGGGGCTTCAGCTGAAGCCCTCCGACCTCTGGCTCCTGGCAGGTGTGTCCCGGCTCTTGAACTTCTGAAGATTGTTGTATATGGCTCGGAGGTCCAGTAAGTTTGGCGACTCCTATGCTACTCTATTAGTGCAAGAGACCAAATAAAGAAATGGATCCAGGTTTCATCCTCACCTAAGAGGAGAGTTCAACAGCCCATGGCTTTTCACAAGAATGTCCTGCCCCTGCCGTCAGATAGTAGGTCTACACTACAATGTAAGCCCAAGGTTAGTGAGATGCGAGGCAGCTGACCCATATTGGAGAACCTGGGACACTGATGGTTAGCCCTACATTAAGAATTTTCTAACCCAGACTCAAACCAGGAGCTCTGTCATCCACATCACAATAGCATGCAGACTTGAGTCAAACCAAACACTTCTCAGATACCCTAGCACCCACCTGAAATGTGGCCGCTGTAGCCCTTTGACTGTGGTGTACTGTGAGAAAACTTTACTGCCCAGTCTGCACATGACAGGAAGTTTAAACAGCCGGCCCACACAGCCTGCTAAGCAACATGGTGAAGGCCTCTTTTCAAGGATTTCTCTTGCTTGCGCTTTCACTCCTGTGTCAGGAAATGGGCAGAGCTTCCATGGGGTGTTGGACATTTCAGCAGCCTTTTCTGGACCACCACAGGCACCTGACAGAGCTTGTGATGGAGCAAGAAGAGTACCACCACCAACACCCAGGCATGGCAGACTCACGCTGGCTGATGAAATCATTACACCAGTATAGCTGTTGATGCTCCCTACATAGACTGGTGCTTCTGGTGCAGGGCCACAAGCACAGACTGGTAGGATCACATAGCCATGCAGACCAGGGATGACTAGCAGTATGTCCAGAACTTAAGCATGAAGAAAGCTACATCTCTGGAGCTTTATGAGCAGCTTGCTCTGACCCTCCAGCATAAAGACACATCCATGAGGCCACCTTTGCTGGTCCAGAAGCAGGTTGCTATAGCCATCTGGAAGTTGGCTGCCCTAGACTTCTACTGGTCCACTGCCACTAGTTTGCTGTAGGAAAGTCAACTGTGGGTAAAGTGGTTGCAGAGATTTCTGAGGCAGGTGTTTACCCCGAGGTGGCAGACAAAAGATATTCCTGAGTTAACTACTGTAGAATGGAGTTCCTTACTGCGCCGGGGCCATTGATGGGACTTATGTGCCCATAGTTTGTCCTCCTCAAGGAGCACATAAGTACCTAAACTGCAAAGCGTACTATCCCATTATTATACAGGCCCTCATAGACCAGAGGTGGTTTATGAATGTTGACGTGGGCCACAGGGGGAGAGTTCACGATGCTACGGATTTTCAATGATTGGGAGTCTACATTAGTGGACAGGCTGGGACACTATTCCCACCAAATGACAATGTCACAAATGGAATTACTTTCAACACAACTATTCAGGGGACCCTGCATACTCCCTTGGCTTATGAAACCATTCCCTGATGTCAGAGGCCCTGGCAAAAGGTTTAATTACACTCAGATGGAGAATGGTTGTTGAATGTGCTTTTGGCAGACTGAAATCCTGTTAGAGAGCTTTACAGACCCCTTTGGATGCCAGTGTCATCAATGCTGTCAGCATAACTGTGGGTTGCTGTGCTCGTCACAATCTTTGTGAAGCCACAGGTGAGAGATTTCCCTCTGAATAGACCTATGACAGCAAGAGGACGCTGAATTGGTGCCTTCAGCCAAGAAGTGCAGTTACCACGGGTGGGTGCACCTGAACAACAGCACTCTGGGATGCTTTGTGTTCTCAGACTGTGGACTTGCATGGCCCAAAGGAAGGGGGGGAAGAGTACCGCTATGAATGTGCTGGTGGGAGGGAAGGGGCTAATCAATTGGGGATCTTTAGGGTTTGGGGGGATGAGATGGGTGCTTGACTGGTGCCTCCTCCTGGTCATTCTGGGGATTAGCTTCCAGGTCAACATCCCTTCCCCCGGTTGCCCGCTGTCCCTCCACCTCTCTGTCTGCCTGCAGTCCCTCTCTTGCTCTTCGAGCTGCTGCTGTCTCCGTGACTCAGCTCTCTGGCCAGGTCACTATCTGCATTTTCCCCTTCCTGAGTACTAAAGTCCTCCTTTGGCAATCCTGGGTATTTGCTACCACATAGTGCCACTCCCTCAGGGCTGGCAGGAGATCCCAGGCCTGTCCTCTCTTCCAGACTCCGGCTCAGGCAGTGTGTAGTCAGCAGTCAAGGTGTTCCCTCCTGGATTTCACTGCCTTTCCCTGAGCTCTTTCCTGGCACACCAGGTTTGCCTGCCTCACCCTTCCCTCCTCCCAGGGAGCAACTGCAGACTATACCTGGAGTGACTACAGCCTACTTCCCAGCAGCCCCCTCTGTTGCTAATTTCCTTGTTTTGTAAATCCAGCCCAGCTTGTTGCTCGTCAGCTGGGTTCCCTCACTCAGTCAGTGAGTTACTTAGCTAACTGATTCCCCTCAGCTGTGATCTGTCAGGTTAATTAGCCCCCTTCTCAGACTGTATTAACCCTTTCAGGGCAAGTGTGGTATGAACACTCCATCACAAGGGGGCTGGACTGTCATATTCACCCAGTATATTGCATGGCAACTTATGCAATAGGGGAGCAGGGGATGATTGTATGGATTCCGTCAAGGAAGTGATGAAGTGTGGATTGCTGTACCTAAGTGCATAGAGGAATAGAGTTTGATTACTAATGCCTAATTAGTCTGCATCATGTGTTTATCTTTATTATTTTAAATACTGATTGTAAGATGAGATGCAATGAACTTTCCTGATGACATAAAAAGCTTTATTTATACCTTGTATTAAAACAGTACAACATTCACTCATTGCCAGGCAGGCCTGCTGCCATTACCACACCAAAGCACCAGTCACAACAGAACCTTTCTAAAACAAAAAGTGCATGAACAAGTGCAAAGAGTGAAACCAAGCAAACGACAAACTCCCTACCTGCAATGGCATGTCCGGTGCCCCCCACTCCCTTCTTTCCCCTTTTCCCATGCAGTTGGCCTGGGGGGGTGGATGCATCCACAGGGGAGGGGGTCAAGACGGAGGACTGCATGCGGCTAAACGTCCCTGTCCAGCCACTTATGGGGCCCGACTTCATGGGCCACGCAGCCATGGAGTTTTCCAAGCTGTTTCTGGACTGAGGATACATTGCAGGGGATTCAGGCCACAGTGTGGTAGAGGCAGCAGGGAGAAATATGACAAGATACCTGGCTCTGTAGATAAGGGGAAAGCAGTGGATATGTTATTCCTTGACTTTACCAAAGTTTTTGATACGGTCTCCCACAGTATTCTTGCCAGCAAGTTAAAGAAATATGGGCTGCATGAATGGACTATAAGGTGGATAGAAAGCTGGCTAGATCGTTGGGCTCAATGGGTAGTGATCAATGGCTCCATGTCTAGTTGGCAGCTGGTTTCAAGAGGAGTGCCCCAAGGGTCGGTCCTGGAGCTGGTTTTGTTCAATATCTTCATTAATGATCTGGAGGATGGCGTGGACTGCACCCTCAGCAAGTTTGCAGATGACACTAAACTGGGAGGAGTGGTAGATATGCTGGAGTAGGGATAGGATACAGAGGGACCTAGACAAATTAGAGGATTGGGCCAAAAGAAATCTGATGAGGTTCAACAAGGACAAGTCCAGGGTCCTGCACTTAGGACAGAAGAATCCCATGGACTGCTACAGACGAGGGACCGAATGGCTAGGCAGCAGTTCTGCAGAAAAGGACCTAGGGGTTACAGTAGACAAGAAGCTGGATATGAGTCAACAGTGTGCCCTTGTTGCCAAGAAGGCTAACGGCCTTTTGGGCTGTATAAGTAGGGGCATTGCCAGCAGATCAAGGGATGTGATCATTCCCCTCTATTCGACATTGGTGAGGCCTCATCTGGAATACTATGTCCAGTTTTGGGCCCCATACTACAAGAAGGATGTGGAAAAATTGGAAAGAGTCCAGTGGAGGGCAACAAAAATGATTAGGGGTCTGGAGCACATGACTTATGAGGAGAGGCTGAGGGAACTGGGATTGTTTAGTCTGCAGAAGAGAAGAATGAGGGGGGATTTGATACCTGCTTTCAACTACCCGAAAGGGAGTTCCAAAGAGGATGGATCTAGATTGTTCTCAGTGGTAATAGATGACAGAACAAGGAGTAATGGTTTCAAATTGCAGTGGGGGAGGTTTAGGTTGGATATTAGGAATAACTTTTTCACTAGGAGGGTGGTGAAGCACTGGATTGGATTACCTAGGGAGGTGGTGGAATCTCCTTCCTTAGAGGTTTTTAAGGTCAGGCTTGACAAAGCCCTGGCTGGGATGATTTAGTTGGGGATTGGTCCTGCTTTGAACAGGGGATTGGACTAGATCACTTCCTGAGATCCCTTCCAACCCTGATATTCTATGATTCTATGAAAAGGTAGCACATGATCAGTGAGGTCAGTGTCAGGGTTGTAATTTTTCTTAGGTTACCATTAAACAATTCACACCAGGCTCAGCCATGATTGTGAGCTGGGGTCATAAGTACCTAGAAAGATTAGATGGATACTTGTGTTAGATTTGGCATCATGTCTATTTAAAAAATATTATATATAAATACTGAACTTAGTTTTACAAAAAAGTTACATTTGTTGTAAAAACGTATCAAAATTACAATAAATCAGAAGATATTCACAGTAGCTTTTTTTTTTTAAGAATAGAACAAGCTAATATTTACAGCTAAAGATATTCTACACGTAGAACACATTATCTGAACTTTATTAAAATAACTGCCTGTCACATATTTTTTATTCTAAACGACAACTTCTAGACAGACTTGTTTTAAGATGAAGTGACAGTTTTACCTGTTTTCATTGGCAAGTACTGCAGTTCGTATTTTACAAGATAAAAATAAAATTTAAATAGGACAAGTATTGGCAACTTCCATTTTAATAGCTCCAACAGTTCAGATCTTCCATAAACAAAGGTATTCAAGATATACCAGTTGTTCAGCAGAATAAATCTATTCCAGATAGATACTTTGCATGGACATTTAAAATGTTAGTGATGATTTTTATAAAGCTGCTACAACTTTTACTAAGTCTCTCAAAGAAGGAAAGTATATTCTGAGTTAGCAGGACCTATGCCAGACAGATCTCATCAAGTTTGGGTTCAAAATCATCGGGTCAGAAGTGAGATCAGTTTAGCCACTACATGTACATTGAGACTGTTTCCCAGGAGGCGGTAGCGTTGCTTCATTGTTATCTTGTCAGGAAACCCTAAAACAAAAACAACATACAATACAAAGTTAGTCTGGTCTGTCCCTGCTCTTCTGATCTATTGGAACTTGCACAAACATTTCCTGATGCAGTTACTGAGAGCTGCAATACACATACAAGTGTCCCCCACACTGTATCTGAGCCACACCCCACTGGAATAACTCCCACTGAGCTCAATGGATTTTGGATTAAGCCTACGGGGAGCAACACAGACATTGTTAAGATTTTACAAACGGCCATGGAGCACAGCTTTCCCTGCAATCTATGCTAATTCAGCTTCACTGGCATAGCCACAGATGGTGGGGGCGGGAGGCGGGGAGCAGTCTAGTAGTAGAGCCCCCAGAGATGGCCATTCTGGCTGGAAGGGGGATGTGGTCATAGCAGCCAGAATGTGCTGATTCAGAAAGTTTCCAAGTTTCCTTGCTGGGGAGAGGCTGAGCCAAGGGAGGGATGCCCAGGAGGAGGTGGCTAGGAGGAGTTGTTCCAGCTTTCTCTGCCAGTTATTAAGTCCCTGAATGCAAACTATTGTAGTAAAAAGCATCTCCTGCCAGCTCCAGCCATTCTGCCCAGCTCCCTGGCACCTAGACTTGAGTAGCCATTCCCATCCAAAGGCTCATTTGTGCCTGAATTCCTCCCCCGGGATCCCCAGCCACATTCCCCATGCAATCCATTGTGTTAGACTCAGGATTTACACAGGCTTAAAATGAAAATATAGACACCTATAAGCCAGCTAGACCAGTAATGGCTCTTGGGCTTCCTTTAGCTTGGACTGGACAGACCACACTGGACACGTTTTCTCAGACCCTGCTCCCTCATCTGCCTGGATAAATTATCTCGGACTTCGTACTTCCTTGGCCTAAGTCTAGCTAACATCACCAAGAGAGCGAGTTAGTGCCTAATATAGTTTGCGAGGCTCGCTGCACAATTTTGGACCTTGTTTCACATAATTTAGGTCACGTTTGCTTTTTAAGGATGCTGCTCTGCTGGTGACACACGCTGGCAGAGAATGCAGACTCTACTTGCCTTCTGTTTGTTTTTCCACAAAACATTAAGGGCCTGATTTTCATTACACCATGGCCCCTTTACGCTGCACTGGCAGAGCTGTAACATCGTAGATGAGAATTAGGCCCCAAGTATTGGCTTGTTTTGGGTCATTCTCCTACCTCTCTCTCTATCATTCTGTATCGACAAGAGGAGAGAAGAGGAAAGAGAAAAGCATGATGTCATCCTTCTGAAAGCAAGTCACAGGTGCCAGAAAGAAGGGGGCAGTTTTGATAATGTTGCTGTGTTAACCTTATGGGACCTATAATATTGACTGCAATAAAACAATTAGTCTTTTATTGTTCCATATTGTAAATTACTTTTTTCCCCAACAGTTGAACGCTAAAAGCACCAAGAAATCTATTTTTAAAGCCAAAAGAGAACATGAATTATGATAATGGACGGCTTTCTGCATCTCACGTGTTGGAAACAAAAAAAACAAAACAACGCCCGTCCCACCCCCCCAAATTAGAAGGAAAAAAAACTAAGTCAAATGACTGCCTCTCTTCACTGGCTTTTAATAATACAGCAACTTTTCATTCCAAACTCATTGTTTTTCCCAGTTTACATTAACAAGCCTATTTGGCTATACAACACATAGGTTTGTTCTTAAACTGGGAAAACCTGATAAAAGTTTAGAGAAGTGGTCACCAAATAATAATCCATCATAAAAGTCATATTATAGTAACACACACAAAAAGTGAAGCATTCTTCTTCAAAATGCCAGCTTAGCAATTCTGGTTGTAGTTCTGAAGACTAGACGAGAGACAGGGGAAATTCAGAGGCACGTACCAAATTCTGGAGAGAATCCATGGAGATTTGCTATTTCTCTAGGAGTAAAATATCGCAGTTTTAGTGTTGACAATTTCATAAGCTTCTCTTCTTCTGATAGCATCTCAATGGATTTAAACACTGATTCTAGCTGTGGGGAAAGTACAAAACAACAGATATGGATGATGGACAATGACTACATAAAATTACAGCAAATCTTCATGAAATAATTTAAGGTGATTGCATTGCTGAAGACAACAGTATGGCTGTGCATTCTGTTTGAAAGTATAGTTTGTGCTATACTTTTGCACTCAAATGTCTCACCAATTACAGTTTACAAGGAAAACCATCATGCTGTCAAGAACAGGTAATCATTTTTTCTTAAGTCAGAGGCTATACAAATATGCAGATATGCAACCACAGGATAATACCCTGCAGTCGAATACTGGAGAAGAGAGATGACTCAATAAGCAGGAACTAACATCCTGTACTAAAATTATGCTATGTATACTTTGTTAAACATGACAGCTTTGATATTCCTCTATCTTCCAACACTGTATTCCTTGTACACCCAAAAATGCTACAGTATTTAAATCCTGGCCAAGGATTAAAAAGTGAAGTTTTTCCATATATGTATAACTGTTTTCACAAAACCTAATTTTTGTTCTGTGATGTTTCATCAAAAAAGCCTGCCATTTCATGTTTTTACTTTTCCTGTGCTAAAATGTCACTTTTTGATGAACTTCACATTAAAAGTGGACTATTTCAAAATATTGTGTGTTTCAATGCAAAATAGAATACTTTTGAAATTTAAAAAAAAAAATAAATAAAAAAAAATGGAGTTTTAATTGTTTGACATTTTTGCTGTAGAACAGGGTCATCTGTGTGCAAAAACTGGCCCATAAATGGCCCTAGAGGCAAAAATCTGTTGTACTGTAAACTATCCACAGACCCAGCCCATATCAAGGTTTTCAGGTTTCATTGTGAATATTCTGCATAGCAATAGGCATGATAGAATAGTAGCATACCCACATTCTTCCCACATAACCATGTATTTAATATACTCCATCTGGGTACTCATAGTAAATTAATTGGAAATACCTGAAGATCTGGAGAGATAGTTGGTCTGTGCTGTAAGATTTAGTCCTGAAGACATTTTTGGTTATAATAAATCCAGAACAGTTAAGCCAAAGTAGTAAGACAAAAAATTAACAATAAATCATTCTGATATGATTCACAATGCATCCTGTACCTGCACATCCTCTGCTGTCTGCAGCACTGAGCCTGTTCCTTCTACATAGTGACCATACCTTAAAAACAACAAAAAAATTATACATGAAAAGTTATATTAGGCTTTACAATATTGATGAGTGTAGAAAAGCATGGAGGTTAATTTGCTGGCACTAACAAATAGTCTTCTGGAAAGGTTACACAAAGGCCTTCTTATTAACACAACTAACCCTGGGACTACAAAACCAGCCTCTGAAAATAATCTTTGGTGATTGTTACTATGGATAAATCTCCTGAGAATAATCTATAGAACAACCAGTCAAGGATTTCAGGCATAATGTCTTCAGAAACGGCCACCTAAGTATCATGCACAAATTATGCATTTGTAAGTGCAAATGGGCTTTTGGGTACACAACTCAGGCACCTCTCCAATTTAGCATCCATTTGCATGCAAAATGAAGATGGCCACTTTAGAAAATTTGGCTCTTCATACTCAAAAAGGAGGACAGGACCATTAGCGAGAGCCTAACATTTTCATTTTCACTCATGAAGAACAGAGAAATTCAGTCAGATTTTAGCATTAGTTGAACATATTTTTACTTGCTTTTTTGTTTACATCAGTCAAAAAATATCCAGCATATAATAGTAAGAGTTGACATTATAAGCTATATTTTGGCTCTTTTGGAGCGTTTGTGGTTTATACTGTAAATACATGTTTACTCAACAGTCTCTCACAGACTATCATTTAAATGTAATTATAGGGTTGCCAGACTGTCAGAGACATACACTGCTTGCATGATAACTATTGTGCAAGAAAGTCCTGAATAGACAGGGATTTAGAAAGCAAAATAAAGGGGCTTTGCGCAATGAATATCTAAGGAACAGCCACCCATCTGCATCACGCCTCTGGATGCACTTATTCCTCACAACTACTAGCCATGCCCTCACCTTATGCTACTCCCCTCTTCGCTCCTCACCACTATATAGACTGCTGTTACGGAGTCCTCTGAACAGCTTCTTGGGAGCTTAACTCACCCCTTCCAGATGCACCGAGACACTATGGTGGCTACCTTTTGTTTTGGGCTTTACATACCCTACAAAGGGAAAAAACGGTGGGAAAAGTCCTCCCCGAACCCCCACAGGTGCAATAATCTTGTTAGGGCTCAATCCTGCATGAAGCTGAGCACTCCTGCACTGATCCAGCAAAGTACTTCTGCATATGAGTAGCTCTACTGAAGTCAACAGGACTACTCATGTGATTAAAAGTAAGCTTGTATGTAAATGCTGTGCTGGATCAGGGCCCCAAAAAACAGTTATGGATTATGATAAGTAATTAAACCAGCTTCTAAATACATGGTCTTTAATTGATTATTTTTTAAAAAATATTTAACAAATATTTGTTTTAACAAGATAATCCATATGAGAGGAATTCTAATGTATTATATACACACAAAGTACCTGCATTTATAAATAATAATAATAAAAAAACTTCTGGGGAAAAACAACTAAAATAATTGCAAGTAGCTCCTAAACTGGTACTTCAAATCCCTATTTTGGCAGATGATCTTTTTCATACATCCATATTATTATAAAAAATACGCTACTCTAAATGATTTATGCTGAAGGAATTGTGGACAATATAGTAGTATGATATATACTATGTATGGTGGAACCGCCCAAAAATTACAAGATTTTGGTTTCTGTAGAGAGATAATGTAATATAATTCTAAGTGACTACTCTGAAAGATCACCTGCTCTTACAACTGAATAATAGTTTTAATAAATTTGGGCAGAATTACATCTTTTTTTATTAGCTGTTCATATTTCTTTTTATTGTTGCTGACTAGAGATAAATCAACAACCCTAACCTAGACTAAGTACTTAATGAAATTTGGGAAGTTTTGGCATAGGAAAAAAAAGCACATTAGTACTTGGGTAGTTGGTTACTTTTCAGTACTTATATGGAAAGCAGACGCTGGATTAGAAAACCATGTTCTAACTTTTTACTTTACTGAAGTTTGATTATTTTGTTTTTCTTCTCTTTATGTACGTAAGCTACTTAAAATGTCTTAGTTTGACTCAGGCAACTTATTCTTTGTCTGGGTATAGTGTATTCCCTTGTGACTAATAAAAAGTCAGTTTCCTCTAACAGTATGTAGGACTTTCAGTAACTTGCTTTACATGAGTTTTCAGGTCATGATTCCCTTGGCAATAGCATATCCTTGTCAAGACTATATGGATTTATAAAGAGTGGGTTTAACTTGCTCGGTCATTCAAAATGTCCCATACCTCCCTCTCCTTGTCTGCATCACAGCCTACACTGCTGTGAAATGCTGTGCACTTGCACTCTCAGTCAACATGTTCTTCCCCCATCCGCAATCCAGTTCAACAGCAAGCGGTATTAGAGTGCTCTGGTTATTCCCAAAACCAGTTGTTCCACAACTACATTAAAGAACTTCAGCAAGCCAGACACTGTTCCTATTTTGGGCCTTTCTGTAATATAAAAGTATATTTTAAAACCAAAACATAATGAGCCAAATTTATCCTTGTTGCTACTGCAGTGAAATGTCTGGAGTTACACCAGGAATCCATTTGGCCCAGGGTTTTTAACTAAATGTGCTAGTTATGGGCCCAGTCTGGTGAGATTCTGAGTGTCTCCAGTATTCCCCTCAACTTGTATTGGTGCTGATGTCAATCAGAGCTGGAAGAAAAATGATCTTCCTATCCCATAAAAATTTTCAAGGTTTCAAAAAAGTT
This sequence comes from Malaclemys terrapin pileata, assembly GCF_027887155.1. Taxonomy (NCBI): domain Eukaryota; kingdom Metazoa; phylum Chordata; order Testudines; family Emydidae; genus Malaclemys; species Malaclemys terrapin. The sequence goes on from NC_071506.1 coordinate 246,992,428, forward strand.
TCCTGTCCTGAATGAAAAAGAGTCAATCTTAAAAAATATTCACAAACTGAAAGTCTAAGGGGAAAAAAGTGGTTTGGGTGAACTGAAACATTTTGTTTTGATAATTTCAAAACATTTCATTTTGATTTATAGAGTAAAAACATTTTTACAATAAAAAAATGGTTAGTTTATGAAACATTGTGTTGAACTAGAGAACCAGACATGTTTACTTTAGAAGTCAAAATATTTTTGACAATTTCAAAACTTCTTAAAAATATCTGAGTCGCTAAATTACTTAAAACTGACCCCTTTCCTGTGAAAAGTTTTAGTTTCAATGAATCAGTGTTTTCTGACCAAAAAAACCCAACAACTTTTCATCAAAAAATTCCCAACTAGCTCTAATGTCAATGGGAATTGAACACTCGGCACTTTGCAAGATCATGCCTTAGAAATGCAGAGTACAAATTAGGAAGCTACTAGATCAGTGAACAACAGATATTTAACTGAATGAGCTTTCATTTGTGCATTTCTTCATTAAAAATGTAACTAACTGTTGTAAATAAAGAATTTATGGCCAGATCCCTAGGTAGTGTGAATAGACATAACTCCATTGCCTTCAGTGGAGCCACTTGCACCAGCTGAGGATTTCGCCCCACTACTTACAACATCAATTAAATGTACATTAGTGACAGTTTTAATGAGGAAAGGAGCGGTTACTGAAGTTCCAAAGCATTATGTGTAAGTAATATAAAGAAATTAATTAGGGCATTAGTTTTCCATCAGTCCACTGAAAGAATGTTTCTGCCAGGGGTAATTAAGCTTCTCTGAAGGTCACCAAACAAATGTCATTGTCTTTGTGAGTGCTTTTGTGCGCGGGCCACACAATGTTCTGCCAGAGCGATTCTCATGCTCATATTCTGTTGAATCAGGAAGCATGCAATAAAAGAGAAATGTGTTATAGTAATGTCTTGCTTTTTGATGGAACGCTGCTTTTGGTTTTTAAGATGACTGCAAAGAAACATTTTGTTTTAAGATGATTGCAAAGTTTGCGTTTAATATGTCTGGATAAGGTCCCACAGCGGATTCTCCTGGAAACTTACCCTTTTGTGAAGCATGTGGATCTCCTGCAGCTGGGTGTCACAATGTCTAACAGAAAAGCATAGCGCAGTAAGGCCTTTGGTGGCAAGAAGTACTGACTCGTTTCTTCTCCATCCTCTTCAAGGAAGTCTTTTAGCATTTGAATAGAGAGATCACTGTCCTGGTTCCACTTTTTTTCCATTTCTTTTGCTGTTTCTAGTTTAAAAACGAACGCTTCCTTCTGCGAACACTGTCCATTGCCACAATCAGAACCAGAATTTGGATCAATGTATTCCTCTTTGGGTGGCATGAAGGAGCTCTCTTTTTCCAAGCCTGCAGCAACTCTGTGCTTCACTGAAGCTTTTGGCTCCTGGTCTGGGAAATTTTCCAATATCTACCATGGAACAAAATATGCAAATGATTAAGGTACTGTACTTAGTACTGTAATAGTCAACTGCCGAGAAAAGTCCATGTAGCAATGTTTGGGAAGTCATACAGAGCTGTCCAGTACAAAATAAAACTTGATTCTTCCTTTTTGTCTATCAAGGTTTTGAAAGGATTCTGGCATTAGGAAGTGCTAACTTGGACATGCTTTATAGATGTATGCAGCCAGTTTAAGGAATATTGATCTTGCCATTTCACTTCCATAAACGGGAAGAAAGGGTTGTGCAAAACTATCATAAAGAAAGCTAGGACCAGGTGAAAGTTGCTTGGTTAGGGGCTTGGCTAGTAACCTGAGACTCAGACCAGATTTGCTGAAATGTTCGTGAACCTCTGGTGAGTTTCACACCTCCTCCCACACATGCCTATGTCCGTCTCAATAGGCTTGGAATTCACCATTACCTTTCAATGTCTTCTGGGCACTGGCTAGCAGTTCATCTTCTTCACTCTTCTGGGGAACTCTGGGGCTTTGTTGGCCACTCCCTCCTCTATGGAGATCTTCAAGGGTCACTGGTGGTCCCCCATTTTCTATCTCTAAGGCTCCTAGTGGGCACTGCTGCACCCTCCACCCTTCCAAGAAAAGGTTCCGGTGGGCAGGCAGGGTAGTGCCAGAGTGCCCAGCATGTCGGTCTCTTCAAAATTGTTCTTAAGAACTACTTTAAGCTATCTAACCCAGGGAGCCATTTCAGTCCCCAACGAGGCCAGAATCAGGGGGAAAAAAAGCTGGCTTACAGCCATTTTACTTACACACACACACACGCACACTCTGCAGCTCAGCATAAGCTTTGCACAGATGAAGATCTAGCCCTCAGTCTCCTTGAAACAAAGAGTAGTCAAGGAATAGCAATGAATCTCACCTGACCAGGAGCTTGAAAGGAAAATAACTCTGACTGAAGCTTTGCAATCAGAAAATATCGCAGCCTGGAATTGGGAATGCCAAGCTGTAAGCAAAACCCCATAAAACAATCAGACCACATGGTACAGAGAATCAAAGCAATCCGCACTGTCACAAAAAGATCAAGTTACCACTTTTTGTATTGATACAATATTTAGCACTTAAAATGTTAACCACTTTTGAAGTGGTTAACATTAACCAACCTTACCCTAGACTAAGGCTATTTTCAACTGGCATAAAATAGCGTTTTAAAATGTGCCCATGAAGAAATCTCTGCATCATTAGTTTGTAGTTAAGGACCTGCAGTACAGGCAATTTTCATGCACTGTACAACTCAGATCTTTCCATCCATTTGCAGTATGGTGAGTGCCCTCACTTCCCACAGATTTATTGTGACTCTGATCACACCTTCCCTACCTATTTTTTCTCAAGCAAGAGAAATACATAATTTTTCTCAGGTTTCTGACTGTTGTCTGCAAATCAATAGAAAAGTTAAACAAACGTTTTATGTAAAGTGGGAAGTCAGAGAGAAACTGAAATGTCTTTAACTACAATTTTTAGGGCAAACATCATGACCATTATCTGTCACAATGAAGAACCAAGAGGAGAGGTTCAATCACATGAACAAGGAAATTAGATAAGACATGTCACAATGAATGATGACCCTGTATCTCAAAGATACAGAGATTTACATGTAACACAGTAATGGCCTGATCCTGTACGTCTTGGACAAGCAAAACTTACTGATTTAAACAGTATCCATTGGTCAATCAAGCAGTGATAAGCAGAATGAATATGTAAATATCCTGACCTAACTCAAAGCTAAGTCAGATGGCACCACCAGTCCATAGGAATGTCCACAAAATTGGACATCACCCTTTCTTCCAATATGTGAAATTCTTTCCAAATATCCCATTTACTCTTCAGTACAGTTGGATGAGTTATAATAATCTTACTACTCACACATGTTGGAGACAAGAGAAATTCTTGGTATTTAAATCCACACTTCTTTAGTGTTTCTACAAGTTTGTCTCTAATAATGAAAAAAAATAAAGCCAATTACTTCTCACATGCAATTAGACACAGAGTGCAATATACTATCTGTTCACATCTTTTCTTTTCTTAAATAAAGATCCATCAAAGGCAATACTGTATTCACTAGGACAGTCAGCACACACACTAGAATACTCAAACATAGCTTTGTAGACATCCAACTATGGTCATACATTTACATTTCAGGAGAGAACACAAAGTATAGCGTTGCACTAGCCGAGAAGGAGCAATTACAAAAGACTTTCATGGAAATACCACAACTACTTTGGAGCAAACATTCTCCAAAAAAAGTATCCGGTCTTTCAAAAGTACTTCCAACATGTTGTTCAGTCGGTAGGAGACACTTTCTCATTAGATGTGGATTACACAATTATTTACAAGCACTGCATTAGAAGTAGGCTATTAAAACTCCTACTTAACTATTCTTGAGTTGATACCTCAGTATCTGCCTATGTTTATGACTGAGCTTATGTATTGAAGTACTACCCCAGTGCAATAAAGGAAAGACTGTTTGAAGTAGGGGATTCACAACAATTGGTTGCTTAGCAGAGGGGATTTCTAATAAAAGTGTACTCCATATATTTTGAGGAGACTATTAAAATGGAAGGTTGCTTTCTAAGGATAGTGTCTGATATAGGATATACTATATTCTGCAGCCTAATAGCAGGCTGGAGCCGCACTGAAAGAAAGGATTATGATCTAAATCCTGGCCTGGCAGGGGCCACAAGGGAAAAGAGGAATGTTGTCTGGTGTGTTTTCTGACATACAGATCATTGCATTTACAGGACAGGATCCCACAAGGTAGGCCAGGGACATGCATGGGCCCAGTTCACAGCTCTTGCATGCAGAAGCAGTGCAGAAGCAGCCAACAGGGAGCTGGAAATGCCCCCTAACTGACAACCAGTGTTCATGAAGGGATTTGGTGATGTGCAGGCTGGCACATAAAGCAGCTTCCTCTCTCTCCTATTGCTTTTATCTATGGAAAGATCCTGCTCTATTGTTTGCATGGGGGAAGGAGGGATTAGGCAAAAGAGGATCCCTACAGCCTCTCCCCTACCTGGCACAGCAGGGGGTAAGATTTAGTTTTCCATTTTGGGGTTAAACCCCAGTCTCTACCTCCCAATTACTAAGGCTACGGCTACATTAGAAACCCTACAGCGGTGCAGCTGCGCTGCTGTCAGCTCTCTGTGTAGTCACTCTATGCCAGGGATTCTTAAACTGTGGGTCAGGACCCCTCAGGAGGTCACAAGGTTCTTACATGGGGAGTTGTGAGCTGTCAGCCTCCACCTGAAACCCCGCTTCACCTCCAGCATTTATAATATATTTAAAAGTGTTTTTAACTTATGGGGGGGTGGAGGGGGGTCACACTCAGAGGCTTGCTGTGTGAAAGGGGTCACCAGTACAAAAAAGTTTGAGAATCACTGCTCTATGCTGACAGGAGAGAGCTCTCCCATGGGCTTAATTACTCAAGCCCCCACGAGTGGTGGTAGCTACGTCAGCAGGAGAACCTCTCCCGCTGACACAGTGCTGTCCGCACCGGCACTTAATTTGGCTAAGTTATGTTGCTCAGGAGGGTGGCTAAGTGACATACCTTATGTCAACTTAAGCTGTAGTGTAGCCGTAGCCTAAACTTCAAAATGAAAGGCGGATGAAGATTTCCAAAACTTCTCCAGGTTAGCAGCCTACTAATTGCCTGCGCAGTTTGCTGATGAGGTCATACCAAATTCTCAGTGCCAGCAGTCAGGCAAGCAGAGTATGAATACGAGGCTTTCGGCTAGCCCTTGCCCCTCTACTATAACCACTGGAAAGGAACCCCAGTAAAACCTGTGAGACCTACACCCACACCCTGTGTTGTACGATAATATTGTTCTTTGAAAATACAGCTCTCTCCTGAATGAAGAAAGATGACAAAACAGGCAATGAAGATTCACGTCAACTTCTACCAGCTAGCAACATATTTTAAAATTATTTTGTTGGGTTGGAGAAATCAATAACTTGTCAATAAAGTTCCCCAAGCCCTAAAAATTTCATTGTAAGATTAAAATACTATTTTTAATCTGAAACTGATAAATGCACCATTTCACTCCACTCCTCTTTTAATTTAACTTCCAAAAAAATAAATTACGTGCCCCTCCCCTTAACCTAATGCTGTTCCTAATTAAAAATGATCATACCATACCTGGCAGAAGACGTTTCAAATCCTTTCACATTTTCTAAAAGTATATATTTTGGTAGCCTCTGGAGCCTACAAGAAAAGTCGATGGAGTTTAGTAAGATGTAAACCATATTACATCAACAGCACAGACTCGTTTAGCAATAAGAAAGATTTAGTTGATTAACTTTAGTCAGCTAAACAAAAATGGTCTGACTTTCAGAGGTGCTGAGCACACGTAATTCTCAATGAAGATAATAAGAATTGCAGAGCCTCTGTGCTTCTGAAAATCAGGCCATTTTTGCTTAGGTGCTAGATAAGGATTTAGGTGCCTACCATTGAAAACGCTGACCTTTATTCATTTACCAAAGCATCATTCTCATTCATAAGGTTATAAGTTAGTGGTCTGTATAGTACATGATGAGAAGAAAACAAACAAACAAACCCCACCACTCATCCAGTATGTGGAAAACTTGTAACAAAATGGGCCTGATCCTGCTTCCATTCAAGTGAGTGTCAAAACTCCAGGTAATTTTAGTGAAAGCAGGATTAGACCCAGTGCTTCGTTTTAGTAGACACTATGTTTTCAGAGAGTTTCGCTTTCTGACATTTTCTGTTGCGTCTAGTTAGCTTTTGTGGAAATTTACTTTAAATATGGTGTCAGTGGGGCTAGTCTGAAGCCCGGTGGCATCAATGCCATTCAGGTGCTCAGAGTCTGGAACCAAGCTCATTGCATAGGCAGCAGGCTTAGTCTCTGGAGGAGGGAGCTCCTCATTTTGTTCTGGAGCATTCTTCTTTGGCTGATTGTGAGTCACAAATATGAGCTTCACAGAGCTTCTGTAGTAATATGGATTGTTCCAAACATGATCAGGAAGGGTAAAAAGGGAGCCTCAACACACAAAACATCTGCATCAAGATATACTCCTAAACTCTGATAGCAAATACAATAATGATAGAGGAGGTGTGACATTTTCTTCAGGTACCCAGGACTCGAGTCACCTTGTTACCCTCCTGCCTCAGCAAGAAAGCAACTTGCTGGTGCTTAACTGGATGTCAGCACCCCGAAACCACCAGTCTGGTAGCCACCGAAGAATCTTCTCTCAGCTCTTACTTTGCCTTGCAGGTTAACAAAAGGTGCGCCCCATCCAACAAGCCCCTCTGACAGCATCCCCCTGTAGTATCCAGCCCATCACTGGTCGCTCATAGAAATGATCAGGTTTGCGATCCCCAAGGGAACAGAATGCACCAGCTTGACTGGTATAACTTAGGATCAGGTCTTATAAAACCCGAGCACTGAGATACAGTTATAGTAAAAATACTTAAATTTTTCATCAGAGATAAAGATTTAAGAGATAGAGGAAGAATAATGGAAACAGAAATGGTTACATATAAAACAAAAAGTATAACCCCTTTCTTAGAGTCTAAACTTTAAGAGGCTAAAACACTTATCTAAAGTTGCTTCAGGTGAGAAACCTTCTCCCAGGATCTCCAGCCAACTTAACTGGGCTCCACCCTTCATGAATGCAAAAGGAGCTGAAACATCTACACTGCAATTTGTATAGCCCCTCAGCCTGAGCCAGCTAACTCGGGCTGACTGGCTATGAGTCTTGTATTGCAGTGTAGACATGCCCTCTGTGTCCAGACTCCACATCCACTAGCTGAAGACTCCAGGGCCTCCTTGGATCCAGAATTTCTCCAAGTTCTCTCTTTCCATGCCTTCATGTGTTAGCCGCCGCCATCCCCACCCCAAATCGCCTCCAGCCCCACTTCACCTGTATTCCTCTATAAAAGATTGGAAAAAAGGTAAAAACAGAAAAGGAAGTTGCAATTACTTTATAATACTGTTCATGAAATTTGTGCATATTACAATTAAGGATACAAAACAGTAACTCCTACACTTTACTCACTCAAAACTTTACTGAACATTTTCCCATTTGGTCTGGAATTTTTCGTGTCTGGTCTCTGGCAAAGATGTCACTTCAAAAAACACATGCACACTATCTCAGCAAAACACGATCCCCCAGAGCTGGAGAACTCTGCTGCAACGGCTACCCAGCCTTTTTATGATCTGTCTGCAGTAATTCCAGCTTCACTTTGACAATCTGCCCAAGGGAGATTAGCAGCATCTCCTGGGACACACAGATAAATTCTCCCAGCCAAGCCCAACTTCTTTGCCCTGTCATGATAAGGGTCACATGTGCCACAGTCTTATGTCTTGTATCTGAGAAAAATAAAGTTTCTATCTTCTTCGTCTAACCACGCAGCAATCAGAATGCCCCATTTCCACTTTGAAAGCAAAAAACTGTCTCTGAAGAAGAGCTGCCCCCCTTCTTGTGTCTCAGTTTCCCCACCTGTAAAATAGGGATAATGATACTGACATTCCCTTCTGAAATGTGTTGCGATCTATGGATGAGCTTAGAAGGAGTCTAATAAACTATTAACTCACAGACCTATTTTTTAAAACAAATTCAACACAGAGGAAGGATGCAATTAAGGCACAGGACTGGGCTTCAAGAGATGTGGGTTAGGATCCTGGCTCAGCCACTCGTTTTCTTTGTGACTTTGGGCAAGTCCCTTAATCTCCCAGTTCTTCAGTTCCTTATTCATAAAAATGGGGGAAATAATCAAACTTCCTTTTACTTGTTATCTGTCTGCCTTAGCTATTTTGATCATAAGATCTTTGGGGCAGAAACTCTCTTACTATGTCTCTACAGTACTTACCCCACTCTCATGTAGGGCCTTTCATTTCTACTGTACTACAACAGTAATAAATCTATTTTTAGCATACGTAGCATGCGAGACTTGTGAAGACGAGACTCAGAAGACCATCAATTTATTTGAGAATTATATTAACGTTACACTATTGGGCTCCAAGAACATTTAGTATCTTAGTGCTGATCTTCCCACTATAATTCAAATAGCTAGTGAACCAAAGTGCTCAGTTATTCAGTGGGTGTGAGTTTCATGCTAAATTTATGCCTTCACTGAAAGGGAAGGTGGGGAGTCTAGGCTTATTGCTTGTTACCCAGAATGATGAAAATACATGTTCTACCATCCTTCTTATAGAGAAGAAGGATGATCCAGTGGTTAAGTTTCTATCCTAGGCCTTGGGCAACCTAGGTTCTAATTTCCTGCTCTGCCACAGACTTCCTGTATGACCCTGGGCAAGTCACAGTCTCTGTACCTGAGTTCCGCATCTGTAAAATGGGGCAATAGCACTGCACTGCCTCACAAGGGTGTTGTGAGGAGAAATACACTAAAGATTGTGAGTGCTCGGAAAATAAAATTATGGAGACCACAGAAGTTAGATAGATCAACTTATGTAGCCTTGCTTGGAGTTTAAACTGACGATAGCACATTGTGCTAGATTCCATCAAAAGCCGATGCAGCACCACACATACATGACAGGACACGTGAATCTCAGCCCTAGGCAAAGTGACAGTGTCACCATGTGCAGAAACAAAAATAAAACAACGGACACTACTGCTGTCATGCACCCAGATACACGTGCAGATAACCCGGAGAGATAACAGCTTGGACCCAAGAGATAGTTTGGCTGGAGCCAGGATCCTTGGGATCAACTCCTTCCCCTTGCCAACAATAGCTCAGGAAGAAAGATGAAGAAAAGATCTTCCAAAGGTAACAAGATATTTTAGAGGAAGGCTGCTAATGGCCCAAGTTCCCTGTTCTTATAGCAAAAATTGGAAGCAAAGCAGAAGGCGGCCTGACCCCCTCTGCTCCTCGGAGGGAAAGAACTGAAGAGCAGGAAGTTGGCAGCCTGATCTCAACCTCCAGCATAAGCAGGAGCTCCAAGGAATGATTGCTGATTAGCTGATTGCTCACAGCAGCAAACCCAGATGCTCAGATTGGTGCCAACCGGTGCCCAATCCAGGAGCAGGGATTTCTCCAGTGGCCACACCTAGACCAGCTCTCTTCTTCCACTGCATGAGAAGGCTCTCACAGAAATATTCATCTTTGACCAAAACGGACTGTGAGCAATATTTTGAATTGATTTGCATTTATGCGAGCAGCGAACATTTTGGTTAGTATGTGTCTCATATGAATAGTACACCGCTACCTCGATATAATGTGACCCTATATAACAAGAATTCGGATAGAACGCAGTAAAGCAGTGCTCTGGGGGGGCAGGGCTGCGCATGCCGGTGGATCAAAGCAAGTTCAATATAACGTGGTTTCATCTATAACGCGGTAAGATTTTTTGGCTCCCAAGGACAGCGTTATATCGAGGTAGAGATGTAGCAGTAACTGTTGCTATCATTAATTGGTTTTGAACCAAGTACTGTGTAGAGATGGTAGAGGAACACTAACAGAGAAGCAGGGCTCAGGTAACTCCATACTATTATGATGATTTATTAATGTTACAAACCAAAGTTCAAAAGGTGGAACCAGAAATCCTTTTTTACCTGGCTATTTCAGATGTACTGGTCTTGATATTTATACAACATCCACCAACAAGGACCATAGGACCCAACCCTGCTCTTAAGTAAAGTCAATTTTGCCATTGGATTCAAAAGAATATTCTGCCTCTACTCTTTATGGTGCATCCAGAGTTTTAACGGACTTGTGAAAGACATGAAAACCAAACATGGAAATCAAAACAATAAGCTGTAAGTTGTTATTAGTGTTAGCAAGAAACTAGAATTTACAAGCAACAAAAGATTATATGAAAACAAGTGGATGAACACAGTGCAATTATACTATCAGACTTTAAAATCAGTATGGATGGCTTCCCTTGGTACAATATTATGCGGGCCTAGTAACTTCAAAAGTTTAAATGGCTGAGCTAGAAGATCAGTTTATACCTTGGGAGAATATCCAGGATGTAAAGAAAACTGTTTGTCCTTGGATCAGATACATCACCTTGCAGGCCAATTCTAAGGGAGGATAAAGAATAGAACACAATTATCAGCTTGTCATCTTAGTTATTAGTTTCTAAAACAAAACATTTAAAAAACTCTTCACTTAGGTCCTGCTCACACAAAGGATTCTGCACAGGCACCACTGTCTGCACATATGGAGCCTCTTGCAGGATCAGGGCCTTTTTCAGCGCTCTAAGGACTGAATATTGACTCCCAGACTCAATCACAAAGAGGTTAGGGATTAAGAATCACATAGGACCCAATCCTGTAAATATCTAACCTTGGGCTGAATCCTGTAAGGTGCTAAGCTCTCTGGCCCAATCCATCAAAGCACTTAAAACGTGCTTAACTCTAAGCACACGAGAAGACCTGCTGAACTCAATGAGACTACTCACATGCTTAATGTTAATCACATGCTGAAGTGCTCTGCTGGAATGGGCCCAGAGTTCTCAGCAATTTCCAGGATCCAGCCCCACATGCATAATTTTACTTATCTGAGTAAATCCATACACTTAAATGGGACTACTCACTTGGCTAAGTGATTCTGGGCCCAGAGCATGTATTTTTATTGGCTTATTTAAAAAGGAAAAACAACAACATGTAGGTGCAAGCATTTTGGTATTTTTCTTTTCCAAATTAATTTTACATAGCACTGTCTTATCAGTATGTAATCAAAACAGTAATTTGAAAAAAATAAAAAATAAACCAACCCTCTCCATGCATTGTTTTGAATCAAAAACACATTCTTAAAGATCATCTTTTTTGAAATTGAAGTTATTGGTGTGATCAGAAGGCCAGATCCTGCTACCCTTAATCATGTTGAGTAGCACCTTACTTCACAAGTAGTTCCAACAACATCAATGGGACTGTTCAAGGGACTACTCAACAAGAGTAAGATTATTATAACCTGGCCATGTGATTTGTTACAGACTTAACGTAATTATTAAGGGGGTCAAGCAATTAAAAAAAGTAATTGAGATTTAAAAAATTAATTGTGATTAATCGCACTGTTAAACAATAATAGAATACCAGTTATTTAAATATTTTGATATGTTTTTCTACATTTGCAAATTGATTGATTTCAATTACAACACAGAATACAAAGTATACAGTGTTCACATTACAGTTATTTTTATTACAAATATTTATGCTGTAAAAAACAAGAAATAGTATATTTCAATTCACCTCATACAAATAGTGTAGTGCAATCTCTTTATTATGAAATGTAGAATTAGGTACCAAAAAAAATCATTGCATTCAAAAATAAAACAAAGTAAAACTTTAGAGCCTACAAGCAGGGCCAGCTTTAGGCTGATTCAGCTGAATCGGGCCCCGCGCCTAAGAGGGCCCCACAGTTGTCCACCCCGCCCCCAGCTCACTTCCCCCTCCTCCCCTTCCCTGAACAATCCGCCCCCTGCTCTTTCCCCTCCCTTGCTTCCCGCGAACATCTGATTCGCGGGAAGTCTGAAAACAAGCAGGGGCAGGCGGTAGCAGGTAAACTGGGGCGGGGGGGCGTGAGAAGGGATCGGGGGGGGGGGGCGCGGCCCAGTCCAGCTCCAGCCGAGCACCCCTAGCCCCGGCGGCTCTGGCTCCGGTTTGGCTCAGGCCCTGGCCGAGCTTGGGCCCCGGGGCCGGGCTGGCTCCGGCCGAGCGCGCCAGCCTGGCCCCACGGCTCCGGCCCAGGCCGAGCACCCCCGGCCCCAGCAGCTCCGGGCCGGGTCGACTCGGGCTACTGGGCGCCGGCCCCAGTTCTGGCCGAACACATCACCCCAGCCCTGCGGCTCTGGCCCCGGCGGCTCCAGCCAAGCACCCCCGGCCCTGGCCCGGCTCAGGCCCCGGGGCGCTGGCCCCGGTTCCGGCCGAGCACCCTCGGCACGGCCCTGCTCCCAGCGCCGGCCAAGCACCCCTGGCCCGAATGGCTCCAGCTCGGCTCGGGCCCCGGGGTGCCAGCCCCAACCGAGCTCACCGGCCGAGCACCTCCGAACCCAGCCCGGACCCAAGCCCCGCGACCCCGGCTGGAGCGCGGCCTGATTCCTGGGGGCGGGGCTCCCTCCTGGAATCAGGCCCCGCTCTTGCTAAAGCCAGCCCTGCCTACAAGTCCACTCAGTCCTACTTCTTGTTCAGCCAATCGCTCAAACATAATGCTGCCCGCTTATTGTTTATAACGTTACCTAAAAGTGAGAACAGAAGTTCGCATGGTACTGTCGTAGCTGGCATTGCAAGATATTTACATGCCAGATGTGCTAAAGATTCATATGTCTGTTCATCTTCAACCACCATTCCAGAGGACGAGTCCATTCTGATGATGGGTTTTGCTCGATAATGATCCAAAGCAGTGCAGACCAACGCATGTTCACTTTTATCATCTGAGTCAGCTGCCACCAGCATAAGGTTGATTTTCTTTTTTTCACTGCAGTGAAAGTGTTCTTAAAACGAACATGAGCTGGGTCATCATCTGAGGCTGCTATAACAACATGTAATATATGGCAGAATGCGGGTAAATCAGAACAGGAGACATACTATTCTCCCCCAAGAAGTTCAGTCAAAATTTAATTAACACTTTAAAAAAAAAAAAAAAAAAAAAAGAGAGCATCATCAGTATGGAAGCATGTCCTCTGGAATGGTGGCCAAAGCATGAAGGGACATATGAATGTTTAGCATATCTGGCACATAAATACCTTGCAATGCTGGCTACAAAAGTGTCATGCAAATGCCTGTTCTCACTTTCAGGTGACATTGTAAATAAGAAGCGGGCAGCATTATCTCCTGCAAATGTAAACAAACTTGTTTGTCTTAGCGATTGGCTGAATAAAAAGTAGGACTGAGTGGACTTGTAGGCTCTAAAGTTTTACATGTTTTTGAGTGCAGTTATGTAACAAAACAAAACAAAAAAATCTACATTTGTAAGTTGCACTTTCATGATCCAGAGATAGCATTATGGTACTTGTATGAGGTGAACTGAAAAATACTATAACTTTTGTTTATAATTTTTTACAGTGCAATATAATAGAATATAAAGTGAGCACTATACACTTGGTATTCTGTGTTGTAATTGAAATCAATATATTTGAAAATGTAGAAAAACATCCAAAAAATAGTTAAACAATAGAATACCAATTGAAATTTATTAACAATGCGATTAAAACTGTGATTAATCACAATTAATTTTTTTGAGTTAATCACTTGAGTTATTGCGATTGATCGACAGCCCTAGCAATTATTGTTCATCTATTGAAACCTAACTGTTACTTGGAATTAATCAAATAAACATACATCCTAGCAGGTCTACTTCTTATCCAGTAAAGATCTGTCATCTTGAATACCCACACAGAAATAGGTTTCAAAATCCTTGTAACTTTATATAAACTCTATCTAGACCCTGATTCTGATCCCCTTATTCTCTCTGTCAAATCATAGTATTTATTGCAGAATAAGCTACTACCCTTTAAAGTATGTCTGCAAACTTAATGCATATACAAGGGAAGATTTTACTCTCTGCCACTTCGGTGTAACCCTGGAGTAATTCCAGTAGTCTGTCTGGAGTTACTCTGGATTGCGAGAGATCAGATTCTAACCATTAACAAGCAAAGGGAGGTATCTTAAAAGGCAAAAAAAAAAAAAAGAAAAAGAAAAAAAAAAATCACAAAGTTTCACTTTCACAGGTCATGTACAGGTTGCAAAATAAGTAGTACATCAAGCTTCAGTAATTTTGCCTTAACTATGAAAGTATGACTGGCCCATCACCAATTTTATTGTAGCAGTAAGGGACTACTCAACAAGCGTAAAAGTATTAGAACCTGGCAATGTCATTTGTTACAGAGTTAAAGTAATTATTGTTCAACTATTGAAACCTGACTGTTATTTGGAATTAATCAAATAAACATACATCCTAGCAGGCCTATTTCTTATCCAGTAAAGATCGGTCATCTCCAGTACCCACACAGAAATAGGTATAGCAGAAGATACATGGGAAAATATAGACAGATATGAACCATGAAGTGTATGAATCTTGAGAATTTTTTTAACTTAATAAATATTCATAGTTACTGCATTTTTCTCCAGAACTGGAATATTTGTTATACACACCTTGTAAATGGCTGACATGGAGGACTCATCAAAATCATATCAAAAGATAATCTGTTTAACTCCGCCAGTGTTATGCCCTGAATAAGGAAGAAACAAACATGCTTTTGGGATTGTGAGTTTTTTCTTTTCTGTCCATTACTGCTTTATAGCTACCAAACTTTCTGGTTACTTCCACTGTTAGCCGTCCCCTAGTAAAAACTTTCTAACCTGGCTCTTTGGCCTAATAACTGCGGCCTTCTCCAATGCTTGGCAAACACTGTAAAGTGCAGATTTGTATTTACTTCGACAGTGCACTAGCAAAACTGGTGAGGTCAGAACACATTCTTGATCCTGGGTTTGTCAATCACGCTTTTAGAGCAGCCGGGATAGCTCACATTTCTTTCAGTGAGTCACATCAAAAATGTTAGCTATATTTTTCTCCCCCAAACCAACAAAGCACCTTTATTCAAATATTTAACCATTTGTTGGAATGAAAAAAAATATTTTAAAAAGCATTAAAACTCAACAGGAGAGCAGAATTAGATTTTGAAAAAGCATTTTCCTGTCTGTAGTCACCTGCCCATAACAATCTCTCAAATAATAGTCACTTGTCCATAACAACCTTTCAAATATTACATCTTTCTGAAAAGATAGCAAATTCCTTATGCAGAATCAAATGCCCAGAGGTTTTGCAGAGAATCTTCACGAAAACCTGGGGAAACAGATTTTTCCACCTAGGCCACAAAGCATTAGTAGAGGTAGTATTACAATAGCACTTAGGAGCCCTAATCATGGACCAGGGCCCCCAGTGCTAGGTAGTATACAAACACCGAACAAAGAGTGCAGATGTTCTGCAGCCATAATTTGTAATGCATGGGCTACAGCAGCAGATGCTGCCCTGGTACTCTCCCGACAGGGATAGCATGGTACTTACCAGAGCTGGGTTTTACCAGATAAAATCCTGTTTTTACCACCCTGGGAATAACTAGCTAGGCATTTTCTGTTTTAAAAAATGGTTTTAAAGCATATCACATTACACTTAGTTTTAGTTACATATTCAAACTGTGGTTACATGAGGCAGTAGATTCAGCGATTAATAGGGTTATACAAATAAAAAGTAAAACTGCAGTGGGGGTAATTCTAATATCTGTAATTAATACTGAACATCAGAATGTCTGTATACATTTTGGTTAAGTACTTTCTTGAGGAAGGTTATATATGTTGACTTATTTCAGTTTTCAATATTACATAAAAGTTGAAAATATTCGATTACGTTAAAACAACAATAATGCAGAGTTGTAGACTTGAAGCATTAAGCAAAGCAATCAGAAGCACACAGAGCTGCAGACAACCGGTCCAGGTCCATTTGGCGATGCAGCATTTTGTAGCAGAAGACCAACTCTGAGGTAGTGGAAAGACGGAGCCTATTCCTCAGTTCTGAATGTGCATATCCAAAGTTTGAAAAGATTCATTCTGTGCTTGCTGGACACTGCAATTGCACCACCAATTCCATTCAGTCAGATGGAATATCAGCATCCTTCTGATTTTTCTACCTTGAAAACTTTTTCCTTGAAAGCAGATGAAAAATGCTGATTTTTGGATACAGAGCTTCTTCTACTTTAAATGCAAGAAAATATGGAAGAAAGTTGAGATTTTTGCTGAGCATCCAGTGCCCGGCAATTTCTTCTTATTCAGCTAACAATTTCTTTCTTGCATATTTCGGATGAAGGCGGTTGGCCAAATGTGTACTGGAGTAACTGTCTCTTTGATCATTAGCTCCAACCATACTTTGCATGCAACAGCAATTGTTAATGTGTCCCTTTGGAATGCTGACCTGGATCGGGCTTTGTTGAGATGTATTTGGCTATGGCAATGCAGTTTTACCAGTACCTTCACACTCAGAATCGGATTCAAATCTTCACACACGTTTAGCCAAAGTCAGTGATTCCAGTGTCTCTTTGTTCTTTCCACTGCATTTTGAAAAATGCTTCCTGATGGGGTCTGCCTACCCACTCCCTTTTGCTTCACAATTTCTGCGTCAAAAGACTCTTCGTCATCTTAATGAACATCCTCAAAATAACCATGAATCGGGTCAAGTGGTCTTCCACCTTTGCGCATGTTGAAATATTTTTACTTAAGTCACTGTACTCAGAGTTCAGTTACAGCAGTTGCTCTGCAGACAGCCACTCCAAAGCAAGAGGCAAAGTACTGGCCTGGATGGTTAGTTCAGCAGTTTATCTCAAATATTGAAACTTCTGAATCTGGGGATTCCCCTTCTTTGCTAAACAAACATCTGATTTTCATTGCTAAACAAAGAAGGGGAATTCCCAGATTCAGTAGTTTCTGTTTCAAATAGGCAAGGCAATAACATACAGCACTACATTGAGGCTATATTTTGTGTAATTTTATTTGCTTGATGATCATGGTATCTCCCCTTTAAAATTAAACAAACCATATTACTGAAAAACTATTACCAAATTCCTAAATATTTTTCAGTAACATTAATTAGTCTAAAGCAACAGAGGGTCCTGTGGCACCTTTGAGACTAACAGAAGTACTGGGAGCATAAGCTTTCGTGGGTAAGAACCTCACTTCTTCAGATGTCTTGCATCTGAAGAAGTGAGGTTCTTACCCACGAAAGCTTATGCTCCCAGTACTTCTGTTAGTCTCAAAGGTGCCACAGGACCCTCTGTTGCTTTTTACAGATTCAGACTAACATGGCTACCCCTCTGATACTTGATTAATTAGTCTATTCTCATAATTTTATTTTTCCCAGTTTAACACGGTATTTACCAATGCCCCATTCTAAACTAGTTTTTCCTGAAAAACTCCCAACCCTGTCTCCCCCTACCAAATCTCCTCTCCATACTGACAAGGGCGACTGCTTTGCAGCAGGCAAGTGTGCACTGTTCCCATGTGCTGTTTTTCCATGGCCTGCCTGCCTTCTGCTGATACTTTTAGCTTTGGGTGTCAGGACTTGCTGCACCATAGTGTGCTAAATAATGTGGAAAAATTCTCACAAGACTGATACTGTCAAATTGAACGTGTGGGGGTTTTAGGTTTATTTTTAGTTAGGACAAAGAGGTTTTTAAACTAATAGACTGAAAGTTGTATGTTTGACTGGCAGGTCTAAGGTTCCAGAAGCATTAGGCTGTAATCCATGACTCACATTTCATCCAGAAATACCATTATAAACAGAATATTTCATACCATGTCATGTGCTGTTGCTTAATATGGCATATGTTATAGTTTAACTGCTGGGTAACACTAATAGGAAGGGGGTTAACTTAGTTCTTATTAGTGGTGAAGAATTTTTTTCTCTTTACCGGTACACTGTGAAAAGTTTATTCTGGTCTTTGTGTACAATCCCACAAAGCTAGTTTTATGGCTTACTGGTCATACAATACAAAAAGATTTTTGTTCAAAGGAGAAAGAATTAGATCTGTGTTGCAGAATTACTACCAGAGCTACAAGTTCATTAAACTGCACCAGAAGGTTTAGCTAATAGTAGGTGTGTGTGTGTGTGGAGTTAAAATAGCTTAATAATCAGCCAAGCTGTGACACCACACCTACAGAAACAGAAGCAAGAAAGTGAGTGATTATGGTCATGAAAAAGAATTGGCGCTTTTTATGTATTTCGGGGGTTAGCTTTATAAAAGAAAAGTTGCTAAAATTCCATATAAAAACAGCAACGCAAGAGAGATTTTACTGTTTTCCCACAAAGCTTAAGGAAGATTTTACTGACTTGAATCTGCTCCTAAAATCCATCAAGGACATAAAATGCAATTCCTCTTCTTTCTTTCCCCCATTTAAGAAACTCTGAGCTGACATTAGTCAGCAAGAACCAATTGCTGAATAAGCAGGCAACCTATAGCCATCCACTCTGGTTTTACTTAAACTGGTGCATTAAAACAAGCTCATAAACTTCTACCATCAAGCTAAAAACTGTGACAGGAGATTATGAGGTCTTCAGTAATTTCGAACCATTCTGAAATGGACAGAAAATTATACAAATCCATGTGGCTAATTTATAATTCTCCTGCCATATTAAACATACCAAAACAAAAATGTGTAATTAAAATTTGTGGCATAAATCAACAAAAGCATCAAGCCTTTTTATAAACACTGAAGTTAATTTACAAAGCTCTTTTTCAAGGAAATTAGAGAGGGAAGGGACTTACGAGGTCACCTGGTCGATCCAGCCCTCTAACAATGCAGGATTGTTCCCTACAGTGTATTTT
Organism: Malaclemys terrapin pileata; assembly: GCF_027887155.1. Taxonomy (NCBI): domain Eukaryota; kingdom Metazoa; phylum Chordata; order Testudines; family Emydidae; genus Malaclemys; species Malaclemys terrapin. Next base: position 247,011,211 of record NC_071506.1, read on the forward strand.
AAATTGCTTTTTACAATCCAGTTTTAAATGCAGAAGAAATGAATGTCTCTGACTAATCTGACAAAATTCTTTTACATTTATTTTTATTTTGGGGGTTGATGCACCCTGCTTGGCCACATAACCTTTATGGGCACAATAATCAAGCACTCTTATACAGCAGGTTTTCAGGAAAAACAAAATCCCTCTCAGCTAACCTAAAAGGCATCTGAAATCTACTCTGTGCACGTGTGCATCTCCCTCAAGTAGCAGTTACACCTCCAGGAATCGACCAAAGTCATCACTACACATAATCCAACAAAGCAATCCTTTTACATTACTGCCTCCCACTTTCAAGTGTTTTGATTCCACATTCCCTACTAAATGTGGGCAGTGAATACTCAACTGAGATTGCTAGAGCACAAAGAGACACGTGTCCATTACTCACCTCAATTGTCTTTGCCCACAATGGCGTGCTGGGAAAGTTGTGTTTGTACACTTCGTTAGCAACAGTGTTCACATCAACAGCAGCAGCAACTTCTGCTGATATACAGCTTTCTGGAATTAAGAAAGGAATTTGCAAAACCATAGCTGTGCTTTAAATCACACTACATTTTCTCATTATGTTACCAGAGCGAATGCACACATAGTTTTAAAGGTAAAGGAAAAGAGAAATAATGTGCTCAGAACAACTGTGCTGACTCAGACTTTACACAAAACGTACAGCAATCACTTCATTTTATAGCCAAAGCTGCTTTTCTCCACCCACTGCACTCCAAAAAGTGATTTGTAATCACTGTAACACACGTGTACAGAAACTCCATTCACCCTTTTCTTGGTCATTATTGTAGTTACATTTTTTCTAGGTAAGAACACAGGGGACATAAGGATTTGCAGATCAACATGCTGCACCATGCAGCAATTGACAGAAATACTCTAGCTATTAATGACAGATCTTACACTCTGGAAACCAGACTTGCCACTCTTGAAGCATATTGTTTGTCAGTTTGGGAAACTGGGTTAGTAAAGTTGTTCTTGAACTTGGGTCATCTACGTTGCTGCACTGAAACATCCAAAAGGGGGATTTTTAAGATCACTGAAACACATTATTGCTTGTATTCCACCTTGGGCCCTGACCCTGCAAATGTTTTGTACGAGTGCAAGGGTCCTCTGGCATGGAGCAGCATGAAGGACAAAAGGCATTAGGCAGCTTAGTGTAACACCATAATTTCTTAGATGAAAAGAGATATGATTGACTTCTTAAAATATATTAATGAGAAATCAGGAGACTGCAGTATAAACCTAATAATAATTATCCTAAAGGAAAAAGGCAGAAAACAGACACAGAACAAACAATTAGTTTATAGAGCAACAGAATAAGCCAATTCTACAGAAACTCAGATCACAAAAGATGCTGTTCAGTCTACCACTGATCATAGCACATTGCTTATCCCCTACACCCAGTGGTTCTCAAACTTCTTTACTGGTGACTCCTTCCACATAGCAAGCCTCTGAGTGCGACCCCACCTTATAAAGTAAAAACACGTTTTTATATATTTAACGCCATTATAAATGCTGGAGGCAAAGTGGGGTTTGGAGTAGAGACCGACAGCTTGCAAGCCCCTCCCCCCCCATGTAATAGCCTCGTGACCCCGTAAGGGGTCCCGACCCCCAGTTTGAGAACCCCTGCTCTATACTGAGCCATTTTACATACCATGCAAACACTTTCTACTGTAAACTATATCAATTCTAACAAAACAGCAGCAACTCCATGATCTGCTTGCCATGTTATTCCAACTTCAGCATTAACAATTTTAATCTGTTTTTGTAAGAAAAGAGACAAGATAGACTCCTTTAATAACATTATTTTTCAAAATGACATGTTAATTGTCAACTTGAGTACATCATATGAATGATTGCTATTATCTGTTGAGTGCTGTAAATGTTCATGGTACTTTACAAAACAGAGTAAAACACTTTCCATGCCCAGCAATTTCAGAGCAGGAAAGCCAAGTACAGAACTCCAATAGTGACAACTAGAACATTGAAAATTAAAGCCTTATCTACTATATCTGATTGCTAGAGCTTTCAAGCCTCTGCCATCTTATTCAAATTTCTCTGCCGTTCAGAAATATTTGAAAGGTCACAGTATGAAACAATATACAGGAATTTTCATTCAGGCAACACTAGCATTTTCTGGTTTGCTCACTTAATTTAACCAATAACAAAGACAATCTAAGCCTCAGGAGGAAAAGATGAATAGGTGAACTATGTTACCACCTATTAAAGGCCCATTTTATAGCATCTCTTATTTTCTCTCTTGACATTGTGAACTCACATTGTTACAGATGTATTACGCACAGGTATGCTCATAGCAGAGCAACTGTGAGGACTACACCGGGGACTATGGATCTGGTATGTTAACACGGACAACTACTGCGAAAAAAAAATGAAAGTTTAGCAGATCAACTATCTAAATTTAGAAGCGTATTTAAAAATCTGATACCATGACTTCCTACAGCACAACAGTAATGCCTAGGTAATGGATGCAGATTTCTAATACAGCAAAGGAGATTCCTTTTGAAAATATATTGTCTCTAATTAACAGGTGACTGCCCTGTGGGTGCCCTGACAGGAATGAAAATTAACCATGTCAAATCATTATCCCATCAAACGAATAATAAAAATGGGAGAAGCTGGAGGCTCTGACAGCCACTCTTAGGTCAGATGTAAACCCTTTCCACCACCACTATTTCCATCTCCTTAATTTTTTTTTTTTTTTTTTTTTTTAAACCAGGGACTTCAATCAAGGGCTTTGTAGGCCCTAAAGGCTGGCCCATGGTGGTCACCACGCATACTGGAAGAGTAACCAATGATTTTTAGGAAAGCACTTGTGACACACTATTAACCCAAACCATAAAGGCTAATTCTGGAGGGAAAGTTATAGAAACTTTGTTCTAATTCGCCTCATCTAATACCTATTTCTCCAACTCTACAATGCTGGGATCTTACAGGATCTCATTTCAGTGCAAAGGACAGACTTCACTTTCCTCCTATTGAGCTGAAATAGCATTAAACTCAACAAAATTTACTAATAAGACTTTTGTTCTGTGTTCAGATTCCAACATTCAGAAGTGAGTAATGGAATGGAAAACATGGCTATTTTCGTTTTCTAGATTATCTTTTTCAAGAGAAGTGGGAAAAACAATGCACACGGTATGACTACAATAGTTCTCCTGAGAGCATAGCATAGGCAGCATGGTACCATTGCCCAGCAGAATCAAATTTGTTTGCATAGTAAGTTACGTTAGCCTACTTCCCACTAGATCTATAGAGCCAAGTAGAGAATTTTATCTTTACAAAAACACTATTACCAAGGTCGGGTTTTTCTCTGGGTTTGGAGAAATAGCAAGCATCTCTTATCTATCAGTCTTAGGTTCTTCTACAGAGCTACTTCAGCGTAGTTCTAAACACCGTACGAATGTCACGTACTAATAGCTTTTCTTCTATGGCTCTGTTACATTAAGTAAAAGAATATACAAGAGTTTCGGTTTACAAAACCTCTTGGCAGACTAAGAGCACTGCTGCTTTATATGAATTGCAGACTCTGCACTAAAGGAACAGTAATTAATCAATATATACTGGGCAAGAAACTTCCTGGTGCAATCAAACTGAGGTCAGCACATGAACAATAGGAAGGGTAGGGTCACCTTTACATTCACATTTCCTGGGGCCCCATTCAATCCCTGGTGTAAATCAGAGGAGCCTCTGGGCTGTTTTGACTTACTTCCAGCTGTTCATGGCGCCAAGGAACTGTTCTGGCAGCTCAGAATTGCAAGGACACAGGGTAACCCCAGCCACTATCCCTCTCTACCAAGGATGTCCCATAATGGGGTACCGGGGAAGAGTGTTGCACAAAGCCGCTATGCCAGATCTGTGTCCCTTGGGAGTTCCTCTGACACAAGTGGATTTGTCAGAAGGAGGCTTTCTGGTAGCTTTACACCACCGGAACTGAACAAAGCAGCTAGGATGGACAAATTAATCTGGACCACTGTATCTAGCAAAGGAAAATCTGCATACTCAAGATCTCACAATAAAAAATAAAATAAAATCACCTTTGTGAGATTTAATTAAAATCATTTTAATATTTAATCTGGATGCTAATTTTTGATGTGAATAACTCAATGGCCACCACATTTCTGTATAATTGTCTTTTCCCATCATTCAGAGCTTTTTTCTGAAACCAAAAGAACAGACTTGCGCTTTATTTTTAATTATACATTTTATTTAATTATCCAGCCATGAGCACAAAATCTATTTGCCTGTCTAGAAACATGCAATATTTCCTCATTGTTTATGCAATATTTAGGCATTTCTGACTAGGTTACAGCCAGTTAACTGAACTCCCAAGAAAAAACACAGCACAGCACTAAAAGAAATATGCATTGCCCTCGAGATGTCTCTTAAAAGAGTAAGTGCCAGTTTTCAAGGGCTGGCAAAGTAATTAAACTGTAGCTATGTAGAAAACAACTTAATGTTAGGAAGGCGAAGAATAAAGCATACATTTTTAACAGTGAGGGTAATTAACCACTGAACAACATGGATGAGGCTTTTTTTAAAACAACTAACAAAATCATCCAAAGCCCAAGATTTGGTGGTGATGGGGGACTTCAACTATCCAAATATATGTTGGGAAAATAATACAGCGGGGCACAGACTATCCAACAAATTCTTGGACTGCATTGCAGACAACTTTTTATTTCAGAAGGTTGAAAAAGCTACTGGGGGGAAAGCAGTTCTAGACTTGATTTTAACAAATAGGAACTCATTGAGAATTTGAAAGTAGAAGGCAACTTGGGTGAAAGTGATCATGAAATCATAGAGTTTGAAATTCTAAGGAAGGGTAGAAGGGAGTACAGCAAAATAGAGACAATGGATTTCAGGAAGGCAGATTTTGGTAAGCTCAGAGAGCTGATAGGTAAGGTCCCATGGGAATCAAGACTAAGGAGAAAAACAACTAAGGAGAGTTGGCAGTTTTTCAAAGGGACACTGTTAAGGGCCCAAAAGCAAGATTAGGAAGGCAAAGGCACAAAATGAGCTCAAACTAGCTACGGGAATAAAGGGAAACAAGAAGACTTTATTAGAAGCAAGAGGAAGACCAAAGAGAGGGTAGGCCCATTGCTCAGTGAAGAGGGAGAAACAGTAACAGGAAACTTGGAAATGGCAGAGATGCTTAATGACTTCTTTGTTTCGGTCTCACCGAGAAGTCTGAAGGAATGCCTAACCTAGTGAATGCTAATGGGAAGGGGGTAGGTTTAGCAGATAAAATAAAAAAAGAACAAGTTAAAAATCACTTAGAAAAGTTAGATGCCTGCAAGTCACCAGGGCCTGATGAAATGCATCCGAGAATACTCAAGGAGCTAATAGAGGAGGTATCTGAGCCTCTAGCTATTATCTTTGGAAAATCATGGGAGACGGGAGAGATTCCAGAAGACTGGAAAAGGGCAAATATAGTGCCCATCTATAAAAAGGGAAATAAAAACTACCCAGGAAACTACAAACCAGTTAGTTTAACTTCTGTGTCAGGAAAGATAATGGAGCAAGTAATTAAGGAAATCATCTGCAAACACTTGGAAGGTGGTAAGGTGATAGGGAATAGCCAGCATGGATTTGTAAAGAACAAATCGTGTCAAACCAATCTGACAGCTTTCTTTGATAGGATAATGAGCCTTGTGGATAAGGGAGAAGCTGTAGATGTGGTATACCTAGACTTTAGTAAGGCATTTGATACGGTCTCGCATGATATTCTTATCGATAAACTAGGCAAATACAATTTAGATGGGGCTACTATAAGGTGGGTGCATAACTGGCTGGATAACCGTACTGGATAACGTATTAATGGTTCCCAATCCTGCTGGAAAGGCATAACGAGTGGGGTTCCGCAGGGCTCTGTTTTGGGACCGGCCTTGTTCAATATCTTCATTAACGACTTAGATATTGGCATAGAAAGTACGCTTATTAAGTTTGCGGATGATACCAAGCTGGGAGGGATTGCAACTGCTTTGGAGGACACGGTCGTAATTCAAAATGATCTGGACAAATTGGAGAAATGGTATGAGGTAAAGAGGATGAAGTTTAACAAAGACAAATGCAAAGTGCTCCTCTTAGGAAGGAAAAATCAGTTTCACACATACAGAATGGGAAGAGACTGTCTAGGAAGGAGTACGGCAGAAAGGGATTTAAGGGTTATAGTGGACCACAAGCTAAATATGAGTCAACAGTGTGATGCTATTGCAAAAAAAAAAAAACCACACACAATGCAATCTGCTGACAATGCTCCTACTAATGCAGCCCAATATGCCTTTAGCCTTCTTGGCAGCAAGGGCACACTGTTGACTCCTATCCAGCTTCTCATCCACTGTAATCCCCAGGTCCTTTTCTGCAGAACTGTCACTTAGCCAGTCAGTCCCCAGTCTGTAGCAGTGCATGGGATTCTTCCATCCTAAGTGCAGGACTCTGCACTTGTCCTTGTTGAACCTCATCAGATTTCTTTTGGCCCAATCCTCCAATTTGTCTAGGTCGCTCTGGACCCTATCCCTACCCTCCAGCATATCTACCTCTCCCCCCAGTTTAGTGTCATCAGCGAACTTGCTGAGGGTGCAATCCATCCCATCATCCACATCATTAATGTAGATGTTGAACAAAACCAGCCCCAGGACCAATCCCTGGGGCATTCCGCTTGATACTGGCTCCCAATTATGCAGGAGGTCAGAGGAGATCCTAAATCTGGCCTTAAAATCCAAATTATAGAGCACTCTTGTCCACTTACTGCTATGGTGGAGGCGGAGGTAGTGACCTAAACATTACAGAAATTCAAACAGCTGGAAGTAAAGTGGCTACCTCTGTTAGTTTTAGATTTGGAAAAGGCAATCCACAGTTTATAGCTCTCCGTAAAAGCTTGAAAATAAAATTTCAGCTGCTACCAAATATGTCCTTTTACACTTGACAAACCGATTCCCTGCCATGTGTTTCTAACAGACCTTAAAATTAGCATAGATCTGTTTATATTTATCGCTGCACTCCTGCACCAGAATCATCAATGTCAGCACAGCACATGGAACATATAGCATACTGCCAAGGGCAGGGTCTGGCAGATTTGAAAACAAAGGGAATTCAGAACCAAAGTAACTATCTACTGTAGAAGATTATGAAAACAGATGTAAGAAGAAAGAACGGTCACATTTTATGCCAGTTCAGTTTCCCTTTAGAATAAACATTAAAGATTTCATTTTTGGTCTATTATTGACTTCTACGTATAGGTATTAGCCTGGGCCATCAGTCAACATGATGCTTGCTTCCTGCAAGATAATCAGTTTCTTCCTTCCCATCCCCACACACTCAGTACCTATGCCTGCACAGTAGAACAACCAAATGTTGATTTTTATCATTTTTAACCAGCACTATTCTTGTGGAAAAAGCTATATTTTAAGAAATTGAAGACTCTGCCCAGATTGACAATATGGTTTAATTTGGGGTTTTACTGGACTATATTTCTGCCTGCCTATTTTTCTTTTATTTAAATGTAACTGTTCTCAGTGATATAACACAGATCATTTATATTTTACAGGAGTGAACAGCAATCAGACGTTTGATGCCAAAGTGTACTTTCTAGAATGTCTTTGGCCAAGACCCTTTACAATTATTGAGATAGCCAGATAAAATGGTAGCCATAAAAAAAAACAGAAATGACAGACTGCACATAGATTTAAATCCTTCCTTTATGAAACTTAATCACTGGGAAGAAAAAATACAACTGAACTTGTAACCCAGAAGTGGTACCTTTTAAAGTTCTTCTCTCATATTTCATGCAAACACAAATTTTAAACATCCAGCTAACTAGAAGTTTGGATGGAATAGACTTGGAGTTAATTGTATATGGGAAAGCTGCCTAAATTAATAAGCCATGAAAAGTTTGTTTTATTTCATTGGGGTTTTTGTTTGTTTGGTTTTGATTTTTGCTTGTTTGTTTGGAGGAGGGTTGCTATGGAAGAGGACTAGAAGAAAAGATGACTTTTCTAAAAACAAAACATTATAATTTTCATTGCAGATGTTCTGTGGTTAAACAAATATATACGGCAGTTTTTGGTGTCTGACATCTAACTGTCGAAGTCTCCTATTTCTTAACAGTGGAGAGAATGGCCTGGAGCAGCAATCACATTACCTTCTAATGGGAATAAATAGGATTAAATTCTGCTTTCAGACACCCCAAGGTAAGGGCCCAATCCTGAAAGTCTCAACCATGTGTGCAATCTCCTTAACTTTAACAGAACTATTCACACACATAAAGGTCTGCAGAACAGGGCCTAATTGAGGGACTACTCCATTGGCTTCGAGAGACTAACTGGACATGTCTGAGAGCAGAGACTCCTGCATTCTAATCCTAGCTCTGTCACCGACTCCCTTTGTGACCTTAGTTAAAGCACTTATCAAAATTATGCTGTTTGCATTTCTTATGTTACTAAACATTAAAAATCTCCTTACAAAGTTTTAAAAGTGCTAAAACAACATACTTCAGTATACACAGTGAAGTTTGTAGTATCTGTATGTAAAGTATAAGCAAAAAGCTGCAGATTTTTCAACATGAGTTTCAGGACTGATGCCTAACTTTAGTAATAAAGGATTGAACACAACTCTCATGTCTCCATTGACAATAATATACTAGTGCTCTCTGTGTGCTACTGATGTATTGGGGAACAAGCCTGGTCTGTATAAATAAGTCACCACCACACCACGTGTATCTCCTACTATGGGATAAAAACTGTGGTTATCTCAGAAACCACTATATAGAAGCATTGTTGCTAAATGTTGAATTTTTTTTTTTTTTTTTAGGGATTTATTTGGTATGGTGGTTGCCATTATCTTGCAAACTCTTACACATGCACTTCATGAGTGAGTAATTATATTGAAGTTTAATACACGTGTAAGATGTTTGCCAGATCAGAGACTAAAAAGATGCCAGGGAGTGTGGGGGAAGGTAGCCTTAGCTTGATTATGGAAAATATCTATTCACCAATTACAAACAGTAATAATTTTACAGAAAAACATAAGTTAGTCTACCTCTAAGTTAGATGTTAATGTGGTAGGGAACCAACACGTATACTGATCTTGGCAGCATTGTAGAAATCCTTTTGCAGAACTGGTCTCTCTTGCTGCAGACTGTCGCTAAGGTTTTATATACAATCTTTTCTTTTTAAAATAACAAACTGCTTCTTTTCCTCTCATTTTTCTTGGACATACACATTTACTGGAATAATTACTAAAAGATGCCAATGAGCAACCTACTCTTGATTTCTCGTGAATCCTGCTGACTATACTCCACAGCACTGGTGAATGCAGGATCTCTTTTCTTCCCAAAGATTTGGAGGAAACCCCCATAATGCCCCACTACCAGATGGTGCTGAGAATTCTATTGTCTCCTGTCACATGACAGCAGAAGAATTCCATTAGAGAAGTTTATGCCACGGTGCCACTCTCGTTTATAGCTGCATATGCACAAGTTTGAAGCACACATGAATTCTTGCTATTATACATGGAAAAGTACTTGCAAGGAATTTTTACTTTCTTCCTCTAATCTCCATGAAAACAAACATTTGAGTCCCACTTTGCCTTTACTTTGTGCTTTTATAAGGATAAACATCATGAGTAAACTAAACCCAAACGGCTACAAGACACATTAAAAATGTGGATAAAGCAACGGAATGGAACCCCTTTTATTCATGCTGCACAGTTATTAATCATAACAGGACTCAAAACAAGACTTGTCTGCAAGTGTAAAATTTGCAGATTTTAAAGGGACATGGAAATAGGGCACCAAGGGGCAGTTTGTACTTCTCATCACTCACTTCCCATAAAGAAAAATAGCCGGATCTGAAAAAAGTAATGTCCGCTGTGATGCAAATGGTATTGTATCCATTTGATATGCAAATTTCAATTGGTACTTAACCCTTCAACACTATCCAGGGTCATTCAAACAAATAAGAATTCAAGCCTCCCACTAAAGACATGAGTCGCTTCATCTGCTCTGGATGGTACCTCTACAAAAGAATCCTATCCATACTATTTGCATTTATTGTAATTTCTTCATTTGAAAGTAAACCCAAAAGAACAGAAATGTAAATTACTATCTACACTGACACTGCTGCAATTGTTCAGAAACTCCATCTGTAATTCTAAGCTGTGACTGAAAGTTCTGGAAATAAACGGAACATTTCTGGGACCAACAGCAGTGATTTAGTTCCCTCTCACCCCTCACAAAAAAACCATGTCTTAGATGCAATGGTGATGATTTGGTCACACTCCCAACATTCTCAAGCACAAGCAGTATGCAGTGTGGTGTTATACAATCATCATACTTTTTGCTCACCTATTTGCAATACTCTCATATTTCTCCGAGGCTACATCTCAGAAAGGTTCATCTCTCATAGCTAATTTGTTGCTTTTATGCTGTGGTATTACATTTCAATTGGACCATTGGCATCTGTAGGACCTCCTGAGATTCCCCAAGAACTTTTAACACATTAGTATCAGTATTTGTTAATCATTGGAGGATGTTACTGGGTGTTCACAGAGTGTCTATTATTATGTTAACAACAGAACCAGATAACATCTGGGGATGATTTTTCCTATACCTATAGATACCAATAGGTGACACGTTGATAATGGTGTGGATTCAGTCTATTTTTCCACAGAATCTCATGGAAAGCAAGATAAAACATTCAGATTTTATTTTAGAATTAAGACTATGTTAGACAGGAATACAAGAAACAAAGTATCTGTCTCTTTTTCTTTCAGTTAAGATTCCAGAATCTCTAGAACTCTCAACAAAAATACCTGTGGCCCATACTCTCTTCCAAAGATACCTTTAGAGAATGAGAGAGGTGTTTGGTCCCTAAAACAGTTATTAAGGCTTAGTTGTCTCTAACTATTCCTACTTTTTTGCATGTTCACATATTTTATTGTCTTGCCTTTTAGTTACTGTAACACATACACACAAATATTAAAATAAAACAATAACTTATTTTGTATGTGTTTTGGGCAACTCATTTTAAATACCTTGTTTTTCTCTTGCATTTTATTCTGCTGGCAAGCTCCCCTAGTTGTGTTCTAAATCCTTATTGAAAGCTTTCAATTTGCACTACAGTTAACTGTATTTATAAACCACAAACCACGTCCAAAAAGCTCTTGTTTAAAACTATGTTCCTTCATTTTCCACCTCCTACTGTTTCGGGAACTTTAATAGGCAGGCACCTGGCAAAAGACGAGATGAAGCTGCCTGATATTCCAAATAACTTAACAAACAAATGAAGAAAACAGACGTTACTGGCATAGAAAAAAATGAATTCCTTTATGCCCAGGATAAGCACAGATATTCATAATAACCAAAGAAAATGGAACTGAAGGTAAGAGGGGTTCAGTCAAAAGGAAGATCTCTTAGTCTGGCATAGGAGAGAGAAGTGACAGCAAGTCTAAGGGCAGTCTACACTACCCCGCTACCTTGGCGCAGCTGCGCCACTTAGTGCATCTGGTGAAAATGCGCTATGCCGATCGGAAAGCACTCTCCCTTCAGCATAATTACTCCACCTCTGCGAGAGGCAGAAGCTATGTTGGCGGGAGAGTGTCTCCCACTGACATAGCACAGTGTGAACAGCACTTAAGCTGATTAAATTGCGTCGCTCTAAGGGGAGGGTGTCTTTTTCACACCTTGAGCGACATAAGTTACATCGACTTAAGCAGCAGAGTAGACCAGCCCTAAGGATATCACCTTATTAGTCTGCAGAGCACCTGCGTTGGTGTGCCTAATACAGGTTTTAAATGTTTTTGGTAATACCTGGCCAGAGTATTCAAGTTGGTCCCCCTTATTAGACCTTTAGTAATTAAAATGCTGGTTGGGAGAAAAAGGGGTGTGTCTAAGATACGTATTTAATTACAATACTTTCCTTCAAGCCAACTAGTTTTGTCCCTGAAATTCTTGTTCATAAATTTAGGTTTCAGCATAATCCAATTGAATTTATAATTTGGCAGGAATCGTTCCAATATTAACTAAAATCATTACAAATACTTCAGCCCTAATAAAGGCTAAAAATTAGGCTGTCAATTAATTGCAGTTAACTCATGCGATTAACTCAAAAAAAATTGTGATTAATCGCAGTTTTAATTGCACTGTTAAACAATAGATGACCAATTGAAATTTATTAAATATTTTGGATGTTTTTCTACATTTTCATATATACACATCTACCCTGATATAACGCGACCTGATAGAACACGAATTTGAATATAACGCAGTAAAGCAGTGCTCCGGGGAGGGCGGGGCTGCGCACTCCCACGCATCAAAGCAAGTTCAATATAATACGGTTTCACCTATAACGTGGTAAGATTTTTTTGGCTCCCGAGGACAGCGTTATATCGGGGTAGAGATGTTTTGTATTCTGTGTTGTAATTGAAATCAAAGTGCATATTATTTTTGATAAAATGATAAAAGAAATAGTATTTTTCAATTCACCTCATACAAGTACCATAATGCAATCTCTTGATCATGAAAGTGCAACTTACAAATGTAGATTGTTGCTGTTGTTACATAACTGCACTCAAAAACAAAACAATGTAAAACTTTAGAGCCTACAAGTCCACTCTGTCCTACCTCTTATCCAGCCAATCGTTAAGACAAACAAGGTTGTTTACATTTACAGGAGATAATGCTGCCCTCTTCTTATTTACAATGTCAGCAGAAAGTGAGACCAGGCATTTGCATTGGCACTTTTGTAGCCAGTATTGCAAAGTATTTACGTGCCAGATATGCTAAACATTCGTATGCCCTTTCATGCTTCAGCCATCATTCCAGAGGACATGCTTCCATGTTGATGATGCTCGTTAAAAAAAGAATGTGTTAATTGAATTAGTGACTGAACTCCATGGGGGAGTCCCTTGCTCTGTTCTGCCCCCATTCTGCCACGTATTTCATATTATAGCAGTCTCGGATGATGACTCAGCACATGTTCGTTTTAAGAATACTTTCACTGCAGATTTGACAAAACGCAGAGAAGGTACCAATGTGAGATTTCTAAAGATAGCTACAGCACTCAACCAAAGGTTTAAGAGTCTGAAGTGCCTTCCAAAATCTGAGAGGGACGAGGTGTGGAGCATGATTTCAGAAATCTTAAAAGAGCAACTCTCCAATGCATAAACTATATAACCCGAACCATCAAAAAAGAAAATCAACCTTCTGCTGGAGGCAGCTGACTCAGATAACGAAAATGAACACACGTTGGTCCGCAGTGCTTTGGATCGTTATCAAGCAGAATCCGTCATCCGTATGGATACATGTCCTCTGGAATGGTGGATGAAGCATGAAGGGACATATATTTAGTGCCAGATGCGCTAAAGATTTATCTTGCGACACCGGCTACTACAGTGCCATGAGAATGCCTGTTCTCACTTTCAGGTGACATTGTAAACAAGAAGCAGGCAGCATTATCGCCTGCAAATGTAAACAAACTTGTTAGTCTGAGCGATTGGCTGAACAAGAAGTAGGACTGAGTGGACTTGCAGGCGCTAAAATTTTACATTGCATTCAAAAATAAAACACTTATTTTTTTAAACACAATTTTACATTTATAAGTTCAACTTTCATAATAAAGAGATTGCACTATACTACCTGTACGAGGTAAATTGAAAAATATTATTTCTTTCATTTTTTTTTACAGTGCAAACATTTGTAATAAAAAATAAATATAAAGTGAGCACTGTACACTTTGTATTCTGTGTTGTAATTGAAATAAATATATTTGAAAGTGTAGAAGACATCAAAAATATTTAAATAAATGGTAGTCTATTAATTTTTTGAATCACTTGTCAGCTCTACTAAAAATACTTCTTTTATAACTATACACCACAAAACACAGGCCATCCTAAACCAAAACCCAGTGGGGTTTTTTCAATGAAGTGAAAGCAAATATGCACACAGGTAAAAACCCAACAGGTCTCACTCATGCATGTTAAATACACTCTTAATTTGGAATTAGTTTTAGGGCATCCTTGCAGAATTCTACTTGTCTGCAGCCCTGGAGTACGAATTTTTACTCTGATGGGTTTTTTGACTAGACAAGTAATAGCTATCTAATATTAACAGTAATGAACCTACCAACCACTATGGCAGCAGGCAGACGAGCAGATCTGGGCTTCGGCAGGACAGTCTGCAGAGCAATTTTCCCACCCTGTTCCCCCCAAGTTTACAGCGCTGTTTTCCCCAAGCACAGCTCTGCGGACAAGCAGCTCAGATGCTCCGGACTGTTACTATCGGCCCCCCACGCTACCAGAGCTGGGCTCATGCGCTCCTCTGCCTGCGCACCGCGCACAGCCCAACCTGCACAGGTGCCTGCGCCAGCCCACGGCGGGCACCGCCAGCCCAGGCCCGCCAGGGCTCCGCCTGGGGCGGCACAGGCCGGGCCGAGCGGCGGTGGGAATCCCAGCCTGGGGGAAGAGGGGGACCGCTGGCGGGACCGGTACCTGTCAGCGCCTGGTGCATCCCACCGATGCCACTGTACAGCTCCAGCACGCGCACCGGCCCCATCTTCCCGTCCCACGCGCAGCGCCTGGCTTTTCACTGAGTATGCGCGGGTGCTCTGCGCATGCTCAGTAACGTCAGCTGAAGCCAGTGCCCGGTCCCTCTCTCCCTCCGCCCTCACTTGCCCCCAGACTCTTCTCCCTGCGGGAAGCGGGGGAGGGGCAGAGTCGGAGCCGGGTCACTGCTCCCAGAGTGGCGGGGTGGGAGCGGGGCCAGGGGCATGAGCGCGAGCTGAGACGGGAGGAGAGGCGCTGCCAGACCGGCCGGGAAGCTGGCTCGGGGAGAGAGAACAGGGGCTGGGGCGAGCCATGGGCAGTGGCTGGTAAAGCAGGGGGTGGGTGGCAACCTGGCTGCATGGTCCGTGCCAGCCCCCTCTCCCCACGGCTGCGGTGTTAAAGACCCAGTGCTGCCCAGTTCCTGGGCTCCAGATCCTCACTAACTTCTTTGGCTCTGGGCTTTAGGAGACTGGATTCTATGTAATGTGTGTGTGTAACTTACACATCTCCCCCACCCCCAATGCAAAATGTTCACACATGTTTTTACTATTTGACTGTTTCAGCCATGTTTTTAACCTTTCAGAGAATCCCTTTCCAGTTTTCCCAGCTGTGACCTGTCTGGATGCAGCTTTATAACATTGCACAAAATTGTCTTCTCATCCGATTGCCTGAACTAGACTTCCGCTGTAACTGTAGCTTCCTTCCTTTCAGTTATTTATTTTTATTTTATTAAATGTTATTTTTATCTTGCATTGTTTTTAGCATTCATTTATCTTGGTTAATATTGTGCATATTCATGTCATTGTGCTATTTAATTTATGTTTTTAATAGCAAGCAAACATTTACAATACCAATTGAGGCTAGTAGTTTAAGCAATCACAACTCAGTGTTTTGAAGTAATAGCACTTCATTGTTTTTGTAATTTATAATTTTTATTTCTACGGTTTTATTTTTTTCCTCATGTACCACAAGTTTACTCTTTTTTAAGTTTCCTTTGATCCTCCTGTGACGTTGTGCAGTCTATATGGTTTTATAAAAATATTATAATAAGTTAATATAATGTAACTGGGATATGCTTCATGCAAAAGATCTCTTGTAAGGTATCATTACAAAGCTTATAATCTACTGAGTGTGATCATCCTATTTGTATAAATGTACCACTCTTGTTTCTAAAACTAGAAATATAAAATATAACTCTGTGGGCCTATTGTAATTATGCAAAGTGTGGGCCATTAATGGTGGTTTGGAATCTTGATGACTCCCGTTAACCAGGACCATTGTCTGCAGATGGCTGTGTTTAACCTGTGAGTCTTCGGCCTTGGCTACACTGGCAATTCACAGCGCTGCACTTGCTGCGCTCAGGGGTGTGAAAAAACACACCCCCCCCCCGAGTGCAGCGAGTGCAGCGCTGTAAAGCGCTAGTGTAATCAGCGCCTGCAGCGCTGCACGCTCGCTCGCAGCGCTGCAAGCTATTCCCCTCGGAGAGAGCTCTCACAGCGCTGGCGGCGCGACTACACTCGCAAGTGTAGCCAAGGCCTTCATGTATATGTGTGTGCTGGCAAGTGGTTAATGAAGTCTTGCAATGACATGTGATCATGTCAACTGAACTGGAATCCATCTTTAACCTGGTGCTTTTCCAGTGAGGGGGGGTGGAAACCCAGAGGCACAAAGGGTTCCCGCCTTATGCAAAAGATCTATAAAGGGGTGGAACAGAACAAGGGACAGAGAGGAGCCATCATGGAGAATCCCCTAGCTACCACCTGAGCTGGAACAAGAGCTGTACCAGGGGAAAGAATTGTGCCCAGGCCTGGAAGGTGTCCAGTCTGAGAAAAAAACTTACTAAAGCATCTCTGAGGGTGAGATGATCTGTATTCAGTTTGATTAGACATACATGTGCGCATTTTATTTTATTTTGCTTGGTGTCTTACTTTGTTCTGTCTGTTACTACTTGGAACCACTTAAATCCTACTTTCTGTATTCAATAAAATCACTTTTTACTTATTAATTAACTCAGAGTATGTATTAATACCTGGGGGAGCAAACAACTGTGCATATCTCTCTATCAGTGTTATAGAGGGCGAACAATTTATGAGTTTACCCTGCATAAACTTTATACAGAGTAAAACGGATTTATTTGGGTTTAGACCCCATTGGGAGTTGGGCATCTGAATGCTAAAAACAAGCACACTTTTGTGAGCTGTTTTCAGGTAAACCTGCAGCTTTGGGGCAAGTAATTCAGACCCTGGGTCTTTGTTGGAGCAGACGGGAGTGTCTGGCTCAGCAAGACAGGGTGCTGGAGTCCTGAGCTGGCAGGGAAAACAGAAGCAGAGGTAGTCTTGGCACATCAGGTGGCAGCTCCCAGGGGGTTTCTGTGATCCAACCCGTCACGCCTCCAGTGCGGATTGCTTTTCTCAACTGTTATTTTGGCCTATGTTTTTTCATGTAATCACTTGTGCATAGAACTTACTTCCCAAATATTCGCTAAGGGCACTGAACTATCTTATATAAAATCCATCCAAAGGCAAAACTTCTACTGTAATTTTCACGATCATAGATATAAATTATTCATAATGCCAAGAATTAAAAATAATCACGTCATGTGCCAGAAAGTTACGATATGATTCACTTCAGTGTTTGTTTTCATTCTGACAAGTTTACTGTTTGTTCTGCCAAAATCACTAAAGATTCTTTAACCTAAAATATTTAGTCATTTTTTTGAGCTGGTCTCACAAACCTGTTTCTATTACTGTATGACAGTATTTAAAACCACGTGTCTTACATTCCAGTGTGCAATTCAGACCAGGGAGGGTTTGGGTCACTGCCTGTCTCGTAACCCTGGGTGCCTTGCAATGCTTTGGTGTTGTAGCTCCTAACCTGGGCCACTCACAAACAGCCTACCAGCATGCAGGTCACACCCTGAGTGTCTGTGTATAGCTACAGCCCTGGCCCAGTAGCCTGTCAGCAACACACCAGTCACACTCTGGCTTCCATCAGCCTTGGTTACTGTTTGCAGGGTGACACCAACACACTCCCAGTCCCAAATTTTCCCCAAAATGTGTGTTCTGCACTGTCCGGCCTTCTCCTGGACAGTTCAGATATTTCAGGTCTGTTGCCTCTGTAAGGGGTCAATATTCAACAGTTTGCTACTTTAACTGGAGTTACCAAACAGTTCAGTTTAAACACAGCACTGGATTGGTTTTGATTAAAAAATAAAAGAAGTTTGTTTAACTACAAAGATTTTAAGTTAGCACAAGTAGAAGGCATTAAATTCAGAAATTGTTAGAAGAGAAGTAAAGATAAACACTTCCTAGTACCAAGAATTTAACAAGCTAGACTTATTAAGGTAAAATCCTTACCACAGGTTCCCAACATTGCTGACCAAATTCTCAGGTCAGGATCTCACCTCACAGTCAAAGGGCTAGTTCCTTTGTCTTCTTAGGTGAAAGGGAGAGATAGAAAGATACCTTGGGGTGTTTTTGCCCCTCGCTTTTATAGTCCAGTCACCCCTTGAAGTGGATTCTTCTGATGATTACTCCTCAAAGCAAAGTTTATGCAAAATGTAAAGAAGGTGACATGGAGTGTAGTGGTGTTGGTGGCTCCATGCTCTTTCTTCTCCCCTGTGTACACTGAAATGCAGATTTGCCTTGTCTCCTGCCATTTCCCTCTCTTGTTGTCTCAAGGATGCTGTTTACTATGTATATATAAATTGAGGTAAATACACATTCCTTTGTTTAGGATAGGCCTGTTAAACAACTTTGGCTCAGGTAGGGCTATGTGGGTTTGAATACATGCTAACAACTGCATACAAGGGGATTTCATAACTTTACAAATAATGCTGCTATGTACGTTTCGCCATGATATTATTGACCAGCAACTTACTAGTTTTCAGATGATACCTCACAAGGCATATTTTCTACAAAGATTATTACAATCGTGTGTATACAGGGGTGCTTTCAGCCGTAATGTGTATATATAAATTTTAATAAATCAGTTTGGTGTATTTTATCACATGTCCACTATATGGAACATTCTTGTCTCAGGCTGACTGGCCCCTTCAAAGGGAAATGGGCCCAGCACCTGCTGTGACTAATCAGCAGTCTCTATGCTGAGTTCTTTTATTAAAACTCTTCATACATCTTCATACTCTTTACATCATTACAGTATCAGGCAACACACACATATTAAGTCATTTAGAACAGGGCCAAACCATCTTACAGTATCCATAGTCACTTTAGCTACCTCCTGGGCCTCCATTTCCTTTGCCCAGCTGAATGGAGAAACCTAATGCTCAAAGTTAGATGAGAAGAGGGAGCATAAGGAAGGACAGAGGCTACAAGGGAAGGAAGGGCTATCTGAGCCAGGTCAAAGTCATGTGAGACAGATGCCATCTCACCTACATTGTCCTACTATCAGCAGGCATGAGACATAGAGAGAGCGCCATTCCTCTCCCCTCACTCCCCACCTCTCCTATGAAAGGATATGAGTCTTTAAGAACCTTGCCCTTAAATGCAACAGCCACCTCAGAGCTGCCGACCTTTTTCCCTCCCCCCTTATCGTTTGCCAACTGTGGTATCCCCTGAGACCTCTCCACTCCTATTCTAAAGTCATCCTTATGCCCTAGCTTCCTCTCTCTGCTGTTGTGGATACTGCAGTTATGATTTTTTCTGCATCTTCCTGCACCTAACCTCTAACACCTTTGTCCATGTGCTACTGTTGCCCATCTCTGGAAGGGGAGCATCTTCGGCATATTCTTTCCCAATTCCTCTAACAGCAACAGGGGATTGTGCTATCACTGTTCCCCTTTCCCTCATTCTTAGATGCCACATCTTGCCATCCCCACCTCTCCATTACCCCTCTACCAGCACCCTCCCATCCTACATGTGCTCTCTTGGCATATGCCTCCTGTAGACACAGGCCTGCTAAGTGACCAAACTGCCCACAGGGGCAGCATTGTACCAGAAGGCAAGACACAGAAGCCACACACATGATAGGTGTTGGGCTGTCCAACATAACTAACTTCCGCTATCATGAAACAGCTGAGCAACTGCAAAATCTGATGGTTGTACAAGGATCTTGACAAGAGCACCATGAGCATGCATTCCCACATCCAAATCCCCAGTCAACTCATGATTTTCTCACCTTAGCCAACACAGCCACCTATCTGCTTAGCCAATCTACAATCAGCTCATTGGGTACTAGATTACTGAGGAACGTGATGATAACCTTCTTAATATCCAGTCTCATCGGGGGAACTACCACCAATCACTTCCAGTACCCCTTACCTTGCATCCTTGCATATGCCTTCCAGAAGGTTTCCATTAACTCATTTGACCAAAAGCACAAATCAGTTTCCTTGGACCCAGGTAGCTGGTACAAGATCCACTGGAAAGAACTGCATATCCCTCAGTATCTGTGTGCTCACCTCTCTATAGAGTGGAGTGACCCATAGCTATGTACCATAACCATATCACATGTTTCTCTACATTTTCCACTTTACTCCCCTCGTTTGCCCTTCACCCCTGTGACCCTAAGAGCCCCTTTATGCCAACTGGCAAAGAGTGCTCCCAACACACTGTTGTCAGAATATTTAACCAAACAGTGTCTTGTAAGATATCATAAAAACTGGTGACATGCTGGTCATTAATATAATAGTGTGATGTTTGTACAATTAGTACTCCCTACCCACAGCGGTTTGTGAAACCCTGATGGGAGGTACATGAGAAAAGACGCTGCAGCCTCTGTGGGGCCAGGAAGAGGGGATGTAGAGATGGGACCATCAAAGCAGGTGACACACTGGTCCATCTTGGGAGGGCAGGGGGGCGGAGGCAATCCAGGCCAGTGACATTGGGGCATTATTGAGCCTTAGGATTTCATGTCTGCAGAAGTGAATTTATTGGGCAGTGATGTTTCTAAAAAGGTCACTTTTGATCATAGACCACTGGCAGAGCAGGAAGGAAGGAAGTCACTGATAAAACTGTTCTAATTTTTTTCTAGTACAACTAAACTACCTTTGCCAAACACTAGAAATGAAGACATGATTCAAAGATATTCAGTTACCACTCAGAAGAACAAGTTTTCAGCACAGACTTTCAAACTGTACTGTGCATACACTAAAGTTCTTGATCCTGCAAACACATATTCACAGTAGTTCAACAGGACTACTCAACTTGTGTGAGTACAGTTTGCAAGACTGGGCCCCAAGAAAGTTTCAGGGAACATACATACATACCTACACACATACATACATAAAGCTATTTTCAAACAAATCTCTCTAATATTTTCATATTTCAGTCATGAGTTCTTGGAGCAAATTCATCTTTGTTGCATTTCTGTTGACGTTGGTGAAATTATATTAGAAATCAGGTAAGCCCCTTATGTTTATATTCTAGCAATACTGCACAGAGCTGGACATAGCGCACAGTGCTGGCTGTCAAAAGCTAGTTGTGGTTCACTTATCCAAAGCCACTCAGCCATTAAGCAGGTTAAGGCTGCAATGGACATAGCAGAGATACATTCTGCTCCCTCCCTTCCTTTTTTGCCCACCCCCAACCCCAGATAGGGTGACCAGATGTCCCGATTTTATAGGGACAGTCCCGATATTTGGGACTTTGTCTTATATAGGTGCCTATTACCCCCCACCCTGTCCCGATTTTTCACCCTTGCTATCTGATCACCCTTAACCCCAGAATATCCTCTCCTTTCCCTCACACCAGGGTTAGAGTCTGGCGTAGGAGATGACAGATCTACCGCTGCCAGATTATGCTTGTGGAGAATTCTCCACTGCTCTTTTCTTGCTAGTTCAAGGCCACTCTACACTAAGTGGACTGGAGAATCTGGCCCATAATATTTATATGCTATAGTAATAAAAAACAAGCAGCAGGAACTCATGAGCCAAAGAGGGACATTACTGGTCTCCTATGGAAATGAATGGAAAACATCAAAAGTTCCCCAAGCACTCATGTCTGAGTAACTTCTTAGTAATCAGTTCTGTAGTTCACATCACTGGAACTAGCCTTAGAGGTTTTAGCTACTCATAGTAGAAAAAAGGAGCAAATGCAAGTGAGGAATCTGGAAACAATTCTTCTTTATGGGTCTTTCCAGATGGGCCGTTTATGGCCTTGGTGTCAATGGAAGACTTTGCACTGATTTCAACAGGCTTTAGATCAGGCCCTATGTGACAATATTTCTGGTGGACTGTTTACTTAGCAGGCCAGAACCATGGTCAAGAAATGTCATTTCTACCTTCACTTCCAAATTTCTTCCACTCCTTCCAAGAAGGATATGTCATTCCATGTATGGAATGCCCTCAGGGAAAGTAATCATCCACCTGTAACCTTTAACACTTGACAAAGGAGGGAGAGTCTCCCATCCTATCAGAGTCTATAGCAATCGATTTTAATTCTCCGCTCTATCCCTAGACTGGGGGTTTCAAAAGTCACAACTAAAGTTTTGTCTAAAAGGTAACATTGATTAGACTAATAACTGTAAATTTTAGGCTCAAACTGCACCTGATGTGTTCTATGCTACTGCCAGTGAAGATGCTGATCGAGCTCCCATTGATTTAAAGGGAAGAAGTATTGGGACAATGGGAGGTGAGCTTGCAAGAGTGAACACGTAACATTTGAGGTGTTCATAGAATATCAGGGTTAGAAGGGACTTCAGGAGGTCATTTAGTCCAACCCCCTGCTCAAAACAGGACCAATCCCCAGACAGATTTTTGCCCCAGATCCCTATATGGCCCCCTCAAGGATTGAACTCACAACCCTGGGTTTAGCAGGCCAATGCTCAAACCACTTATAGCACAATAAAGAATTGTTGGCATAAACACATTAGACCAGCATTTCCATCCAAATAGCCTTTTAAAACTGCTTCCTCCTAGCAACGGAGGGGTATTTCCTCTCTCAGCTACTGTTTCAGAAGTTTGCCCACAACTTCGATAATCAGTCTGATAATACAGTTAATCACAGTGAATCTGAAAGATGTTTCCCTGGTAACCAACACACACATTCAGTGAAACAGATGTATGTTCTGAAAGGAAACATGCAAACAAAACCACTACACCATTTCCACTTTTTACAATACTTTAAAATTGTTATAAATGTTACAGATACCAGGGCAGGAAAATTTTGTCACTACAGCAATAAGCAAAAATGATGACAGGAGGACACTGCATTTCACTGTGAAAGGAAGGATTACAGACTGTGACTGCACCAAATACCTCCTTTCACTGCAAGCTATTATGTATATATAACAGCCACCACCACACACGCATTACATTTTTACCAGGGCCTCACGTCCTCTGGGGTTACATTAACTCTGCCTCACTCCATACCATCGCTGCATTTCCTACTGCATAAATCCAGACTATCTCCACTAGGCCCCTCTATTTGCACCTGTTCTGATTCCCATCATATTTAGGAGCATGGAATGTTAACATTCTATAGGTCACATAAGTTCCAATATGTAACAGAGGTTTACTGGAATCATACTTCTGCGCTGACAGATCTAGCTTCAGGCTTCATTGCCAGGTTTTATTCTGAAGTAAATGCCTACAGTTGAATTATTCACAAACTCAGAAAATAAGGGTTTATAATGGAAGCCCTAGTAGACCCTTAACTATGACATGCCTGGGGCTGATATATAGAAAGTCAGAGAAAATGAGAGATTCGGATACTATATATTGGGTCATAAGACTTGTAGAATGGTATAAAATGGTAGATAGATTCAGTGATCACCTGAACCTTGGAGATAAGTAAATGTTAATATAGGAGACTGAAAAGAAGGATCTGCTCTAAAATAGCAGTAATACCAAAATGTAGATCTGCAAAAGCATGCAGACCTCTCAGCAGGCTGGAAATAAATCATATATTCTGGGTCAGAAATCACTCTAGCTAGGAAAGCATTTTAGGTATCTACATGTCATATCCTTGCTATGTAATCATTTGAGTTAAAAAAAAATACTAACATCCACTATGGACAGAATTGAGCATAAAATAATGTTTTCACAAACCTTGCCCAAATATTTTAATTTTTGAAAAAGAAAACCTTCTGCAGCTTATCAGAATTGAACTTTGTTTCATTTAATATTTCAGGAGAGAATGTTTTACACTTGACTTCTGACAAAAAATATAAAGTAAGTTAAGCTTTCCAGCCACTCATGTGGTATTTCTGGGAAACCAACCGTGCCACCGCTTTATAGCTACTGAACTCAAGGTGGATCATATACTGTACCTTGAATCTGTCACGCCAAAAATGAAACCAGCATCAGCCTTGGTTTTTAGTCTCACCCAATCCTTTTCTAAGAACTCTGCAAAGGGGAAGTTTTGTGACTGAAGTTACAAATGATTGATGAGACAAAATAGAGTGTGTTCGGCGGAAGCGTCAACTACAATTTTTTAGAGGTTACTTGTATCATACTTTTAAAATGTTCCCAGTACAGTACTAAATTTCACCTTCTGGTGTTGGACCATGGATGTATTCTCTAGACAATAAGAATTCATGTCAAAATGATGTTGCTTCTTTAATTGTCTTTGAACTTCTGTTGCTCTTTAAGCAATTCCAGCCTATTGGTTACAAGATTTGGCCTGCAGTGGCAGCCCAGGCCAGATCCAGATCATGTGTTTACACTACATTATTGACTTTTTTGTTGTAGCTGCACATTCCAGATCAAAACGAAAGGGATTTAAAAAAAAAAAAAAAACCCTATTGAACAGTAAAATAAATAAATAAATACAAATCCTCCATAGGACAATATAGACTCTGAGTTCTAGGGCCCTGCTCCAGAGCCCACTCAAGTCAATCAAAAGACTCCCATTGACTTCAGTGGGCTTTCAATCAAGCCCCAGTTGCATTTGGTTCACAAGCAGACAAGCAACAGGCGGAGAAAGGCTTTGCAATTATATTTCAGAACTGACTATGCCTTTTGCTAACATGCCCACACTGTATTGCTCAAAGAGGTGATTTGTCTACCTCTTTCACTGTGTGGACTAGCCCTTTAAGGGATTTTGGCTTTCCCCCACCTTTGCCTTGTCATTTAGTCCCAGGTGATGGGTTTGGGCTTGGGCCCTTCCCCTGCCCACTCTGTGGTTAGATCAGGTGACCAGGCATCGCATGGCATGATGGTAGCATGGGGAGGCGCTTCCAATAGAAAATCAGGGGCTAGAAAAGGCCTAGAGGAGCACTTGCCAAAGAAGCCCGGAGCGGGAGAAGTTGTGAGGGATGAAATTGTGAGACAAGATTGTATAGGAGTAAATATAAGTATTCCAAGATAGCTTGTGAAAGATCCAGCTGAAATAAAATTAGTCCAAGCTGTCCCTTCTGGCTGCCATTACTTTTTCCATATTAAGTTTGCATTCAATGAGAATAAAAAGCTTGGGATTTTCCAGAGTTTTTTTTTAAAAGGCTATCAATTTTAATGCTGTTTTTCTGAGCTAGACAGGAAGGAGAGAATTCACATATAGCCCCAATTACTATAATTTAATTGGAGAGAGGAGTGCACTAAATACCTCTGCCTAAGGAGGAGAAATCTTCTTGCAGAAGAAGAGAATGAGTGAATATGTGTTGGCAGTGCCAACATCCAGCCGCACCAGAACCGGGTTGAATGAAGTCTTGTAGATGTCAAATAATGAATGACATATTTTGCAAAAGCAGTGTTTTCTAATACCAGACGCATAAGCCCTAGCTGTAATACAAAGGTGAAATGCTGGATTTGTCAATTGAGGATCCTGTGCGACAGCTATAAAGGTCAGTGGGGGTTACTTCATTGCAGTGATGATTGGGGCACTGATCTCCAAGTGGCAAATGGCAGAACTGACAAACACAAGAAATCAAAACTCAGGAAACAAAGCAAAATAAACCCAGCTGATTCATTTCAACCTGAAATGTACATAAATCTCTTTCCCAGTGCATATGCCACTAGCCCAGGCATTATGTGCAATATGGTATTATAGCTAGTAGCGTCATATCCTGAAAAGAACTGGATTAACAGGCAAATACACCTCTACCTCGATATAACACTGTCCTCGGGAGCCAAAAAATCTTACCGCGTTATAGATGAAACCGCATTATATTGAACTTGCTTTGATCCACTGGAGTGTGTGCCCCCCCCCCCCCCCCCCCCCCGAGCACTGCTTTACTGCGTTATATCCGAATTTGTGTTATATCGGGTTGCATTATATCGGGGTAGAGGTGTACCTCTAGTTAAAGGGTTCCCTGTTTGCCATATGGGGGGGGCTCTACTGCAGCCTTAATTGTATCACTACCACACTCAGAAATGCCAGAATTTGAGCGAAAGGTGCCATATCCCAGTCATTAACAAATCCTTGCCCTTTCTGGCCTCTCTTCAGCTTTATTATCTAGAAGGTTACTTCTCCCTGAACTGCTTCAAGCACATATCCTGGGCTCAATAGCTTCCATAGTGCTTTCTTGTCTCCACAGCCATAGAAACTGCCCAAAACTTAAGGGGCAGGAACTGTCCCCTTTCCAGCCTTACTGCAGAAGCCACAAAGCTCTTAAATGGGTGCCCAATCCTTCCCCCTCTATAGGCATTTCTCTCTCCCACCTAGTTACTATATACAAGAGTCTGACCTTTGAAGAAGATGCCAGCTAGCAAGTGAGCTTGTCCTCATGAATGGAAGAGGGACTCCTTTCCAGCTGATGAACACAGACTGCCACTGAGCTGAGCCAGACCACTGTGCCAAAAAATTTCTCTCTGTTCCTGAGCTGAGATGTATCTGCTGTCTCTTTCCCCAGCAGATATACACCATCTGGAGAATGGACATTTTTGTCATTAAAAAAAGGAGGGGAAGGTTAGTCCTCATTTCCAGTCCCCCCCACCTCTCTGTCCCCACCCCCAAACTACAGATGCATGGGATTTACTCTCACTCTGCATCTGGATCGTCTCCTTTCAGTCCCACCAGTGAGGAAGAGTTGGTCAGAGTTGGAGGGTAGGCAAGGAGTTGAACTATATGAGTTGCCCACCCTCTGGGTGGTTCCAGGTTTCTCAGTTCTGGGGCATGTGTGGGTCTCCTCCTCCTTGTGTGTACCAGGCCAACAAGCTTCAGGATCCTAGTATGTTCATTTACACATCCCATTGGAAGCAAGGATTTGGCATATGTCCCTCAGTTAATGCTGCTCTGCCTGTCCTGGGCATCTCAAAGGAAGAGGCAGTTGCTACAGACAATTAATAATTCTACAGGTATGTCCTGCCTCACCCTCAGAAACAACATCAGCATTTCCTGGTGTATCATCGAATGAAAAATTATACTATTATGTTCAGCATAGGTGATGGAACTGGTGGAGCAAGGAGCGAGGGCTAAATCACCTCCGCCAAATCTGTTTGCTGGTTAGATGACCCCTTTACATAGTTCGCTTTTGCAGGAGCTTGTCCAATGTGAACTAATAAGAGTTCAGATGCCAGTGCTCACCAATGGTGCATATCCTACTAAACTCACTGTATTTGGCTTTTTCAGAAAGTTTTGCCCACAGAAAATAAGGGATGAATAGCATAACCTGTCTTTGTAAGGGCTTGCCAACCTCAAATTTTAAAACAGGAAAGGACCAGATCAGGAAGATGGAGAGAAACAATCACAATTCAGGAAATGAGGCTTATAGTTTGGCTATGTAAAATGACAAATGCATTTGCACCCAACTACTGAATGGCTTCTATCTGCCCTAGAAGCATAATACAGGCATAGCAACTGAAGGCTGTTACTGATATGCTGAAGATTGGGGTGCCCAGTAACAGGTAGACCAATTATGTCACGTATCCATCATAAATCTTTAGGAACACTTACAAAAACTGGGTTGAAAATGTGTTTCAAGAATCATTATGATGGATTACATGTAAACAGTTCTAAAAAATTCTCTCCCCACTTCCCACTCCTTACTTAACTCCCCTCTCAGGAAAAGGCAGAGTAAAGAGGCAGACTTTGCAACATGTTCAAATGTCCATTTGACTTAAGCTCTACTGAAACAACCAAGGAAGGAGAAAGTGAAACTGAGGGTAGAGGGCCCTCTCTCGAGCATGGCCATTGATAGAGTGGTTCATCAGCTGTACAATACTTTCCTTCTGAGAGGTTTGAAACTTTACTGGTTCCATCAATCTCCAAGGGTGAATCAATAAATAAGAGTAGCAATCATCTCCTGTTTTCACAATATTTTCTCCTGGACATCTTGCTATTTCCTCAAGTTACACGTGGGTAAAACCAAGCTCATCTTTCCTCCCTAAACCTTTCATGTTTTTTCTTCTCCTCTGCCACCTATATTACCTTGGGTCATTTTTGACTCTGCTCTCAACTTTTGCCCATGCGTCCAAGCTATCATCAAATCCTACTATTTATTTCTTTACAGAATATCAAAAACCCATCCCTTTCTCAATGTCCCTACGGATAAAACCCTTGTTTGTGCCTTGGTTATCTCCTACTATGACTCTGGCAAGCTCTTCCTTTATGTCCTCTCCCTTTTCCCCCATATCATTGCTCTCCAACCCATCCAGATTGCAGGGACTAAAATCATCCTCCTCATTCCTCAACTCAGACCATATGACTCTGTTATTCAGATCCCTCCATTAGCTGTCCCTCCTCTATTGAATCAAGTTTATGGCTCTTGTTCTCATCCTCAAGACTCAGCATAACATTGCCCTGGCCTACATCTCAGCTCATCTCCTCCTCACTCCTTTAGGGTCTACCAGCAATGCCAACCTTTCCATTCCCTTTTCCCAGTTGTCTCTTGTGCCATCCTTTCTTCCGGGAATAACCTGCCTATCTAAAAGTGCAGCCTCTCACCGACTTTCCATGTAAATCTCTCCTGCTTCTCCCGCAAGCCCTACAAATGCTAGGCCACATAAACGTAACACTATCACCACTTCCATCTCCATTTCAAAATGTCCTAGATCTTCACTGTTCTCTGACTTTCCACATGAAATTTTTAACTGACTTTGTCATGCTTGTAGAATGCAAGCTTCATGGAGCAGAGTCCATAGTCAAGATTTGAAATGCCTCAATCTATATTTGCTCAATTTGAGACATAGGTGCTTGGCATTCTGTGGAAATAAGCCCCTCTTATGATACTTCAAGCTGAACATCGAAAAATAGAGCTCCCGCCCAAATCATTAGTCACTCTGGAAAATTTTGGCCTGTGTCTTTAGCTGTGTCTTGTTCATCACTGAGCATATTGTTGGCACTTAATGTCTAGTGACATGGTAATAATAAATAAAGTGAATCATAGAGGAGCATACAATATTTTTATAAAGGGATTGAATACTATTCACACTATAGTTACAGCGCGGGCTGAGGAACTTTTCCTTCCCTCTTTCCCAACCCCGGAACCGCTGCATATTCTTTGAGGCAATCACAGACCTCTTACACAATATCCCACTTAGCTTTTAAAATGATGAACTCAATTGGGGGTCAGGGAGAGAGGAAATCAGTCATAAATGGTGGGTCTATGCCTGTGATGGGATGTTAGACGGGGTGGGATCTGAGTTACTACAGATAATTTTTTCCTGGGTGTCCAGCTTGTGAGTCTTGCCCACATGCTCAGGATTTAGCTGATCACCATATTTAGGGTCGGGAAGGAATTTTCCTCCAGGGCAGATTGGCAGAGACCCTGGGGGTTTTTCGCCTTCCTCTGCGGCATGGGGCACAGGTCACTTGCTGGAGGATTCTCTGCACCTTGAAGTCTTTAAACCATGATTTGAGGACTTCAATGGCTCAGACAGAGGTTAGGGTTTTTTTGCGGGAGTGGGTGGGAGAGATTCTGTGGCCTGCGTTGTGCAGGAGGTCAGACTAGACGATCATATTGGTCCCTTCTGATCTTAAAGTCTATGACTCTTAAAGTCTATGACTCTATGACAACTAGTAAAGCCAAAGCCATAGAGCAATGGAATGCAAGATTCTCAACTACACTAATTTTGGAAATATAAGTCATATGGTCTGGTGGTATGAGTCATGTTCAGAGCACTTCCTTAGCAATAAAACACCCTTAGTTTCATATACTTCACATTACAGTAAAATATAACGTTACAGACACAGTGAGTTGATTTTGAAAAGCTGCTAGTCATTTCCTTGACTAGATAACCAACTATTCATCCAAGTTATGTATATTTGGTTTGGTAACATGGCAACTAGCATAGACTTATATATATATATATATATATTTTGTTGTTGTTGTCAGAAGGAAGTCGCAGTGCAATGAAGTTTGAGAACCCCTGATTTATTCTATAACATGTATCAGAAATAAATAATTACTACATGACTCCAGGTGCGGGGACTGAAGCCTGAGCCTGCATGAGCATCACTACCCCGGGTTGAGAGGCCAAGGCGCAAGCCCCACCGCCCCAGGCAGTGGGCGCAAAGCCGAAGCCTGAGGGCTTCAGCTCCAGGCAGAGGGCCTGTAACCTGAGCCCTGTCGCCCAGTGCTGAAGCCAAAGCCTGAGCCCCGCCACCCAGGGCTGAAGCCCTCAGGCTTGGGCCTCATGCAGTGGGGCTTAGGCTTTGGCCCCAGGCCCCAGCAAGTCTAAGCCAATCCTGGTGACCCCATTAAAACAGGGTCACAACCCACTTTGGAGTCTCAACCCACAGTTTGAGAACTGCTGGGATAAATTATTAATTTGGAGCTCAGTTCTGTGGTCCTTCCTTAGGCTAAACACCAAAGAGCTGAGTAAAAGCTAGATAAGAACTTCAGGATTTGAACCATTGGCTTCAATGGAAGTTGTGTCTGCAATTTCAGATTTTGGGCTCAGATTTTGGGGCCCAAACTTGTTCCCTTTGAAGTCAATGAGAAAACTCTCAATTTACTTGGAGCAGACCATTTGGCCTTGGTTCTTACAATGGACATGTAATTATAACAGTGAATATGACTTTAAGAGGATAATTTTCATATGACAAAATTAGTATGGGAAAAATCAATTAAAAATCTCAGTAAGGTAGAACGAGAGTATAAAGTCCTGGATTGCTTCATTGCTTTGATTTTTTTTTATAACATTGGCATTTGCATTTCCACAGCATCATAAGTTAGGATTTTTTTCTGGATATTTAATATTGGTAAGTGAATATGTACTGAATTTGAAAACAGAAAATGCCCCAGTCATGCTAACCTGTCTAGTAAAAATACACAAGTAAACTAAGATACTCAATGGAAAGCTTGTTTAATATTTGGCTTGAACTACTCTAGTCACTACCTTGCTGAAATGAAGTTACAAATAAAGAATCATGAGTTTCATTATGTATACAGATGTTTTTAGACATACAGATACAGGGCCTGATCCTACGATTTTTTTCTTGTGCAAGTAGTCCTTATACAAGTATACAATATATAATATTTTTAATATAAGATGCGCAGGAAAAACAGCACACCCAACATTGACTAATATCAATAAAAGTTATATGTAAATTGAGAGAATATCAAGGGAAACAGAATGTGGATATTTTGTTGCACTTGCAGAGCCTGATTCTTCATTCCATTCAGGGCTCTTTTTGCTGCATGACTGGAGCAAAGGGGCCATAAGTTTATGTACAACTGACCCCTCGGGAAAATTCAGGAATCACTGATATTTTATATGCAATTAATAGTTCATAGCTAATAACTCACATTAAAAATGCAATTTAAAAAATCATGCCATTAACTTAGCTCTGCTCTGTACCAACTCAAGCTAGAACCATGAGTCTAATGTGTTAAGGAAGTCTTGGCCAGCTCAGTATTAGGATGAGAAGCCAGGGCATTGTAATAAACAGTGCTGGAAATTCTTTAATGGAATTTTACTTCTGGGCATTACTGAATATATCCTAGTATGGTGTTAGTGGCAGCAGACCAGGTCGTAGGCAGTCAGACTGTGACGGAGTGGGAATTTTCCTGTAATATTTTGTACGAATAGTGTGTGTGTCTTAGTTTCTCCTATATGCTGCATTGTTAACTAGGTGGCAGGAAAAGGTTGTTTACTCTCTGCAGAGACCCAGAGATACAGGTTTAACTGACACTAGCTACCTGGGGTCTGGGCCTCATGGAGATGCCTCATGCCCATGGAGAGTCCGAGAAGACACTGGCCACTCCAATTGCCTGGACATTTGGTACTTAACAATTAACGACCATGGATGGGCCACCTCTCCGCAGGAAGCCAGCCATGTTTGACCAGCTCAAGAACAAAGGGCTGAGGAGTGCCAGGTGACTATGTTCTCCCAAGAACAAAGGACTGAGGAGGGGCTGTTTGGGTTGGTGGGCTGCTAGAAGGGGGAGCCTCTTGTGAAATGGAAAAGAAGAGGGGTCAGAAGGCTCTGGGCTGACTAAGATGGACTATGCTGTAACTTTCTGTTCTCCACACTAACTAAGGACTTTCTATGCTGTGTTCCAGACATCTAATACACCCAACTGTTTCTACAGTGCTGGCTGAGAGTCACTGCAGAAGCTGAGGGTGGGGGTGTACTGGCCACTTTGCATGTACGCGTCTCTCTAAAGTCTCTAAGTCAGATGGACTCCCTGAAGGGGGCTCACGATGTGAAGTAGGAGTGCTGAAGGCTCTGAGCTTCAGTCTAAGGAACAGTGAAGCCAAGTAAAAGAATGTGACCCTAAGTAGCTCTAGCACACTAAAGGGGTCCTTCCTCTTAGGGACTGTTCCAGAACTCCAAAACTGTGGTTCCATGATACAAGTGGTCAGAGTCCAAATGCCAGAGCCAAGGGTCAAGACAGTGTTGGAACCAGGGCCAAAGGTCAGAACTGCAGTCACAATCCGGACTCCTTGTTGTTTTTGTGGATACAGACTAACATGGCTACCCCCTGATACTTGACTCGTTAAGGTGTCAGGAGTACTGAACAGGTGCAAGTGCAGGGCCTTACTCATGACAGTTAGTGGCCACAGTGCTCCTAGAAATGCCATCTTTCTGATGAGTCAGGAAATGAAGGTCCTGACCAGTTATGGCCATTAAGGACTCCACAGCACTTATCCAAAAGTAAGGGTGTTAGCCATGGTGTTATGTCCAAATTCCAATTCTGGGCCTGCCTAAAATTCCCTGTGAAGTTTCAACTGGATACAGTATTTTCCCACTGCTATTGGATTTTCTTGCATCCGAGGAGGTGCACGTAGAGGTCAGTCCATGTACTCCTTTGACAGCATGAACTGCGCGTGGCAGACCTTATGGACCCTGCAATAGGGGAGAGACTCACTGCACCTTTCCCCACTTATAACCTGTGTAAGAGCCACCCAACAAATGATGTTAAAGGTTTAATGCCATTCTGATTATCACATTCTGGCTACCAACTTCTTAACACTTCTAGTAAATTTCACGGCAAAAAGCAACAGTAAGGCTTCTGGCCAAGAAGTGCACAGGTCAAAAGGGAACAAACATATGGCAAATCATATTTAAATATTAGGGTTTTCAAATTTATTTGCTAAAGCAAACACCCCTGAATTTTGGGGAAAATAAATGCTGAAAACATGACACTCATTATCAACATGTGAAGCATAAACAATTAGTGTTCTATTAGTAATAGTACAGTGCTGACTGGGTGTGGTGCATCTTTTTTTAAAAAGTACTGCTAAACTATCGGTACTTACCAAGTAGAACATTTTTAATCTATGAGGCTGCTTGTTATGTGCTGCCTTACTTTTGCTTTCTCATGGAGGGAGGGTGTATTCTTGTGCCAGGACTTTAAGAAGACTCACAAAGATTTATAGCTGAAACTTGATGGCTGAAATAAAGAGCTCTCACAGAGCCAGGATGGCACATCTCAGGACACTCTAGGATGCTAGTAAAGTTAGCTCCAGGAATGCTGTGTGTATGTGTGACCCCTGCCTCCTATTGAATGAGAGAATGAAGTAAGCTACAGTGCAGGACTTGTGTTGCAAACACTTCTGTAGCTCAACCATGTCAGCTTCACTTGCTTGATTAAGCTGCAATGAAAACAACAAAGTAAGGCCTGAAGGAGGGCAGCAGAGAGGTCCAAAATAAATCCCTTCATTTAGATCCAAACTACATTATTTTGCTTCCAGATCCTATCCAGAATAAAAACACAGTACAAATTCCTTTATAAAATATTTCTTCACAAAATATTCTGGGCCTGATTCTTCCCCATGGGATATGAGTAACTCTCACTCACTTGATTGTGCCCTGTGATAGGAGAATCAGACCCTCTTCTTTGCAACTGATTCATCGTCCATCTGTATGTTCATGTCTATCAGCATATCCAATATAAATATTAGTTTTTAGGGGGTTGTGAGCTAGATGGTGAGAGATTTAAAAAATAAAAACAAAAAAAGTTACACTAGATCAAATAGTTTTTCGTAGCAATTAAAGATAAAAAAGACCTAGAAAGTCATTTAGTTGCTCTATCGGTGACAGGTCTTTTCCCCATTATATATATATATATATATATATATATACACAGAGAGAGAGAGAGTTTTTCCGTGATGTTCCACTATTTTTTCCTTTTCTTAGTTTCATTCCATAACTCCTAGTTTTAACTCCTGTACCACCTACATAATTTCTCTTCCCTGCTGAGAGCCCCATCCTTCTAAGGCAAAATTCCCATTGACTGCAAATGAGAGTTTTGCGGCAGTATAACGTACAGCATCTGATCCTTGATATTTATACCCTTCAGATAATTGCTGCCAGTTATGATGTCTCACTATAGTTGTCATTTAGCCAATTGCTCTCTTAAGGCCTGCTCCTATGCCCATTGAAGTCAATGGCAATGCTCCCATTAACTTAAATGGTTCAGTTATTAAACTGGAGTCTGCTCTCTCATCCAAATCATAGAGGGTTTTGCTAAGAAGCAGGAGCAAAATCTTAATCCGGTGTCATTCGACTATTCTGGTAACAGTCTATTCTATCTGCTTTCAAATTTTAACTAATGGAAGTGTCTCTTGTTAAAACATTAACAACAAAACAGAACAAGGAAAGAAATCTGCACCTTCACTGACCCCCCAAAACCTAGTCCATTAGCTCACCCAGCCAAAGGGAATTCCGAAAATCTCATTTGGGCCTGACCATTTTGTGCCTAATAAGTAATACCTGAGATTGCAATAATTGAAAGAAGTTAACAAAAAAGATTTTCTCCATTTTTCAGTGTTTATTTCATATGTTTAACAGCTCTTTGCATGCAGTTAATTTCACTGTTTTCCTGATATTCAGTTTCCCCAAACAGGGAAGAAGAAAAATCTCTTATGCAATTTTTATTTTATAAAATAAGCAGCACATACTATTTAATGGCCATCAGAACCTGGATTTTTTTCTTATCAATATCAAAACATTCGAATTGTCACTGTCCCTTTAAAATAGATGTCTATAGTGTCTAGCCTTGAGTTGGCTCACACAGTCAGTGACTGTTTTTATTTAGCCCGGCTGTTGTTACTAACATTCCTGTTCCATGCTGTGTCAGGGTTGCAATGTGTGTTTTTCTGCTAGAGCACTTTTTATGAAGGGTTTAAAATATGCCGAGCAGAAGCCGGGTTTGGGAACAGGGTGATGTGGGGGGAAGTTTGGGTTATTTCGATTTAGCTGGTGCTTAGGGATTCCCTTCCTTGCTTACGGGCAGCCACCAGAATCTCTGGGCGCATCATGCCAGACAATGGGCTTCAGACTAGCCACTGCCTCCCCCCAAATTGCCGCCCCACAGGCAGCAGCCCAGCTTATGTACAGACTTGGTGAGAGCAGAGTGGCCTGTGTACACCACAGGCTACATGGGAATGTACCCAGCATGAGCGAGGCCGGTATGGTGCATGTCTCGGACATCAGCACTCAGCCTTGAGCATGCGCTTAGTTCATCCCCCTCTGCACACAGTGCTGGCATGGCAGAGCAGGCATCAGTGACTCCTAGAGAAAGGGAGTTTGTCCGTCTCCCTGCTTAACCCCGAGCCCTGCTCCATCACCCCACCCTGTACCCGCCCCGAACCCAGCCTCCATGCCAGGGCACCAGGGGAGCATGGAGAGTCCTGGCCCCCAGCTCTGTAAAGCACACGGACACCTTTTCCCACGGCACGGGAGCCCACATAGAGTGCCCAGCTGCTACCCATAAGGAAGGGGAGAAGGCTTGCAAAGTGCTCTGGCCCTTTCCCTTCTTCCCCTCCCTTCTCTAGCCCGCTCCTCAGTCACTCCCTTCCGTGTCTGATTTCTCCTTCTTCCGCTCTCCTCATCCCCTCCTCTCCTTTGCTTGATCCTCCCACCCTGCCTCTTGCTTACCCTCCTCCTGCTCCCCCCACCCTGCCTCCTATTGACCCCCTGATTCCCCCCACACTTCCTACTGTCCCCTCCCGATCCCCCATCCTGCCTCCTACCGACCCCTCCTACTCTCCCCAATTCCCCATCTTCTTCTGACCCCCATCCTGATTCCCCCTGCCCCCGCCTCCTACTGACCCCCTCCTGATCCCCCTGCCTCCTACTGACCCCGATTCCCCCTGCCTCCTTCTGACCCCCATCTTGATTCCCCCACCCTTCCTCCTACTGACCCCCCCGACCCCCACCCTGCCTCCTACTGACCCCGATTCCCCCCACCTCCTACTGCCCCCTTCTGATCCCCCCTCCTGATTCCTAATGACCCCCACGTCCTGCCCCCTGCCTACTGACCCTCTCCTGCCCTCCCACGCCCTGCCCCCTCACCCTGAGCCCCTGCAAACTGCTCCGTCCCTCCCTGGGCCCGGGAACCCTCCCCCGGCCCCGCAGCCTTTGTCCGCGCTGCAGGGCGGGCCGGGGCTGGGAGTGGCGAGACCCCGGCCCGGCCCCGCCTCTCGCTCGGAGCAGGGCGGGGCCGCCCGTCGGGCCGCGCGGCCGAGCCGAGCCGAGCCGAGGGCGTGG
Organism: Malaclemys terrapin pileata; assembly: GCF_027887155.1. Taxonomy (NCBI): domain Eukaryota; kingdom Metazoa; phylum Chordata; order Testudines; family Emydidae; genus Malaclemys; species Malaclemys terrapin. The sequence goes on from NC_071506.1 coordinate 247,047,588, forward strand.
CGGGGGTATAAGTACCGCCGCGGGCAGCTGCCGCCGCTCTCCTTCGCCTCTCTCGCTCCAGCAGCAGTCGCCGGACCCACCACCCCTCGGATTACAAAGCGCCGCCATGAGCACCACCATGAGCAGCAAGAGCTCGTACCGCAGGATGTTCGGCGGCGGCAGCCGCCCCAGCACCTCGGGCAGCCGCTACATCAACTCCTCCAGCCGCTACTCGCTGGGCAGCGCCATCCGCCCCAGCAGCAGCCGCCTGGTCTCCTCCTCGCCCGGCGGCGTCTATGCCACCAAGTCCTCGGCCCTGCGGCTGCGGAGCAGCCTGCCCCCCACGCGGTTCATGCACGACACCGTGGACTTCTCGCTGGCCGATGCCATCAACACGGAGTTCAAGGCCAACCGCACCAACGAGAAGGTGGAGCTGCAGGAGCTGAACGACCGCTTCGCCAACTACATCGACAAGGTGCGCTTCCTGGAGCAGCAGAACAAGATCCTGGTGGCCGAGCTGGAGCAGCTCAAGGGCAAGGGCACCTCCCGCCTGGGGGACCTCTACGAGGAGGAGATGCGGGAGCTCCGCCGGCAGGTGGACCAGCTCACCAACGACAAAGCCAGGGTGGAGGTGGAGAGGGACAACCTGGCCGATGACATCCTGAGGCTCAGGGAGAAGTGAGTGCTCCGGGGGCGGATGGGTGGGGAGGGGGCGCCCAGGCTTCCACCCAAGTGCAAAGTGGGGAGCGAAGGGAACAATCTATAGCCCCAAAATGCGAGAAGCTCCCCCTGCCCCTCCTGCGCCTAAAAACTGCTTAAAGTTGTTCTGATGGGTCAGCCCCAACTAGATGGCTATTGAAGCTGAGTTTCAGTATCAGGAAGGTGAAGGGAATGCACAGATCCAACCCACATGGATAACTAACTGGTGTGCACCCATAAACTAATTTGCCTGCTGCCAAAACAAGGCTGATGTATATTAAAGGTGTTTCTAGTCCACATTAAAGTTGAAGGAGCAGGCTTTTGTGGAAAACCATCACGGGTGACTACCATCTTCTAGGGGAATCTCCAACTTGGATCTCTAGTATTCTTTTCAGACAGTGTAGTGAAAAGACCAAGTAAAAGTTAGCTTTGCTACTCTCTCATCTGAGTTCTTAGTACTTACTGTTTGTTGTACTATGGATCTTATCTTGAGGTTTTCGGTGGGTTTGAAAACTTTGGTTTGGCAAGTTAATTCAGTTTTTAAATATTGCAGCCTAACAATCTGAATTTAGCAAAAGATTATTTAAAACCAACCCAAATCTAGGTCAGCCTCTTGTTGCTCATTAGCTGAATAAGCAGTAACGGTTTTGGCACTGCTTGTGTTAGGCTATCTGTGGATTTCAGACTGCTGTAACAGCAGAAAGCCTCAAAGCCCAGTCATGCAAACTTAATAAAGAGGGCACAGACTAGAAAAATGTCGGAATGAGATGCCTTTTGTCAGAGGCCCCATCTTCCCCCGACTGGGATGTTGGCTGGGTGTGGCTACCAGCTGGATTTGAATAGACACTCGTGCTGTTTTTTTTTTCTTTCTCTAGTTCATTTGTTTAATCAATATACTACTATTTTCAGGTTACAAGAAGAGATGATTCAGCGAGAAGAAGCTGAAAGCACCCTGCAATCTTTCAGACAGGTTTGTAATCCTCTCTGCATATTAAAATACATAATAAGGAGCACACTGAATGTAAAGCCAAATATGTAAAGTTGGCATAATGTCCAAGTCGGATGTAGAGCCACCTAGTGGTAAAAAGCAACTTGTAAAGGTGCAAGACTTCTCTCAGTGCCTCCAGGAAGTTACTCTTATCAAGGGCACTGCCATTCCTTTAGTCTAGACACTGATAAAACTGGAAGCAGTTAACTTTTAAAGTATTATCTGGAGATTCTGCTAAAACATAGTAGACACTTTTGAATGTATTTGCAATAAGTAAATTGAAATAGAAATGTTGGCTTGCATGACCTAGGTACAATGTCTAACACATCAGAGGTGAACTCTTAAAGCAGAGAATGGACAAGTGTAGAAATAAGACTCTAGATTTCTTTTTTGTGGGGGACTGTTCTTTAATGAGAATCCACCAGTCCTCATGTCATAACTACTTGTTTTCTTTAGGAGGGGGGTGGTGGTGGTATAATCTAAGTGGGGAGGGGGAACAGTTTTTGTTTTGCTTTATCCAAGACTAGCCTATTCTACAAAAGTGCACCAATGTGGAATCACTTTTTGATCCAATAAGGGCGAAAGGGAGCCATCTGTTCGCTTGGCTGAAGGGTATTAATGGTTTCTATGGGATTCACTATGGAATGCAGATACAGGCATTATGGCAAGTGTGGTGGCAGCAGATTGAAATAATAGAACTCTTTGTATAGAAGAGCAGCTTGCTGCAGGCTGCATTCTTACTGAATGTGTAATGATGTAAGCGTATTTTAGAGAAATGTTTTATAACATCAGTTATTTTAGATATGACCCAGTCTTGAAATTCCTAGTGCAAGACTCCATTATGTGACTTGACTGACTTAGCTATGCTGCTCTGAAATTCTTGCAAAATAAGAACTGCTCTAACATGTGAGAATTTTCATGTTGGGGCTATCTACTGATAGGTCAGACAACTTCTCTTTTTGGCGGCCTTCAGATTTTAGGGGAGGGTCATGACCAGGGATCCTAGTTTTCTATATTTTTTTTAATTCTTTAATTTGTTTTTCTGTGATTAAAATGAAATGCTGAACTTTAATTCCCTAGACACAAAATAAATTATATATTATATATCAGTTGAACACAAGGTTTTTACTTTTAATTAAAATTTTTAAAGAAGTTTGAAGCCTACCAGTGCCATAGATCATATTAATAGAATTGCAATTTGTATTTCTTACATGTGCCAAACACTTGTCTTTTATACAGTAGAACCCCATTTATCCAAGGCTCCATTATCCGGCTCTCCGTATTAACCAAATCACCAGCCACCTGTGGCTGCCGCCACCACTGCCCAAGCTCCCCCATCTTAAAATAAGGGGTAGAAAGCTCTTTGCCAGTTCTCCTGATTATCTGAATTTTTGATTATCTGATCTGGCCCCAGTCACATTGAAGCTCCATTTATCTGATCTAATTGTATGTCTTACATTTTTTTCACAAAATATAAAGACTAAATATTCTCTATAAAAACAGAAAATGTGGTGGTTTGGGGGGGGGCTTTGTTTTTTTCCCCCCATGGCAAACAGATTTCTAGGATCCCTGGTCATGATATCAAAAGTTAAGAGCAATCAGGTCATAAGATTGTGTGTATACTGGGTTTTTCTTTAAAAGAAATTCTCAAAGGAGAAACATTGAGTCATCTAAACCTCAGTGTGAATGGTAAGCTGTCTAGATAACTTCTTACTTTTAGTAAGAAACTAGGCTTCAGTTGGCATACAGGTTTTGAGCTCTTTGGAGCGTTTTACAGTGTTGGACTGCGACTTGGAAGACCTGGGTTCTATCCCAGCTCTTCTAGTTGCCTGCTGGTAATGTTGGATAACACATCACCCATCTGTGCCCCGTTTCCCCATTTTACAGGGGAGGGAGGGAATTACCTCCTTTGTAAAGTGCTTTGAGATCTACTGATGAAAAGCACTATTAAAAGCAACTATGGGTGTTCTTGCAACCTCAGCCTTTCTTTTCATTAGTTAACAACAAACCCAAAACTTCTAACTCGAGTTTGGACTTCTTGATATTTTAAAGAACTTGCCTCAAGACTTTTTTCAAAAGAGACGATCACTGTGGAAAGGCATTACTAGAATTCCTTTTATCTCCAGCCAGCTGGGCTCAGATGTGGCTTGGGTCACAAAGTTACTTAGTCTGGTATTCTAGAGTCCCTAGTGGATGTCTGTCTAAATGACAACCAAAACTTTGCCAATCCAGCTGAATTGTGCCAATGTAGTCCCAAGCCTTGCTCAAGACAAATAGCTTGAGCTCTTTATGTAAGAATGAAGGCATTGAAAAATGGAGTTGCTTGCCTGAAATGTGGAAGATATCAGGCATCACCTTCATGAACTTCAATATATTCTTTAAATACAGAAGAAATTGATGTTTCACAACATCAGGCTTGTCTAACACTGTTGCACTGGCTTACCTAATAATGTAATGGACTTTACACCAGTTTAAGTCATGCATAGACATTCTTAAATGCACTTAACCTTGATCTAGTTCCATTGAGCTGAACTCAGCAAGGAATCTAGTTAAACTGGTTTAAAACTGGCCTAATTTATTAAAGGTGTGCAAAGGGTCTTGCACTTGTGTTTTTAAAGGGACACAGTTCTCTTTCAAACTGATGTAACAGTCTGGGGGGGGGTGGCGGGGAAGGGGGTGCTCTCAGCATGCACTCTGTCATATTCCTTGGTGTTAAACACTTTGGCATATTCCATAGACTGGATTATACTTAATTGCCATATATGCGAATAGCATAAATGATTGTATTCTAATAAGCAGGTCATGCAAAAGTGATTTTTGCAGCTCTGCAATATCTCAGTCCTTGCTGTACCTAGATACCTAGTACCACCATTAATATTAAAGAGCATGGGATACATGTACTGAACCTTTAAGATGTAAGGTGTCAGTAATACTTGATGCATAGAATTCAGTATTTAATACTGGTCAGCAGAAATAGTGGCACTAACCATGAATTTTACTGAAGGACCTGTTAAGACTTAACTCACATATTCAGTATGTGTGCCACTGTTTTGGGTCTGACTACAAATGACTTGCACACTTTAAGGTAGGAAAACCTCAAAGCTTTTAAAGAGCATGCATTTGAGGAATAAAAGCCTAAACAATCAAGCATTGGCATGATAAATATCTTTCTCTTAGTAAATGGATTGCAAAAGTTTGACATGCAAAGCTAAATATATAGCTTGCTCTGGACTTTCCTTCTCAAGAAGGAACAGCCTTAGTCTTCCTACCAGAGCACAGAAGCTTTATGCTATTTCAACTTTTAAGTATAGTTTCAGAGAACTGTATGATACTATTTTTGTGGCACTTAAAATTCCACATCAGAACAGCAAAATAACACTCCTGTGGTAAGAGCTGTTCTTTAAGTAAATAAGTTCACTTGCATTACATAGTTCAACAGGTAGCTTTTCATTCTGAAGCGGTTATTTGATGCGTCTGAGTTCATCATTTGGTAAAGCTTCAATGAGTTGCTTACTTTGGGGCACAACCAGGTAGTGAGTGCATCAGTACAAAGAATGAGTTACTGCAATGTATACCCAGCTAATCTGGTCCTAGGGAATATGTCTGAGCTCATGGCAAGACTGACTACTTGGCTCAAATTCAGAGCTGCATCTAAAAAAATACAGGCTTATCCAGTCCTCCAAAATTATTTTGTCCATTGCTATGAATATGCTTAAAATCAAGTCCAAGTAAATATTCAAATCTGTGCATGATCTGAATGCATATCTGGCTCCAACACACTGCTTTGAAAACTTAGCCCTGATGCTAGGACTACAGGGCTTCTTACCCACTCTAACGTGGCCCTCCAAACTGGGGTAAAGAAGATTTTGATTACAAGTTGTGCTTAAATTAACTTAAACTTCATTCAATTCATTAAACTATATTGCGTTGTGCTCATGTAATGGACCACATGTACGTAAATTGGAACATCTCCAACTAAAGTTTATCAAGTTAGTCCCTCTACTGTAGGCTGTTATTACAACCTGTTGGATCAATTTGAAGTTTATGGCATACTTGTAGTTCAAGACTTATCAGGTACCACTGGTTAAAATGGGTGGGGGGAATGCTAACCATTACTTCTGGTGTATGCCAGATGTGCCATCAATTTAAGATTTAATATGTAAATAATCCCCTTAAATTCTGTGAATCTTTGACTGTGCACAAGGTAGATAATTGGATTTGTATAGCAACCTCCTTCCAGAATGCCTTGACCTTAAGTTCTTTAGATCGTACACAAATAACCCACCAATGAATTCTTCCCCTCTGAGATAAAGCCTGGTGCCAAGCTGAGCACTAGTAGTACTATCTAGTTGTGTAATGAGGACGGTATGCCCTAACCTCAAATAGAAGGTAGGGAGGTGTTCTGATGAGAAAATTTGGTGCATTTTATTCTAGGGATAGGATTTTTGCTGGTGATTGGATTAATGTTGCTAGAGAATTTGGCAAGAAATTGCCTAACTTTGTTATCCTGACTCTCATATTTATCTTCTGATGAAGGATGCATAACAAATACTTCAGAAAAATCCAAATGGTTTTGAAATGGACTGAAACATGTGCTGCTTGATTGAATGTTTATGTATAAAATGTATGTGTACACACACCCCTACAGTTGACATACAACTCTGTGCATGCAAGTACCCAATTTGCAAATAGATTTCAGATTATTTCTGGCTATAGACTTTCAGGTAGGTCACTCTGTGCTGCTTGACTTTGGCTCAAATGAGCAGTAAGCTTGCTTGTTACACTGATTCATTTTCCCCCCCCCTTACTAGTCGTATAATGACCTTGCTAAATGATCTTTCCCTTTAATTAGGATGTTGACAATGCCTCTCTGGCACGTCTTGATCTTGAGCGCAAAGTTGAGTCCTTGCAAGAAGAGATTGTCTTCTTGAAGAAGCTTCATGATGAGGTAAGATGCATCTTCATCAGATTATGGATCTGTACCTTCTACCATAGAACAGTACTTGACTCTCCACTCTTTTCTTAAGGAAATCCGTGAACTGCAGGTCCAGATTCAGGAACAACACATCCAAATTGATGTGGATGTTGCTAAACCAGATCTCACTGCTGCCCTGCGTGATGTCCGTCAGCAGTATGAAAGTGTTGCTACTAAGAATCTTCAGGAAGCTGAAGAATGGTACAAGTCCAAGGTAAGTGAATGGCTCTTATGTGGCAATAAGGATATTTGGCTTAACTTTGTTTTAGATATCCACAATAGCTTTGCCATAATGCATAACTACTTAAATCCAGAAGGCAAGGCTTTATGTAACTTTCCCAAATCAGGAAAACAGGTACAGCCTGTCACAAATCTACACTAGGCCTTGATCCATAATACTGTGTCAGAACCTAGATACTACAGTAGTTAAACATCCATTTTGTCATCTTTCCTATTCTTTGCATAGCTAGAAGCATCCTGTGTATTGAAGGGTGGCTTGTGTACTGATGAGCTGGTAGAAGAAGGAATGGATGGGTGAAGATATAGCGCAACATACGTTTAGATAAAGAATAATGAACGCTAACTTCAGAAAATGTGTTAATTTAATTTTTAACCATCAAATTAGAGAATGAAGAGCTGTAACGGCATGACACTTGTTTAGAGCCTTTGTTTTAAATATTAAGATCTTTCTATGTGCAGTCTTACTCACCTCAAAATCCTCTTACCTTTATCTGGGACACTGGAGTATGATCACTTTTTGTTAAAGTATTATACTAACTGTAAATCTGGCTTGTTCAACAGTTTGCAGATCTCTCTGAAGCTGCTACTAGGAACAATGATGCCCTACGTCAGGCCAAACAGGAAGCGAATGAGTACCGCAGACAAATACAGACCCTCACCTGCGAAGTTGATGCACTTAAAGGAACTGTAAGTGAAAGATACCACTGCAGCTGTTACTACTTATGCTGTTATCTTATCACATTACAATATAAATAAATGCTAAGATGGATGTGAATGGAAGTGACATATCAAACAAGATGGCAGTCTAAAATAGACTTCTAAAATATAAGCTAAAAGGTCTTTTTTGATTAACTTGCATCTTTCAGCTGTATGCTGGCTGGCCATTATGGAATGGAAACTTGGGGTGAAGGAGGTGACCAGCTTTGACACCTTATTTTTAAAGCTGAAGTATTTAGTGTATATAAGTTTACAAGCTGAGTAACAAAGATTAATCCACTGTTAACTAAACTTGCACTTCACACCAGGTTTACGCCTTGTTAGTTATATTTCCCTTTGAAAAACAAAAGGCTTCATATCTAATTTTAATATTTGTATATTGGTACCTCTATGAAACAAAGCAAGATTTAAAGAATGGACACAAGTTTTTTCCCCTGTATAACTAAGCAAATCTAAGGTTGTCAAATTCTACTTAATGTGGAAACTTCAATAACTAGGCACACTGTCAATGCTACAAATCTAGGTCTCTGAAAATAAACCACTGACTTGATTTTGTACTACATGAAACTTGCAGGTGAGGTTTCTCAGGGGCTGATCTTGGATTGTGACACAAGAAACCTAGGGATAATACCACCAACTTCCACTCCAAATCAAGGTGCACTGAGACCTTGCATCTTCTGATATGTAAATGTTGCTGTTGGTTTGTAGTTAAACACTACATTGCTCCCATAATTCACCCATGAGGATGAAAGAGCTAACAAATGGCAGATGTTAGTCATGTCACTACTTTTAGCACCTTCCACTAGTGTATTAATTAGTGGTGAGGGTATTAAATGTCTGGAATAGAACACGTGGGGCAGGTATGTGGTGGTAAACACCCAATAGGTGAAGGCTGACAGCTACTAAACTGCATCCAACACTTGACTTGAAAATTCTCTTGCAGAATGAATCCCTGGAGCGCCAGATGCGTGAAATGGAGGACAACTTTGCTGTTGAAGCTGCTAACTATCAAGACACTATTGCCCGTCTGCAGGAGGAAATCCAAAACATGAAGGAAGAAATGGCTCGCCATCTTCATGAATACCAAGAACTGCTGAATGTCAAGATGGCTCTTGATATTGAGATTGCTACATATAGAAAACTGTTGGAGGGAGAGGAGAGCAGGTAGATAACACTAATGCAAATATGACCAGAAACTCTGAAGAGTAGCTGCTATAAGAATTACCAAATTCCAGAGACTAGCTTCACTAAACTTGAATTCTCTTTTGCAGAATTACCATGCCTATTCCAACTTTTGCTTCCCTGAACCTGAGGGGTAAGTAGTATCTAATTTCTCATGAATAGTGTAGGAAGCTTCTTTGACAACTTGTATCCTTTTGCTGTGGTAAACTAATACTCTAAAGACACACCAGGCTAAAAGGAAGCTAATTGATTCAGGTTTTGATATCCGAACCCAGATGTTCATTTAACACCAGAGACCACTAATTCAAATGTTGGTATTTTAACTACTTGTTTTGAGTGGATGGGGCACTTTTTTAATTTCAGGAAGAGATTCCTTGTAATAACGTCATAACTCTACAGCCAGTATTTTGTGGCTAGTGATCTTGGATACCCAACTGAAGACAACTTAAAGGGTTTTTTCTGAAGGCAGGAACTCAATGCTTCCTGAAAATCAGGCCCTTTTGAGGTGCCAAAAGGAGCACCTGAAAATCAACACCAGGATCATTAGCCACTTCCAGAACTCTTGCCTACATCTAAGCAAGATATCTAAATTAAAGAATTGGTTGTAGCCAGTTACTTGTCATTAAAGTAACTTCAGACTGGAGCCCCCTGTATTGAGTAATTTCTGTAAGTGATCTGGATAGACACCTCCTAAATGGCGTTTGAAATCTTAGGGTACATCTACACTACAGGGGGGAGTCGATTTAAGATACGCAAATTCAGCTACGTGAATAGCGTAGCTGAATTCGACGTATCGCAGCCGACTTACCCCACTGTGAGGACGGCGGCAAAATTGACTTCTGCGGCTTTCTGTCAGCAGCGCTTACTCCCACCTCCGCTGGTGGAGTAAGAGCACCAATTTGGGGATCGATGGACACGACAAATTGATCCCCGATAGGTCGATTTCTACCCGCCAATTCAGGCGGGTAGTGTAGACCTAGCCTTATTTTGACAATGGTTGATCAGAATTAAGAGATCTAGCAATTTTAGTATCTTAATTGTTGGTGCCTGGCACTTGTCATGCTATGAAGTGCATCAGTCCTTCCTGTAAAGAATCTGTCCATTCTATCATGTATGTGCAATAGCAAATGAGTAACTTAAACTAGATCACTGAAGAACCATAACAGACCAACAATTTTACATCTGCAGAAACCAACATTGAGTCTCACCCTATGGTTGACACCCACTCAAAGAGGACACTCTTAATTAAGACTGTTGAAACCAGAGATGGACAGGTTGGTGCCAATTTCAGTTTCTTTCAGTGGAGAAGGAAGTAAAACAAATGACAAATATAGACATAACACTGTACATCACAACAAGCTATTATCTAGTACCATTCTAACTTCATTTACCAAACAGTGCATGCTTTAAGTACCTTACTATACTGTGTTAGCACTCTGTAGCTTGGGTAACATGCGTTTGGGCTGAATATTTGTACAGATCAGAATGTGCTAACTGCAACCTTCCAACTAGGGACTTATCTATTCAGGGATGGCTCAACATTCATAACCATGCTGTAAAGATGCATCTATTCAAGGCTGCTACTTCTGTTTTCTCAGATATTAGACCTAGAGAGATGGATTAGCTGGTTCTGAAATATCATTCCTAAAAGTGACTTAGTTTTACAATATGGCAGGCAAATAAGGTGCTTGCAAACAAAAGGTATATTTTCCCCCATGCCTTTTTGCTCACTTTCAACTAGGAATTTAATCAACCAGTTGCTGACTCTTCTGTGAGTGGTTGTCATCAACTTCCACTTATGCCATAGTGGAAGTTTTTTATTAGCTGTGTTAATAATAGTATACTAGAATAAATCTGTAAAACTAGTTTTAATCAGCTGTCTTGAGTATTGAAATTGCTCAGAATTAATGTAACCTGTCTTATTCTTCAACAGGTTATCAATGAAACTTCCCAGCATCACGATGATCTGGAGTGAAAACCCTAGAGAAACTGCACATTTCTCACTTGTGCAGTGAAAAGATTCTTACCAGCAAAATTTAAAAAGTCCCTGTCTTAAAGGAAGAAACAGCTTAAGTGCCTTTCTGCAGTTTTTCCAAAAGCGCAAGATTATTATGCTAGAGAATAGGTATTAGATCTTGCAAACTGACTCTCCCTGAAGGTTTAGAGTTTACAATGGAGTCTAGTTTACAGATAGCAATATCTTGTGCTGCAATACTGTTTAAGTTTCTGAATTCAATAAAACTGCTTTTTCCAGCACAGTATGAGCAATTTCACTGCTTCAATAAATATTTGGAAAATGGCTTTTTAATGTTTGTTTGTTAAACATTGATCGCTTCCCCCAGAAAGCATTGGAATAGCAACTCTGTGCTGAAAGTACCTAACCTGCACAACTCCATTAATGACAGTTGCATGGAACTTCTTTAGAATCAGCAAAAACACTTGGAAGAAACTTACATTTGTACTCACTTCCTTAACTTTGGCTTGCTTCAGATTATGATACACAGGGCCACTGGACCACTCACATATTGAATTGAATGGACTACACCAGTAGTTCTCAAACTTTTGTACTGGTGACCCATTTCACAAAGCAAGCCTTAAAGTAACCCCCCTTGTACATTGAAAACAAAAATAGGTCAGATATTTGTAAAAATAGCCCATCTCAATCAGGAAGTGGTTTGGTCATGGGACAAGTGAAGCTGTGCTTTTAATGGCAGGTGAGCATAGGCTGTGGGGGCATGAGACAGTGTCTGTGGGTGACTGTCCCAGATTTAAGATACTCAGTAAGCCATTTGACTTTGCATCTTTATTTCCTTATTTAAAGTAGTAATATAACTTTGCAAGTATTTTGCATCTGTACCTCACAGGATCAAATTTTTGTACAAGCTAAATGAACAAGTAGTGCTTGGGAGCTTATACTGATGGAATGGCAGTAGTAGTTACTGTTTACCAATCCCTGTCAATGAATGTGTCCTACCCTACAATTAAGAATAGCTTGTATAAGATTCTGTGTACTCCCCTTGCTATGGGGTGTGGAGCCACAGTTACACAACCACATCAGTGATCAGAACAAACTCAATAATACTTAATAGGGGGAGGTTCTGAAGGCAGAAGTGAGCTTAACACACTATTTACTTCCAGATATATAGTGTGCAAGATAGACTGTCTGCTGGGGGGGGTGAAGCAGGCTGTTGGTTGTAAAGTCGCTGCCTTGTTTGTTGCAGAAGTTGGGGAGTATATAGTTAGAGAGAGGGTATTGCAGAAAGAGAAAGATGGTCACATGCTCTAGGCAGTTGAATGCCACCCTGAAGAAGTAGATTTTATCCCTATTTCTGCATGTGTCATGCTAAGCAAGTCACTTAAGTCAAACTTTTCAGAGATAGTCACTAGTGTGTTTCTTGTTTTCTGGTTGGTTGACTGGAGGCCCTGGGGCTGGGGGGGAGTTGGCTGGAGCTTCTCCATTGTTGGGTCATGAGTGTCTGGGAAAAGCATTCATGTAACTCAGTTGGGTGTATCCCTGCCTGTGGAATATCTGTGTAAGTGCAGCGCCTGCCAGAGGTTTGTAAATTGCCAAAAGCATCACATGGTGCAAGGGTACCCCAGCTTGGTGGGACAGAGGGCTCAGTGTTCCCACAGTTCCAGTTGCACCCTGTGATCCCTATCTCACATTCTAGAATATAGTGCTGCTCACCAGCATTTTTCAGCCAGGTAGGCTGACATAACTAAGCCACACTTTTTGCTTGGCCCCTCATTAAATGATGTATAATGTAACATGGATTGTCCAAAAATCCACTGTCTTCACCTGTAAGCACAACTTCCTCCTGCTGCTTTATTTCTGCCTATAAATTCCCTCTCTGGAAGATCAGAGTCCTTTCATTAGCATTTGGATCAGACTGTAAGTGAGTGTCCAGTGTGAACCACATAATACTCAATGTACATGCAGCCAGACAGATAGATTAAACATCTCATGCCTGAAAGAAACCTGTTTCCCACTCTTTGGTGACCAGCCTCAGTCATAGATCTTGAACACAACTTTCAGCATATATATATATATATATACATTTCACTATGAGGATCAGTGTGACACAGGCTCTCATAAATCATTTTGCAGGCACTCTTTGGGGGAATGAATATGTAAATATCAGACCCAGGGGATGTGTATAACCCTTAGGCACCTCTGTGCCCTCTGTCAGTTTGCACTAAGACATCCCTGGGTCACACCTGCACATAAGGGGGCTGAATTAAGGTTGAAGAGGAAACCTTAATTCTGGCATTTCCTAACATTTGAGTTCTTGACTGCAACTTCAACATTATTTTAATGTAGTGGGTTTTTTTTTTTTTTTGGATGTAATACATTAAAGAACCTTGTAGTGTCTGTTATTTTCTCCCTGTGTTGGAAATTATAGCTTATGATCAATTCATCTCTAGACCTTTCCTTCATTAACATAAGTACTGAGCTCCTTAAATTGCTCAGTTTGTAGCATGCTTTCCAGACATCAAATCATTTTTGTAGTGCATTCCTAAAGCCTTTCCAACTCTTCACCACATTATTAAAAGCGAGGACACTAAAGCTGAACACAGTATTCCAGCAGTTGGTGCACTGGTGATCTCACTGGACAGTGATTAAAAACAGGAAAAGAGTTCAATGAAAGGCAAAAAAGAGACAACCTTTGATCAGGGTAGAACAGGTGCCACCCTCAGTAAACCAGGAATTGTATTTAAGCCTTCCATATTTTGCTACTTTTGTCTAACAAATTACATAACACCAGGGCAAGAAAATGCAGAGACGTAGCTGAAACAGTTTGTGGTGGTTAGAGATGATGTAAGGTTATCCCTTGGTCACCCACGTATTATATTTGGAAAATCATGGGAGACGGGAGAGATTCCAGAAGACTGGAAAAGGGCAAATATAGTGCCCATCTATAAAAAGGGAAATAAAAACTACCCAGGAAACTACAGACCAGTTAGTTTAACTTCTGTGCCAGGGAAGATAATGGAGAAAGTAATTAAGGAAATCATCTGCAAACACTTGGAAGGTGGTAAAGTGATAGGGAATAGCCAGCATGGATTTGTAAAGAACAAATCGTGTCAAACCAATCTGACAGCTTTCTTTGATAGGATAACGAACCTTGTGGATAAGGGAGAAGCTGTGGATGTGGTATACTTAGACTTTAGTAAGGCATTTGATACGGTCTCGCATGATATTCTTATCGATAAACTAGGCAAATACAATTTAGATGGGGCTACTATAAGGTGGGTGCATAACTGGCTGGATAACCGTACTCAGAGAGTTGTTATTAATGGTTCCCAATCCTGCTGGAAAGGCATAACAAGTGGGGTTCCGCAGGGCTCTGTTTTGGGACCAGCTCTGTTCAATATCTTCATCAACGACGTAGATATTGGCATAGAAAGTACGCTTATTAAGTTTGCGGATGATACCAAACTGGGAGGGATTGCAACTGCTTTGGAGGACAGGGTTGTAATTCAAAATGATCTGAACAAATCGGAGAAATGGTCTGAGGTAAACAGGATGAAGTTTAACAAAGACAAATGCAAAATGCTCCACTTAGGAAGGAAAAATCAGTTTCACATACAGAATGGGAAGAGACTGTCTAGGAAGGAGTACGGCAGAAAGGGATCTAGGGGTTATAGTGGACCACAAGCTAAATATGAGTCAACAGTGTGATGCTGTTGCAAAAAAAGCAAACATGATTCTGGGATGTATTAACAGGTGTGTTCTGAGCAGGACACGAGAAGTCATTCTTCCGCTCTACTCTGCTCTGGTTAGGCCTCAGCTGGAGTATTGTGTCCAGTTCTGGGCACCGCATTTCAAGAAAGATGTGGTGAAATTGGAGAGGGTCCAGAGAAGAACAACAAGAATGATTAAAGGTCTTGAGAACATGACCTATGAAGGAAGGCTGAAAGAATTGGGTTTGTTTAGTTTGGAAAAGAGAAGACTGAGAGGGGACATGATAGCAGTTTTCAGATATCTAAAAGGGTGTCATAAGGAGGAGGAAGAACACTTGTTCACCTTAGCCTCTAAGGATAGAACAAGAAGCAATGGGCTTAAACTGCAGCAAGGGAGGTTTAGGTTGGACATCAGGAAAAAGTTCCTAACTGTCAGGGTAGTTAAACACTGGAATAAATTGCCTAGGGAGGTTGTGGAATCTCCATCACTGGAGATATTTAAGAGTAGGTTAGATAAATGTCTATCAGGGATGATCTAGACAGTATTTGGTCCTGCCATGAGGGCAGGGGACTGGACTCGATGACTTTTCAAGGTCCCTTCCAGTCCTAGAATCTATGAATCTATGAATCTATACCCTACATAATTTCCATGTATATAGAAACTTTCATCCAAAGGTCTCAGTGTTTTACAAATATTAAACCTCACAAAATCCCCATGAAGGATGGACTATCCCAATTTTACAGTTGGGGAAACTGAGGCAGAAAGCAGTTATGTGACTTAGCCAATGTCAGGCAACAGGCGTGGAGCACAGCTTGAATAGAATCCACATCTGCTGCATCCCACACTTCCACTTCAGACAGACGATAATATTTCTTCCCTATAAGTAATACAAACCTCAGAACATTTGCAAATACATTAAAACTTATTTGCTTTAGAAATTTGGGTCACTGCAGCAAGGGTTAGGGTAAATCAAACAGTGTATCGATCTTGTACAAACAATGTATTCCTACGGGATTGGGACACACTGTTCCCCGGGAGCTATTTTAACAATTTTTCCCCAACACTATACAAAAAGAGGCCTTATGGTGAAATGACCCAAAGTACACAAATGGCTGGAAACCATAGGCTTCTTCGCTTTGAGCATTAATATTGACTGTGAGCATGGATCACAAATTGTGGTGTTAGTCACCACTCAAAAAATCGTTAAATGATGTGTCAGCAATGATCCAGAAATAAATTCTATATAGAATTTTGCTTAACTAACCACCCAGAATGCGATGGTAATCACCCCCTCATCAGGACTCAGTCTTTGAATGGGCTTTACTTAGGAAAGGCAATCAGCATTTAACACTAGTCACCACACAGGGACTATGTGAAGAGAGAACTTTCTGTTGTGGCAGAGTTGACATTGGCAAGAGTTGACATTGCACCCTCCAGTGGCACTACCCAGCCAATAGAGACCACTTCATAGAGCTTCCCAGAAGGCAGAACAAAGCCACAATCTCCAATAGCATCTCCACCACTCAAGTCATTACAGTGGGAAATCTAGTTTTCTTATGAGATTTTGTTGGATCAACAGTAAGTAGCTTACTGCAGTTATATACTATCATTCGCCTGATCTGCCTAGATCAAACAGCATGAAGGTGGCACAGCCATGGGCCACCCTCTTAGTACAGTGAGACTATTCAGCTAGTTTTTGCCGTGGAATAATTTGCAGTATTTTTCTCTTTCCCTGGGCAACTGGTTTTGTTTTATTTTTAAAGCAGGATTGAATAACCATCACCACCTGACCGCAGGGGTGAGAGGGGGGAGGAGTCGGACTATCAACCCCAGTCACCCAGAGTTGGGAGGCCATTTTCTAGTGTGTTTCTCTAGCACCATTACTGCTAAAAATTGCACGGTTAGCTTAACCCTTCCATTGCTGTCAGCTAGATGCCTTGCTAGGGAAGGTGACATTGCATTTCAGCTTATTTGTAAAGGCCTAGCATACATACATCAGCTAAGAAGGGAGAAAGGCTGCTAACTTGCCAATCATCATACCCACAATACAATTTTACTGTACTCTATTTCTCTGTTTGCACAAGATCAGTTCATTCCTAGCATGTCTGTTAGTACAATTAACATTCTATCATAGTAAGCTGCTCTATTTCCACTCAACAAGGCAGAATTAGTGGGTTTAAAGCTACAGAACATCGCTACGTCTAACTGTATTATGCCCTTCCTCCATCAGATGGGAGACAGTAGCCCAGCGCCACACCACTCAAATTGCCCAGTGGCAGTACTGATGGGTGGCGAACACCCCAGAGTGTGGATCCTGATGCAGCAGGTGTTCCCTTGATCCCTACACAACATAGCACAAGGAAGTGGGGGAGTGAAGTAGCAGCCCCCATCTACTGGAGGGGAAAGAGGACGCACAAGAAACACTGCCTTTGCTACTCCTAGCCAATATGTCCCCTCACCCTCCAGAGAATGTCTCCACTGCATCTGGCCAACCAAAGTCCCACCCTGGCTAGCAGGCATGTGGCCCCTATTACTATGGTATGTGAGCATACCACAATCCCACAAACATCCGTGGGGTTATTATAACACCCTGGGAGGCTAAAGAAGTACTATTGTTGCTGCTATGTCAATGGGAATCATAGAATCATAGAACTGGAAGTGACCTCGAGAAGTCATCTAGTCCAGTCCCCTGCACCTGTGGCAGGACTAATTACCTAGACCATTCCTGACAGGTGTTTGTCTAAACTGCTTTTAAAAATCTCCAGTGATGGAGATTCCACCACCTTCCTAGGCAATTTATTCCAGTGCTTAAACACCCTGACAGTTAGGAAGTTTTTCCTAATGTCCAACCTAAAACTCCCTTGCTGCAATTTAAGCCCATTGCTTCTTGTTCTATCCTCAAAGGTTAATAAAAACAATTTTTCTTTCTCCTCCTTGTAACAACCTTTACATACTTGAAAACTGTTATCATGTCCCCTTTCAGTCTTGTTTTTTCCAGACTAAACAAACCCAATTTTTTTCAATCTTCCCTCATAGGTCAAGTTTTCTAGACTTTTAATCATTTTTGTCGCTCTTCTCTGGACTCTCTCCAATTTGTCTGCATCCTTCCTGAAATGTGGCACCCAGAACTGGACACAATATTCCAGTTGAGGCCTAATCAGCGCGGAGTAGAGCGGAAGAATTACTTCTCATGTCTTGCTTACAACACACCTGTTAATACATCCCAGAATCATGTTTGCTTTTTTTGCAACAGCATCACACTGTTGACTCATATTTAGCTTGTGGTCCACTATAACTCCTAGATCCCTTTCTGCCATACTCCTTCCTAGACAGTCTCTTTCTATTCTGTATGTGTGAAACTGATTTTTCCTTCCTAAGTGGAGCATTTTGCATTTGTCTTTGTTAGACGTCATCCTGTTTACCTCAGACCATTTCTCCAATTTGTCCAGATCATTTTGAATTATGACCCTGTCCTCCAAAACAGTTGCAATCCCTCCCAGCTTGGTATCGTCCGCAAACTTTATAAGTGTACTCTGTATGCCATTATCTAAATCATTGATGAAGATATTGAACAGAATTGGACTCAGAACTGATCCCCGTGGAACCCCGCTCATTATGCCCTTCCAGCATGACTGTGAGCCACTGATAACTACTCTCTGGGAATGGGTTTCCAACCAGTTTTGCAGCCACCTTATAGTAACGCCACCTAGGTTGCATTTCCCTAATTTATTTATGAGAAGGTCATGCGGGACAGTATCAAAAGCTTTATTAAAATCAAGATATACCACATCTACCACTTCCCCTCTCCCCCCATCCACAAGGTTTGTTACACTGTCAAAGAAAGCTATCAGGTTGGTTTGGCACGATTTGTTTTTGACAAATCTATGCTGACTGTTACTTATCACCTTCTTATCTTCTAGATGTTTGCAAATCGTTGCTTAATTATTTGCTCCATTATCTTTCCAGGTACAAAAGTTAAGCTGACTGGTCTGTAATTCCCTGGGTTGTCCTTATTTCCCTTTTTATAGATGGGCACCATATATTTGCCCTTTTCCAGTCTTCTGGAATCTCTTCTGTCTTCCATGACTTCTCAAAGATAATCGCTAATGGCTCGGATATCTCCTCAGTCAGCTCCTTAAGTATTCTAGGATGTATTTCATCCGGCCCTGGTGACTTGAAGACATCTAATTTGTCCAAGTAATTTTTAACTTGTTCTTTCCCTGTTTTAGCCTCTTCTGATCCTACCTCATTTTCACTGGTCTTCACTACGTTAGACATCCAATCACCACCAACCTTCTTGGTAAAAACTGGAACAAAGAAGTCATTAAGCATCTCTGCCATTTCCACGTTGTCTGTTATTATTCCACCCCCCTCCCCCAACAGGCCTACCCTGTCCTTAGTCTTCCTATTTGCAGAATGTTTTCTTGTTACCCTTTATGTCTCTAGCTAGTTTGATCTCGTTTTGTGCCTTGGCCTTTCTAATTTTGTCCCTACATACTTTTGTTAGTTGTTTATATTCATCCTTTGTTATTTTTGTAGGACTCTTTTTTGATTTTTAGATCATTGAAGACCTCCTGGTTAAGCCAGGATGGCCTCTTGTCATACTTTCTATCTTTCCTACGCAGTGGGATAGTTTGCTCTTGTGCCCTTAAATAATGTCTCTTTGATAAACTGCCAACTGTCTTCTATTGTTTTTGCCCTTAGACTTGCTTTCCATGGGATCTTACCTACCAACTCCCTGATTTTGCTAAAGCCTTGAAATCCATTGTCTTTATTTTGTTGTTCTCCCTCCTACCATTCCTTAGAATCATTAACTCTATCATTTCATGTTTCAGAGTAGCAGCCGTGTTAGTCTGTATCCGCAAAAAGAACAGGAGTACTTGTGGCACCTTAGAGACTAACAAATTTATTAGAGCATAAGCTTTCGTGGATTCTTTCACCCAAACTGCCTTCCACTTTCAAATTCTCAACCAGTTCCTCCCTATTTGTCAAACTTAAATCTAGAACAGCCTCTCCCCTGGTAGCTGTCTCCACCTTCTGAAATAAAAAATTGTCACCAATACATTCCAAGCTGAGGCAAGGGGAAATTAGGTGATTAGCATAGAAAGCTTATGGCAGTGATAGAAACCCAGAGCTCCTGTTCTCAATCCAGAACCTTCATCATGAGATCATCCTTATTCTCTCTTACTGAAGCTCACATGGAGGACCAGTCTTAGCAGCAGGAGAAAGGGGATTGCCCTGGGTGGCAACTTGCAGTGTTGCCAAATTAGCATCTGGGGGGAGGGGCGGCACCACATCACTTGGTGAGGGATTTTTTCATTGGCCGGTTGGCCTGGGGCCACCAAAAACATTTCCTGCCCTGGGTGGCAAAACACATGGGGCCAGCCCTTCTCACACAGCTTGCTAAAGTTCATGTAGGCCTGGCTCCTGCAGCAACTTATGCCTGTGCTTAACTCAAAACACACGGGACTACGCACATGCTTAAAGTTAAGCATCATTATAAGGCATAGCAGGACTGGAGTCTGAGATACGAGATTTCCCTGGCAAATTATGATCTTGGCATATCTGATATCTATATGTAATATCCTTTCCAATAGCTATAGGAATATAGTCAATTGTTTTATACTGAGGATAAAACAATATCAAAAGATCCTCTCAAGATATTCTCCATATAACAATTCCTTCCTAAATATAAAATCTTAGGTTATTAAAGGTGAAATCATTTGAAGTATCAGATGCTTTTCTTTGCTGTTGTTTTTTCACTGTGCTGAGTGTGAACAGTGGCCTCTCTAGTCTGTTTGACTCCAAACAGAGAGCGAATGTAGTTATGGTCCCGAAGCCGTAGCACAGCCCTGTCATATTAGAGAGGGAAATAATTAAACATTTTAAATCTACATTGCCTGACACTTTGTTTAAAATACTGAATACATTTCAATTAATGGAATAAGATTAGGATTTTTTAAAATGTGGCATTGTGTAAGTTTGAGGGTGGAATTTTCCAAAGCGCTTAAGTGTTGGCCACACCGGGAACTTTTCTCATTGATTGTGATGGGAGTAGAGTTTGATCAATGCAGAAAGCTTTCGAAAATCCCAACCTTTGCGTTCCAGTGAGTGGCACTGTACAATTTTTTCTTTTCTCAATATTTGTCTGGTTATTTATAAAGCAAGAAGCTTCTCTGATACCTTCTAAATTTAACTCCCAACATTTAAGTCTTCGTTGATCCTGTGGCACATATTAGAACCAAAATAATAAGATCTATTATGTACTGGAAATACAAAAGGCTCAAATGGCTCATGTAGATTGCTGTAAATGACTGATCTGTAGAGCCCTGCAAATCTGCGGCTATTGCTTTATATCTGCGGGTTCAGATATCTGCGGACCATGTTTGTGGATCAGAATTGGATGCATATACAAGTTTTGTATCCGCACAGCGATCTATTGATCAGTCAGATACTGAGCACCTGCAAATCTTGTAGATTGCAATGGGAGTTCTGAGAATGCAGCACTTCCCTTCCCAGATTCAAATCCTAATAGCTGAAGAATTCAGTCTGTAATTAAGCTTGCACACCACTAGATGTTACTGTTTCTGTACATACAGTACAGCTTGGTGAGCACCTCTTTGCATTGGAAACTAGGCAGTTATTCTGTACCAATTGAAATACACACATGACTACATTCACAAAGGTATGTAGGTGTGGTAATGCTGAGCGTTGCCACACCTAACTTTTAGATGTCCAGAAAATCACTGGGATTCACAAAGCCTGAGTTAAGTGCCTAGGCTCCCCATACAATGAATGAAGCGAGATAGGCACCTGCGAATGGGATTCATAAAACCCAGCAGGGTCAGTGGCTTATCGTCTAAACTATTAGCCAATGGAAGATGCCAAGTCAAAGGGGGCAGGGTATGCTAAACCCTACCCCTCTCTTGGAGATAGGCTCCTCCTTCTGCTTGGGGTCTCGGCTGCTGTCTTGGAGGTAGGTGCTCTCTTGTCTTAGCAAGAAGAAGAAAAAGCAGCTGCCACCCCCTCATATCTTTTAGCCCAGGTTTTAGGGTACTCACCTGGGTTGTTGAAGACCCCCACTTCAACTCCCCCTGTTGACTACTGCATGCAGATGTGGTCACCCCACAGCTTCCATATGAGGAGTGATTAATAAGACTGGGACTTTTCATCTTGGAAAAGAGATGACTAAGGGGGGATATGATAGAGGGCTATAAAATCATGAGGAGAAAGTAAATAAGAAAGTGTTATTTACTCCTTCTCATAACACAAGAACGAGGGGTCACCAAATGAAACTAATAGGCAGAAGGTTAAAAACAAACAAAAGGAAGTATTTTTTCACACAATGCACAGTCAACCTGTGGAACTTCTTGCCAGAGGCTGTTGTGAAGGCCAAGACTATAACAGGGTTCAAGAAAGAACTAGATAAATGTAGTGCCCATTTTTAAAAAAGGGATGAAGGAGGAACCGGGGAACTACAGGCCAGTCAGTCTCACCTCAGTCCCTGGAAAAATCATGGAGCAGGTCCTCAAGGAATCAAGGAGAGGAAAGTGATCAGGAACAGTCAGCATGGATTCACCAAGGGCAAGTCATGCCTGACTAACCTAATTGCCTTCTATGATGAGATAACTGGCTCTGTGGATGAAGGGAAAGCAGTGGATGTGTTATTCCTTGACTTTAGCAAAGCTTTTGATACGGTCTCCCACAGTATTCTTGCCACCAAGTTAAAGAAGTATCGGCTGGATGAATGGACTGTAAGGTGGATAGAAAGCTGGCTAGATCGTTGGGCTCAATGGATAGTGATCAATGGCTCCATGTCTAGTTGGCAGCCGGTTTCGAGCGGAGTGCCCCAGGGGTCGGTCCTGGGGCCGGTTTTGTTTAATGTCTTTATTAATGATCTGGAGGATGGTGTGGACTGCACTCTCAGCAAGTTTGCAGATGACACTAAACTGGGAGGTGTGGTAGATACACTAGAGGGTAGGGATCGGATACAGAGGGACCTAGACAAATTAGAGGATTGGGCCAAAAAAGAAACCTGATGAGGTTCAACAAGGACAAGTGCAGAGTCCTGCACTTAGGACAGAAGAATCCCATGCACAGCTACAGACTAGGGACTGCATGGCTAGGTAGCAGTTCTGCAGAAAAGGACCTAGGGGTCACAGTGGACTAGAAGCTGGATATGAGTCAACAGTGTGCTCTTGTTGCCAAGAAGGCTAACGGCATTTTGGGCTGTATAAGTAGGGGCATTGCCAGCAGATCGAGGAACGTGATCATTCCCCTTTATTCGACATTGGTGAGGCCTCATCTGGAGTACTGTGTCCAGTTTTGGGCCCCACACTACAAGAAGGATGTGGAAAAATTGGAAAGAGTCCAGCGGAGGGCAACAAAAATGATTAGGGGTCTGGAGCACATGACTTATGAGGAGAGGCTGAGGGAACTGGGATTGTTTAGTCTCCAGAAGAAAAGAATGAGGGGGGGATTTGATACCTGCTTTCAACTACCTGACGGGGGGTTCCAAAGAGGATGGAACTCGGCTGTTCTCAGTGGTGGCAGATGACAGAACAAGGAGCAATGGTCTCAAGTTGCAGTGGGGGAGGTCCAGGTTGGATATTAGGAAACACTATTTCACTAGGAGGGTGGTGAAGCACTGGAATGCGTTACCTAGGGAGGTGGTGGAATCTCCTTCCTTAGAGGTTTTTAAGGCCCGGCTTGACAAAGCCCTGGCTGGGATGATTTAGTTGGGAATTGGTCCTGCTTTGAGCAGGGGGTTGGACTAGATGACCTCCTGAGGTCCCTTCCAACCCTGATATTCTATGATTCTATTCTCCATCGTGTGAAGGGGTGTAGACCTCCCCTCTTCGGGTTCAATAATCCTACCTCACCCTCCTTTCCCCACTTACAAGCACACTATTCCAGAGATGGGGGCAAGGTCAGATTTTGCACTTCTAGAGGTAGGAACACCAACCTGAGTAATGGAACGTTTCCTTGGTTTCTGTTCTTTGTCTCCTTCATGGTCTACCACTTAGTTTCTCTGTGCTTCAGTTCCCATCTTTAAAATGAGGATTATAGACATGCACCCCCCAAAAAACACAGGGGTTTTGTAATACTAAGTGAGTTGCTACAGCAATAGGGACCATTTAAGTACCTTACACTGAATATTTGCCCCCTCCATACAAATTCCAGTTTCTTCACTGCTTCTGTGATATTTATCAACCTGATGTACAGTTGGTTGGACTCTGAAATAGAACACAGCTCAACAGTTCAGACTGAGCAATCTGAATCACAACCAAAGAAAACACAAAGCAAAGGGCAAGGAGAGGGTTTTACAATTGTGATCGGCCTGTCTGCTCAGCATTTAATTTAAACCAAAGCACTGTTTCTTAGTGCCTGTAGCAATCATCCCTGCTGAAGGAAATGAAATATACTTAGTAAGCTAATACATGTGAATCTGTTTGGGGGGATATTTATTTATGAGCCTGGCACTTCAGGGTGTTTAGAGGGTAATTTCAAACTGTGAGGACTGTAAATTTAGAAGCCATTTTTCTAAATGTCAAGTATTTATTACATGAAAAATCATTTTGAGTGTGGAGCAGCTCCCCTTGGAACTGTAATGCATTTTGGGGGATGCTTTGTGGATGAATAGAAATAATCTTTGAGAAGGGACAAGGAAATGTTTTGTGTGAAATTGCATTGTGTGTGTAATAACAGGAATAAAAGAACTGGGCAGGATGGGGAGACAGATATTTTTCTCTGCCTCCTGCACTGGATCAGGTTAATCCAGTGTAAAATATAATTGGATCTGGCTTTCAGGGAAAGGCCATGACGTATGTTACTGTGCCTGATAATGTCATAAATTCTGAGAATTAATTGAACCAAAGTGAAAATCATAGCAAGGATGGGGCTCACAAAGGTGCTTAGGCACCTAAATCTAACATTTAGGTGTCAATGACATTCTCAAAGCCACGGCTTAGCTTCCACCTAACCCTATAGGTGCCCAAATCCCCATGGCGCCTAAGTTTCCACTGGTGGGCATGTACAAAGCTGCCTAAGTTCTAATGCTGCCCTACCATTAAGGAGCAGCTCTGAGTCCTAGAACAAGCCAAAGGGAATTCTCAACTAGGCATTCTACCACTATCTCACCAACAGGACTGCAGCCTGTAGGTGTGCTCAGAGCAGGCCTACAGGCTCAGGCCCTGCCCAAAAGATAGTGGGTATGCATATGCCCCCAGGTTACCCAGTACCCCAGTGGTTAGGGAATTCACATGAGATATGAGGGACCCTGTTTGAATTCCCCCTCTGCCTGATTTAGAGTACAGACCTGAACCCAGGTCTCCCATATCCTATATTTGCTGCGTTCAGTTTTCTTTTCAAGTCCCTTAGATTACATGGTTGATTGATAACACTTCCTTATTTACTTTCTCCACACCAGTCAAATGATTTTATGGCTCTATAAATATTTCCATTCCACTCTTCCTACAACATTTTTTCTTCCCTGATAACACATCCCTCCATCTTCATTCCCGACCACTATTTCATATGGACTCCCATGCTGTCATGTCTCCCTTGATGATTCCTCTCTGGTTTGGTTTTATCACTGGTTTCTCTCCTGAATAGAAACTAGCTTACACAGCATAGACGTCTAGCCCTCATGATCTCCATGCATAGATAGGAATACTTTTACATGATTATTTCATACTGAACTGCCTTGGAAAGTTCAATATCCATTCTTCATAGCAGTTATTACTTACATCAGGGTCTCTCTCGTATAGTTGGGCATTTAATGTCATGCGCTTTACTAGTCCATGAAACACCCAGACTGCAGTTCACTGATAGATTACGCAACAATTAATACCCACTCAGAACCAACTCTCTCTTTGTCTGGAGTCACCCCCTGCTAGCTCTCTCTCAGCTGATCTCTTGTCCTCTGGCTTTGTATGCAATAGCCTCAGCAAATCACCCAGCTCCCCCAAAGCACATTCAGCACAATCAGCATAATTACCTTAAGTCACACCTCAGTTCACACCCAAGAATCACTTTGCTTTAATGGACCACAGTTTAGATGAATTTAGAAACAGCTGTAAGTTAATGTTTGCAGAGTTTCTACTTCAGACTCACTGTTAAATGTCTCAGCAAAAGTGATTCTCCACTTTGGAAATTATCTGTATTACAGTAAAACCTATGGGCCCTAACAAAGACAGGTTGCCTCATACAATGGGTCCCATTAAAAGACATAGTAAGAGATGAGACTGACAAAGGGTATGAGGGAAAAGAGAGGAAGTGACTTGCCCAGGGTCACAGAGTGGGTCAGTTATAGAACTAGACCCAGCTCTTCTGACTCCCTGTCCAATGACTTGTTCCCAAGACCACTTGGGCTTCCTTTAAAGACCCTTTTATTGTTCAATGGTAATTACTGTACATTTGATGAAGAACAGTTTACTTTTTACAATAACTCAATCTGGGACCACTACAACCCATCCCTTCCATTTCAGGTTGTTGATAGTTCCACAGCTAATCCTTCTACAATCCTTCTTGTACTATCCCTCTACAATTTATTAAGCCAGGATGTTGAATTTTTAAAAAATGGCTTCTCACTCCTGAAAGAGATGGAGATGGTAGCTATTGAGTGTCTTCCTTTGGAAATCTGTGTCCCAGAGCCCAGGCTATAAGACATTATCGTTGTTTGCCTTGGTAATGTACTTATTGACTGGGTGCCGCACAAGGATTGCTGTGCTGAGTGCAAGAGAATAATTATTGGCATCTGGAATAGGGTTTTTCACCTGCAATGTGTGCGCTGCAGCTATACAAACAGTGGAAGGAACAAACTGGGCTGGAAATACTGAGAAGACATATTCCTCTGTACTGCACAGGGGTTGAACTTATTAACGATGAAACGGGCAACTTCAGAAGCATTGAAGTTATATCCCATAGGAAGCTCAATTGTAAAGGGTGCTTCTTCTATAGGTCCAGAATGTGGAATTCAGAGGAGCCATCCTACTTCAAAGACTTTGTGTTATCAAAAATGAAATGCAAACCATTTCCCATCCTAAACCAGTAACAGAATATAAATACGTACCTCTGGATACCACCAGTAAAGACACTGGGAAGGTAAGTGCTATGTGGCTTTGACATGGTGAGGGAACACAAAAATAATTTCTGAGCAGGCTTCCAGATAGCCCTCACTGTAAGACTAGTAGCACTTCGGGTACGTCTACACTTTGAACTGGAGGTGTGATTTCCAGTTCAGGTAGACTTACCTGCACTAGCTCTGATCTAGCTAGCACACTGGAGCCACTGCAGCGAGAGGGGCTAGCCATCCCCAACTACCTACCTACTAGCCCAGACAGGCTTATACTAGGGATTCCTCTTTCCTCCACCATTTCTATTCTTAGCGCGCTAGCTCAATGAGTTATTACACCTCCAGTTCAGAGTGTACACACACCCTTTGGGGCACAGTGCTCTCTATATTTGTTTCCTTATATGGCTTTCCCATGGTGGAGGAGGTAATCAAGTAACGTGCTTGTGGTCACACTGTGCTATTCCTTCTCCTTGTTTCTGGATGCTAAACTACATTAAAGACAGTTAGAAATATATCAGTATTTTCCTGCCGTAACATCTCCAGCTAAACAACTTATGTCATTGCCACAGGGGTGTTTTGTGAATGGGAGGGGAGGGGTTCACATCATTTTAACAGATTGTCATGGGGTCCATGCTATAAAATGTCCGTAGCTTATTTTTGCACCATTGCACAGCAGAGCCTAACTGCCTGAAATTCAGTGTCATCCGCTGTATGCATCAGCTTCACTATCACAGCACTAAGGAGGCAGGTCACTCTCTATCTCATCTCATTCATTATGTACTTTTGTAGAATGGCTTGGGTGAAAGCAGAAGCTGGACTAGCTGAAGAGCTTGCATCCCATGTAATTATCAGGGCATGCTGCAATGGGAGTCTGTAGAGAAAGACAAAGAAGCAAAGAAGTCATGTCGGGAAGATAAGAGAGAATGGCTTGATCAAAAGGTGAGAGAAGCTGAAGCAACATCTGTGAGAGGTGGCTGTAAGAAACTGTTTCAGGTGTGTAAGCAATTGCCGTTACAGTGGTATCATAAAAACGAAGGAGGAAGATTGTTAACAACAGAAGCGGAACAAAAGGAATGATGATGAGAACATTTGAATGCCATACTCAGCCAACTAAAGGCAGCAATTCCATTTGATGGATACAAAGAAGGTGAAAAATTAAATGTTTCACTGTTAGAAATTTCAGAAGCCGAACTAGAGAAAGCAATTAAGCAGTTAAAAAAGGGCAAAGCATCTGGCCTGATGTTTCGGTCACTGCTGCAAGGACCATGCATAGGGCTGCTTATGCTAACCCTGTGCCACCACTCCCCTGAGGAAATACCCAGCACAGTGCAAAGTGGCTGAAATAGGGAACATTATCTGCCCCCTTCACTTCTGGATTCAAGGTAGATTTTGTTTTGATTTTTGTTTTTTACAGAATCAGCCCATTTCCACTGTTACATGAAACCATGAACGCTTCTTGAGTCTTCAGGAGGTTAACAAACACACCCCTCCTCCTGGGCCTCAACATAAGTGAATCTGTTTTGGAGGGGTTGTCTTTAAAAATAAAATGTTACAAGGATTTGACTACCCAGGGTGTTGGGGCTGGAAAGGAAGAGGTGGGGAACTAACTTGTTGCCTGTTGCAGCCACAGTCCAATTCATCTACTTCCTTCAGTGCTTAATTTTTGCCAGGGTTGACCTCTGGGCTTGACAGTTTATAGTCCCGACACCTCTGGACTTGCTGAATCAGGTATGAATGTAAAAAAAAGTTGCTTGAGCCCCAGCACCTCTTTCATTACAAATTAAACACTGACTTCCTTCCCCTTACACTGGATACTTCATCAGTTCTCGCAATCAGTGCAAATGTAGGGTAGATAAGCAATCCTATCATGCACAGCATCTGTCAGGCTGGGTTCCCATTCCTAATTCAGGGTGGCTAGGGTGGGGCTGCTGGAACAGAGCCAAAAGATGCCCCACATGGCCCATGTTTCAGATTAAACCCTGGGAGCTGGGAAATGCTGGCCAGTCAACACCCCTATCTCCCAGCTGGCTAATGGGTACCAGAGAGACCCAAGATGGGGAGGAGTTACCTAGTGTCCCTCAATGAGCATCTGCCTCCCTTGCTGCTGGGACTCCCCACTTTCACTGCTGGAACCATCAAATTCCCCCACATATCGAAGCACATGGGTGGCTTTTCTTGTTTTGGAAAGGAGATTAGCATCTAAACAAAACTAATACCCTAGAATTTCTGTATGCTGGAGTCAGACAAATGACACTGTTTTTGCTTGTTTGTTGCATAAAGATGTATTAAAATACCTGGAAAAGAAAGAGGAAAATATAATAATTAAGTTATTCCATTTTAATCCCTTATCTCGTATGCACCTAATATCTAGCGTAAGAGGAAATACTGGGTAAGTGACAATATGAATCAGTTTAGTGTCCCTGATAGGACAGTGGTGCACATTTAGTCCTGAGTTGCTGTGAGTGTAATGGGAATTACAAGCATCTGCCCTAAGTGAAATTTGACCTGTAAATCCGTAGAACTTTCAGGGCGGTATCACGTTTTTGTCACACGATTAAACAATTTCAGTCCCATTTACAGGCTCCAGACTGAACAGCATTTTAATTTTGGCAAAATTCTACCATCCAGTATCCAGGTGGCTCAGTCTAGTGCTTTGTGTGCTACTCCATTCCATACAGGTTCTTAGAGCATGCTCATCGCCCTAGTATCTGAGATAACATGAGACCTTAATGTTCATATTCTTTTTCTTCATTCTTTCCAGTCACAGACTAAACAAAACAGTGTGCTGGTTTCTATAGTTAAGGCTAATTTCACACAAAGAAGGGCAGGGCCGGCTCCAGGGTTTTGGCCACCCCAAGCAGCCAAAACAAAACAAAAACAAAAAGCCGTGATCGCGATCTGCGGCGGCAATTCGGCGGGAGGTCCTTCACTCACAAGCGGAGTGAGGGACCGTCCGCCGAATTGCCGCCGAATACCTGGACCTGCCGCCCCTCTCCGGAGCAGCTGCCCCAAGCACCTGCTTGAGAAGCTGGTGCCTGGAGCCGGCCCTGAAGAAGGGATGCCAACTTTTCTTCTTTTTTAAACAGGAGGTTAGGTTCTGAGGGAATCACAAACTTTGTGGGAAACTTGTTGACATATCTACCCTTCCTTCTCTCTGAGGAGACCACAGAGATCTACTGCCCTTAGCTCCTAGATTAACTATCCATCAGGTTTCATTACCAATAAGGGAGTGTTTACAAAGACAGGTTTTAGTTAGCAAGCAGGATTATATGTGAAAATATGCCATAAGGTCACAGCAGCTGAGAAACTAGTATTTGCATATCTGAATATTTGGCAATGATCTGACTTTAGCATAGCAAATAGCATACCCCATGGTGCTCTTATATTTCAAAATTAGTGTATGATATCTCAAGTCAAATGGCATCTCATCAGATAAACACTTCAGCTAGCTTAAGTGCTCTAAAGCACTCTAAAGCATTTTCTTTTTGATGCAGAAATGCATTTGATTAGCAATGCCACATGCAATTGGGACCTATTAGTCTCTTTATTTCTCATGTATGCATCTTCAGTTGTTTGCATAACAAAGAAAAGAAATGGGCTGTTTTTAAACATTGTCAGAAACTGACAAAAATGTATCCTTTCATTCCTAATTCTCTGGTCTGATTCAAATAAGTTTTGGCAATTGCAGTTCAGTCCCTAACGGGCTCTAGAGCAGTGGTTATCAAAAATTTTTTCCCCCATGGACCACTTGAAAATTGCTGAAGGTCTCAGGGGATCACTTAATGATCTTTCTAAATGTTGTTTGTACCATTAGCTAACTATTGTAAAGTGCTTTGGATTAAAAGCACTATATATATATATATATATATATATATATATATATATATATATATATATATATAAAAAAAAAACAAAACATTTTTTGTTCTACAAATAAAAGCACACAATTTGTATTTTAATATCAGTAGTCTTACCTTTCTAATGTGATGGATGTGCCCTCTTTCCCCCCGCCACGGCAGCTCCCAAGCTAGGGCTGGGAAGGAGGGGAGTCTCTTCCTCTCTCCCCTGATGTGGCAGCCCCTGAGCTGGGGCAGAGACGGGTATCTCTCCCACCATAGCAGCCACATTGTTGGTGCTGGGAAGGAGGGCTGTCTTTTCCCAGAAGCCACAGCCCTGGAGCTGGAGAAAGTAGACTCTTTCTCTGGCCGCTGCAGCCCTGCATGTCCCAAATTCCCCCCACCCCCTCTTCTCACCCCACTGCCCCCTCCCACCTACTTCTTATTCCACCCACACCTCACCTTACATGTGCATCTTCTCCAGGGTCTAGGCCCCTAATTAGTGGAGCCACGCCTGCGCGGTTTCACTAATTAGCTGGGTGGCCCTTCATTGTCTTGTGTGTGGCCACCCAGGCACACACCTTAGCAGGAACTATCTGCGGACCACCTGAATGGAGCTCTGTCCACAGACCACAGTTTGAGAACCTCTGCTCTAGAGGAGAAAAATTCGTATCACAAAGCCACACCCACTACATGTACATATTTGATTTGATTTGATAAAACAGTCAGATACTACTTGGAGAATCTCGCAAATATGTAGCATAGAAGCTAAATCACCTGCTGTTCTCTTCGACTGAAAGGCAAATGCATCAAGGAGTTTCAGAGTAGTAGCCATGTTAGTCTGTATCCGCAAAAAGAACAGAAGTACTTGTGGCACCTTAGAGATTAACAAATTTATTTGAGCATAAGCTTTCTCAGGCTAAACTTTCCCTCTGAAATTCATCCACTTGAGGGTTTTTTCTTGTATGTGTCAACTTAGAACTATTGTGCCCTAGATTTCTATATGATCAAAAATGACTTTAATAAAGAATCCATACTATTGTCTACGGTACTTAATACCTTCAAACCAGATGTTTATGTCACATTTTCATTTAATTGCTGTTTTGCAAATGTGTTTAACTTTTCATTTTTTGAAAAGAGAAAAGCAGCAATGATATATTTTTTTAAAACTTTGTTTTCTTTTAACCAATCCACTAAAAATAAAAAAAGGCATTTCCAAGTCATTCAAAACAATGAAGCGAAGAAACAAAAGGTATCTCCACAAAGGAATGGAAAACATTTGCTTGTGGTCTGCAATTGCTGGTATTTATGGAACGGAATATATATATTTTTTTATTGACTTGAAGTACAGTCCAATCCCCCCCCAATCTATATCTCTATTTGAGAACCTCTGTAAATATACAGAGAAAATATACTGCACCATTTAACTTCTTGTTGGAAGGTGTATTTTTAATAGTACGTCTTAAGGATAAAAAAAAGCACACGGATATGTCTAATAAGTCTTTATTTACAAACAGAAATTGCAAAAGTATTCCATTACAGAACAATATGGAATCGGTGCAGTGTGTTAAGAATGCATCATAACAGTGAAATCAAGGGTGGGTTTTTGTTTTTGTTTCCCCCCCTCCCCCACACATAAAATCATTAGGCACTTAAAAACATAAAACAAAGTAGAAATTAAAATGAACTGACTGATGTCTCAACAATACAACTTCACCTCAATTTCCTGTTATAAAAGCAAATGGTGATGCACACGTACAGTAGAGGGGCAATGCATGCCTCCTCCTAAATCCTGCAAAGAGACATTTATACATTATACTGTAACACCCTAATGTGTGAGAACAGACAATAGCAAGTTTATATCTTAAAGCATAAAAATGTGCAGTGATAAATCTTTAAGAGACCTTTTGAAAACAACAAAATTAGCAGAGCCTACACTATCAGCGTCTTTTTTTCTGGCAAAATGCAGTCGTAACAGCACAAAGGATGTATAATAACTACTGTGATATTCACATATAAAAGAAACAAAATAAAAGTGAACCCAAACAATACACATTTTGGAGATATTGAAACCTCAGGCAAGGGATACAAGTTTTAAACCTGAGACTACAGTTATGTGTTATGATGCATGGAGTTACCTTGAAAATGAAAATGTATGTTTACTTATAACCTTATAAACTCATGTAGTTTAGAATCTCCCCATTTACCACTCTCCTTTAATTTGAGTCTATGCATCACATGGACTAAAACAAAAGTAGAGATGGTTTGTAAAGAAGCTTAACTCCTATATCTGCTTCAAACCAGTATCTCAATTTGCAGCCATGATTTTGCACCTGTCAGTTTTGCAATTGTCTACAGGCACAATTAATCTCACCAAGATATTTAACTGATATGTACAATTAGGTAGCTGGATTTCAAAGCGTTAGATTCTGGAACTGGATCTACCCATACACACCCCTGCACCTGTGTCAAATCATCTTGGATTCTACACTGTGAATTCAGGAGAGGGTCTGCAGGGGTGCATTCCGGTGATCCAGTTGCAGATCAGGATGTTAGGTGACATTATTTGAACCCACAAGCTGTCCTTGCACAAGCTGTCCTTGCACACTTGTGGGTAGGTTTTAAAATCTGTCCCTTAGTATGTCTGTAGTGAATTGGGGGAGTCACAAGAAAGGCAAATGTTGGGGGGGGAAAACCCAAAGTTTTTTTTTTTTCCCCCAATGGAATAACTCTTATAAATAAAAAGGCAAATGGAAGAAAGATTCTCTCACTTCTGAAACCACCAGGTAATGAAGTCTCTTGGTGTAAAATGGGTCTTTACTTGGTCTGACTTTTCTAGAGGAAGTAAATCCGGGAAGCAATTGTTCAAAATGACAGGTGAAGAGTTACTTGTTAATGGAGAATTCAATGTGATAGTCTCAAAATTCTGCCATTGGGATGCATCACTCCTCTTCCCCCCTATTTTTGGAAATATTTTGTAACTTCTGTATCATTCTAATAGAATTTAATGAATAATAATTTTATTAGGTATTTTGATGTAATTAACATCAAGAATATAAACATAAGGGCCAAATATGAAGCTGTTATGAAAATGCACATAAAACATGTGTAAATTACAAATATATTAAATATGCTTCAATTTCACAGGACTGTAGGAATATTTCTATAACACAGGGGTAGGCAACCTTTCAGAAGCGGAGTGCTGAGTCTTCATTTATTCACTTTAAGGTTTTGCGTGCCGGTAATACATTTTAATGTTTTTTAGAAGGTCTCTCTCTATAAGTCTGTTTTACAATACAACACTAGTTTACTTATATAATATATAAACAAGTTTTTCAAAATGTTTAAGAAGCTTCATTTAAAATTAAATTAAAATGTTGATTTTACACTGCCGACCTGCTGCCAGTCTGTTCACCTAGGCCGGCAGCGGGCTGAGCGGGCCTGCGGCCGGGATCCCGGCTGGCCAGGGTCCGGCAGCCAGAATCCCAGTGGGCACTCTAGTCCACAATCAAAATGATTTTTTTCTGCAATAATTTCTCCACTTAGTGGAGGAATTTGCAGGATCAAGGCCTTCAATAGAAAAAGTTCATTGCCAAATCTAACACATCATACCATGGAGCTAATAAATACACACTTTTGTCCACCTTGTATGAAAACAACAAAAATGTCAAAACATTTTAAAATTATAATAATTTAACAAGCAAAACATTACAAGTGTCACAGTGGCACCATCTTGAGATTGTGCTTTAAATTTAACCAATAGTCAGGAGTTCCAAAGATTTTCCAGATAAATTTTGTTTGCATAAACAATTTTGATTACAGGAAGTTCAAAAATGTAGCAATCACTATGTCAAAAATCATTCACTTTTCTCCTTAAGTGTAAAATATTTCCAAATTATAATAGTGCAGTTTAATGCTCACAAAACAACATCATATCAAATCCAATACCAAACTTCTGAAATATACACAAATTTTCTCCTTTGGAATCACCACCCTGGAATTAAAACAAAACAACATGTGTTACTGTTTTTTGTGCATAAGTAAACCCTATATTAGATTAAAAATAAGCCAATTTTTACAATTCTTATCACTTAAACCGGTTTTGCCTCACACATCTGTATTCAGCCTTATGTTAGAATAGAGTCTGTCTCAGACATTTGTTATACAACATCATAGGCTCAGACTCCTGAGGGTGTGGAAAGGACTGATAGTGAGCTATCTAGTTCAAACATCTGTTCTCTTTAGAGGAGGGCTCTAAGCTCACTAGAACATCTCCAGTAGTTGTTATTCAGCAGTGCCTACAGTTAGGCCATGGCATGGTATGCCTCTTTATCACCTCATCGCTTTATCAGCAGCTTTTATCAGCTAAGCAGGGTCAGGCCTGGTCAATATGTACATGGGAGATAGACATAGAACATTCAGATATAAATATAAGATGCTGTAGAGGTAACTTTTAGTGTTTCAGATTCTTGCATGTCTTCTCCTCCCCTTCCTGATTACAATTAGCATAAATTAATTGTAAATAAAATTGTTTCCATTGACAATTTCAGATCCATTATATCTATTCTGAGGCTTGCTAATTAGACAAGAACAATTTATCTTCACCAGCGTTATGCTCATTGTGGCCCAGATCCAGCATAGCACTTCAGCACATGCTTAACTTTAAGCGTGTGAGTAGTCCCACTGAGTTCATAGAGTCGACTCATGAGCTAAAAGTTAGCACATGCTGAAGTGCTATGGTGGATCAGGACTTATATGCAGTACTATAGCAATGGCAGCTGCTGCTAAGGTTGCCTGGCTCCAGAAGTTGCTACATAGCCTTCTCTGGCTTGGCTGGAAAGTCGCATTATTGCTCGCCTTTGTATCAAAACTAGCTGCCTTTGGACCATCTTACTACAGCTGAAAAACCCAACCCCAATTCTTGGGCTCCACAATCATCACTGACCTCATATATTCAAACTGAGGCTCAGATGAAGGCATGTTCACCTATACCTTTCTGTCTGGCCCTACCTACCGAGGCTTTACTAGTATCAATGATACCCATCCCCTTCCTCTCCAAGGAGCAGCTCAACTCCACCACTCTGCTCAGCCCCTCCTCCTTTTGCCCCTCCCCTCTGATGGGCAGCCCAGCAATATTAACCTGCTTAGCCACACCTCCCCCTCCTACCTCTGAGGTGGCTCAGTCCTCCCTGCTTCACTCCTGCTCTCTGGCCAGCCACCCACCCCTGTGAGCAGCAGCTTAATGCTTATGTCAGATACCCCCTCAGTCTGGAGCCAGTCTCCTTGTCTCTTTCTGGCAGGCAGAACGCCTAGCCCATTTGCTTGTCCAGATAGCATTTCCACTTGAACAAGCCTTCTGAACAATGATGATTTTTGCCAGACTAATTAATGAAAAGGGCCTATTTTTCTCCTCTGGGGCCTATGTTTATTTGAATCCTCCAGGCTTATCTGGTTAAACCAATGAGCAAACAAGACTCTGTTCAACCAGAGCCATAGCAAAAATGACTTCGTTATTTAATACAAAATAATCTAGATCAGTGATTCTCAACCTTTTTGATAGCAGGGACTAGCTCACTGCCTTCCTCAACTGTATCAGGGAGATGTCAGGGACTGGTGCCGGTTCACGGACCGGTCATTGAGAAACACTTCTAGATCATTCTTTTAGTGTAATTCCAGGATTCTGCTGGAGATCTCATTGTCTCTCACTCAGTGAGAAAGTATGCATATATTCTAGTGCAAATATGTGTGGGGCTGTGTGTGCATAAGGACGTGCGTGCATGAGTGT
Source organism: Malaclemys terrapin pileata (assembly GCF_027887155.1). Taxonomy (NCBI): domain Eukaryota; kingdom Metazoa; phylum Chordata; order Testudines; family Emydidae; genus Malaclemys; species Malaclemys terrapin. The sequence goes on from NC_071506.1 coordinate 247,083,751, forward strand.
GCATTTAAGTAGATGGAGCTCCCGTACTGCTCTGAACTGATTCTACACATACTGGCCGTCGGTTGATGGGAAATGGTGCCGCTTCATTGATGTCAAAGAATCTATGCCAAATTAAACTGCTGGAAGATTTGGCCCACTGTATGAAGTGCAATCTTCCCCTCTTCCTGTGGTTTGGCTTGATGGGCGACTCAAACTGCAATGGAAATGTAAGCCTCAGGCTAAGCTTTCTTCCTGACTACTCCTAGGGTTTCCTTGACTACACACCAGTAGCCCAAACCATCATTTCCTCTCTCCAAAAAGAGACACCCCTTAGCGCCAGGGTGGAGTAAACAAGCCACACCTGCTACAAGGATTTATCAGGAATCAGTTACCATCTCCCTGCAGGGTTCTCCACCTGCTAAAAGGGTGGGTCAACAGGAGAATCCTGCCACTTTGCTACATGAGTATATGAGAACATTGAAGTCAATGAAACGGTACCATCCGCAGAGAGTGAACACTGTGCGCAAGATTATGGCTGAAACCTCTATGGGTGCCCCAAGGAAGAAGAGCCTAAAAAACCTGCCCCAGTTGCATACACCTGCAGGGGACAGACTCAGACCTAATCCTTGTGCTCACCAGAGAGTGGAATATATTTTTTTAAATTATGAAAATGTCTGATTTTTAAAAGACTATTTTTTAATGAAAAACTTCATTAAAAATTTTAACCATCTCTACAGTAGATCTTAATAAAATCTTTCACTTTTGTTGTTAAAAGGACTAAATTCTTTCCTTTTGGAAATACAAGCCATTAAGTAAAAAAGTTTAAGTTTTTGGGCAGTGCAATTTACTCCTCAGATTGTTTTTTTGCAGCTTCCCGTGCAAATCTGGCCACAGACATGGTTTTCAGATCCTCAATCTGTCAAGCATTGACAATGTTTAATTCACCCATACATATGCTTAAGCTTTTTTGTGACTCCTATGTGCTCCATTCTGATGAAAAATTCATAAATGGCTTCCTATTCATTTTCCTAGCTGGCATAGTTACTATAATTAAAGTTATATGGCATAGTTATCATGATTAATATTATATGAAGCGCAAACAGCGGGATGTAAAAAGCATAGCAACTGCATGTGTGATTACAAAATACATTATGTATTTCTCAACATTCCCTATATGCCATTCCTTTTTACAGCTAAAATGGATAACCTAGTAATGTGCGTGCGCGCAAGCATATATCTCCCCATCCCCCATTCTATTCGGTATTGTAATGTTATATATAAGCAATCCTCATTCCGTTTTATTCTTTTGAACATGGGAAGCTCTGAAACTGTTGGAAGAAAATTGTGCTTATTTGGCTTGGCCCAGCAATCTCTTATCGTTATGAATCAACTGTGAAATATATATTTGAAAGCACATTTTCTAAATAGCACTGAAAATCATTTTGAAATACATTTCACAGTCTAAGCAGAGAAAAGTATTTCTTAGCTTTTGAACTTTCAGATTGCTTGGCTGGGTAGTTTTCTTTTATATAAGCTTGAAAAATACTGGAGAAAGATTATATCAACCCAATTAAAATACTATATTCAGGTCTCATTGTAACCTATTTATTGATGTTTGACTCTCCAAAAGATGGGAGTCCAAAGTCCTAGTGACTGACTCAGTCAACAACAGTACTAGATGATGAGCTGGAAATTTTGATGTAGCTGAAGGATGTACAAACAGCCACGTTGGCAGGTTGTGTTTTGTCAACAGATCAGAAGAATCTCACAACCGAATCTTTCCACAGTCAGCTGTAATTTGCACTCAGTAAATTGGTTCAAGATCTGGGCTAGGTTCTGTGCTGCATCGCTTAGGATGCAGAACAAAAGATGCAACCCAGGCAAAGAGGGTGCAGTGCTTCATGCCTCTATGATTCTGGGATGCTCTGTGGGCCAGTGCAATCCCCAAAGTAAGTTACAGCAGCCTCAAGAGCTGCTGTAACCTATGGCAGCTTCTACACTTTTGTTGACCGGCTGCTCTGCAGACCAGAACTGCAGCAACACAGAGGAATGTGGTTGCTCCCTCCCCTTGTGCCAACCTGGCATAGCCACTCTGCAGGAACATGTAAGTGGGGGGCACAAGGTTGCATACACCTGCCATATGCTGCCTCTTCTCTGGGTGAATTTGTCCATGGACTGCTTGGCCCTTTTTATGATTCCGTACACTGTTGCATCAGTGTAGAAAGGTTTAGGCAGCACCAGAATCTCGCCTCTTCTCTCTTTCAGGTGGTAGAATGTGTCTGCCTTAAACAAAACAGCCCACTTTTAGTCAAAACAGGACACCTTGGGGAAATCCATCACAACACACAAGAGACTGGCGGTCACACATTTGGGGCAATGGAACACTATTGATAGACTGAGTTGTGGCAATCACGGATGGTGCTGCCAATCCTTCATGTATGCAGAAGGATTGGCAGTGTGGAGGAAAACGTCGGAGTTGACCCTAACCTTTCATCTCCATGGTACTGTACATATAGGTAGAGCAGTCAAGCCTCCCTCTAATTCATATACATAACTCTCATTGACTCTTTGGGAATAGTGTGCATATCTGGGGAACACCACCTGGTTGCAGAAAATGCAGTTTTGCCCTGATATAAAACACTTCCGTTTAAGTCTTTGAGGAATCTGACTTACCTTTTTAGTCCGAGTCACATTTACCAAACTGCAGCTTCAGAATGCCCTTTCCATGAAGTTGGAGAATCTGGTTATATTCTTTGGGCATTGCATGGAAACCCGGCTTGGGCAGTTGGTTGTCATAATAATGGTGACTGATTGGCATCTCCTCTGTGGTTTTAGAGAAAGGCCAGAAGCCATACAACTTCACATTCTCACACAGTTCAATAGCAGCACTAGCAATCATAAAACCAGAAGACAATCGATATGCTTTCACGCCCTTAGTTCTCCAGAACTGGGCTAGATTTTTCAGGTATCTGGGATGAAAAAATATCGCCCTCTGTTTTGCTCTGAACTCTTGTAGAGTGTGGTATACTTTGAAAGAAGCAGCTGTGTTGCTTTTGAAGGAAAATGCTGGCAATAAAAGGAAAGCATTTCCATAACTTGCAATGTTCTCCAGAAACGTCACCTTCTTTTCATTCAGCTTGTTGTATCTGTCAAATAAAAGGCCTAGTGAACTTATCAGTTTTAGAGGGAAAAAATGCTTGAATTCAATATTCAACTATTTATTATTGTGGGCCAGAGTTTCACAACTGCTTGAGCAAGTAATCTGTGAGCACTATTACTGCCATTTAATCTGTACAAGTAGTAAATGTATAGGATATGAGCACAGTTTTACGTGTGCTATTATGAAAATCTGGCCTTATATAAATTTTTTAATATTTACTTAATTTCACAGGAATTGCCATATCAAATCAGACCTGTGTTCCACCTAGTCCAGGATCGTGTCTTCAAAGGAAGGTGCGAGAAGCCCCACACATTTAAAAATGGGCACATTAGCATATCCCATAAAAATCTTTATGCAAAGTAGTTACTACATGTGTGGTAGCTGCTTTACAAATGTAGGCTGCAACCGTGCAAAGACTTGTGCATGTGCCTAGTATGTGAATAGTCCTCATGGAGTTAAAGATAAGCACATGCTTAAGTCTTTGCAGAATCAGAACCTTAGCTGCTTTTTAAATATTGCTGGACTGATTGTCCAAGCTGATGACACCCAAAGCTCCTACTGACTCAGCACTTCTGAAGATTAGACCAAACTTCTAATGAATTGCCAGATCCCATGTCATAAACTGTTGAGCCCTCCAAAATTCTGCAATAAAAGAAAAAAATGGTCAAAGTGATTTTGCTTTGGGACTTTGTTTCAGCCCTGCAATAGTTTTTACATCTGTACTGTAAATGCCTTGAAAACCACAGTCCCAGGGCCGGCTCCAGGCACCAGCAAAGGAAGTGGGTGCTTGGGGCGGTTAATGGAAAGGGGCGGCATGTCCAGGTCTTCGGCAGAAAGTCCCTCACTCCCTCTCGGAGGAAAGGACCCGCTGCTGAAGAATGAAGCAGCGTGGTAGAGCTGCCACCGATTGCAGCTTTACCTTTTCTTATTTATTTTTTTGCTTCGCCGCTTGGGGCGGCAAAAAAGCTGGAGCTGGCCCTGCACAGTCCATAACAGAATGGCGGATATAAACTTCAACTATAGTGTTGTGAGAAGAACCCCACACTTAGCTTGCTAATTAAAAGTGATTAAAATTAGAACAGTTCTCTAGACAACCCTTTCCCTCTAAGACACTTACAGCTTTCTCTGAATAATAAAATCATTGAAATGGCCAAATCCCAAAGTCCTGACTCATTTTTATTGAGACCTTATTAAGGTTAACGCTGTTAACTTCAATGGAGGTTTGCCTGAATAAAAACCGGAGTAAGAACTTAGTGGAACATCATGATTAAGCCCAAGAGCAATAAATAGCTTCAATAGCCACCAATGAAACTGTCTTCTTATGCTAAACCTCTGGACCAAATTTTGCTTTTACTTGCAACCCCACTGAAGTCAATGGGCCAAATTCACTGCTGGTGTAAGCCACTAATACATCTCCATCTACATCAATAAGAATTGCAAGAGCATCAAAGCAGAATTTATTCCAAAGACTCCAGATATCTCCTTGACTAATGACAAACTTCTTTTAGAGACAAGATGGGGAGGTAATCGCTTTTACTGGACCAACTTCTGATGGCGAGAGAAAGAGAGACAGAAGTTCATCTAATAAAAGATATTACCTCACCCATCTTCTCTCGCTCTAATATCCTGGGACTGACATGGCTACAACAAAACTTCAGTTTTCTGTGTATTCGATTGTTTTCTTCTTACTTTTAAACTAGAGTCAATTTTGTCTGGTTGTGTCTGTTTGAGGAATACAGAGAAGACAGACCGTAAGAGGCTGTAAGATTATTAAGTAGTAAATATCAACATACCACACTGGTTCATTTGGCAGGTAAGCACTAGCTAGAACTGAAAGTTATAGAATAATTAGCAAGTTCTAATCAGACTTTTGTTGTTTTCTTCCCAAGAAGGGCAAGAAAGAAAAATACTTCAGAGATATATGTGGGAGGGATAGCTTGGTGGTTTGAGCATTGGCCTGCTAAACCCAGGGTTGTGAGTTCAATCCTTGAGGGGGCCACTTAGGGATCTGGGGGAAAATCAGTACTTGGTCCTGCTACTGAAGGCAGGGGGCTGGACTCAATGACCTTTCAAGGTCCCTTCCAGTTCTAGGAGATGGGATATCTCCATTAATTTATTTATTTAATTTAAAAAAAGGGAGATCTACTTTGGGTTGGATTCTTTAGTGTTCAGACAATTATAGAAATTTAGGTCCCAATTCAGGAAAGCACTTGAGCACATGCTTAACTATAAGTCCCAGTGATGGACTTAGACACATGCTTAAGGGCTTTCCTAAATCATGGCTATAATGCCAGCTTTAGAAAATGGACTTGAGATGAGAAATGCTGCTATTTCCCCTGGTTAGGAACATGTGGATGGGTGCAAACAGAGGCACTGCTAATCTCTGTATTGTTGACTCATTTCTGTTCAAAAGGACTTGTTTAATGGGTTTCCATTCACTAGTATACCTTTTACCTGGGAATTAAGAATCACTAATGAAGTAATCAGAATGCATTGCCCACTGTGATGGTATCCCAAAGGGTTTAATAACAAAATCTAAAGCATGTCAAACAATTAAACAACATTACACAGGAAAAAAAAAAATTATGGTGATACTTACTTCTGTGCTATGATACTTGGATTAACAGTCACGAGACTTGTTTTATTGCCAACATCTTTGCTAACACTTCCTGTGGTTGGGGGAAGGTTACACCTGAGGTTTAGAAACAGTTATTTAACTAGAACCCCACCACAAATGCCTTGCTATTATTCTATGCAAATTCCTCAACTGCACCATAATATTTACGTCACCTCCCTCTAAGCACCCGATAAATAAATATTAACGAACCCTTACAACATGCTTGAAAAATAAGTTTTTAACCGGTTTAACAGATGAGTACACTGAGGTACAAAGAGTCACATTTTCTCCATATCACATGAGTCAGTAGCCAAGCTACTAATAACCCAGGAAGTCCCATCTCCCAGTTCCCCTGCTCTAACCACTAGACTATATCCTGCCACTATTTCCTTCCAAGAAAGTAATGCAGCTCCTCTAAAGGTTTTCTGTCATTTTCTGCCTAAAAACAGTGTGATTAATAAGAAGATGCAATTGGTATAGTGATGATATTGCCTGTATCAAAAGATGAAGAAAAAGTTTTAGTCTGAATTATGTTTATCAACACTTATGTTCTTTAAAAACCTGCTACATTTAGGTTCAGCATCTCATCTTGTAGGTTCATCAGTTCTATTCAGGCCAATCATCTAAATTAGACATGGGAAGGCTTCTCTTTTGTCTTATTTAAAAGCACCAGATGCAAGTCAGAAATAAGAAAGGTGACAAAATCCAGTAGAGATGGGTGTGGGCTCAGAGGTCTGCCTGCAAGGCTGTCGTTCATTCACATGTTGGAAAGTTTCTGGTGGAGAACAAGGTGGGAATTTTATTTCCACAACCTGGAGTGAGACTCAAAAGGAATCTCTGCCACCCAAGCTCAGATTCAAGATTTCAGGTGGGCTCGAGAGCGTCCACACTGCTATTTTTTGTGTGCTAGCTCGAGCCCCTCGAGTGCGGGTCTGTCTAGCTGGGCTGGGAGGCTTGCTCTCAGCTGCAGGATAGACATACCCTTAGGCACCTCAAGAGGCAGTTAGGTGCCTATAGGGATTTTCAAAAATGCTGAGGTGCCCAAGTCCCACGGGGAGTTTGAGAAGCTATTTAGGTGCCTATCTTTAGGCACCTAAATAGCTTTAAAAACCTGGCCCCTAGGCCTTGCTCCACTCAGCATTGCAAGGCCTAAAAACCTAGACCCGAGGCCCCAATCCAGCAAAAAACATGTAACCATATGCTTGACTTTATACCTATGAGTTGTCCCATGAATGTCAATTGGTAACATTTTTAAAAAATGCCCAGAGTGACTTAGGCTCCTAAAACCAGTTTTCAAACGGTACCTGAAAATACCAGCAGGGGCCTAGGGGATTTTCAAAAGTGCTCAAGAAAGTTAAGTTGCCTGGCATGAAGACTATAAGGCAAGGGCAAGCATGTAACATATTTAATGCTAGGTTATATCAGTCTTTTTTAAACACTCTTCTCCCAATCCAAAGAAAAACACCCCTCAACCCTAAATGAGAGTCAAACAAAAACTGAGCTTCTCAGAGGCTCCACTCCCAAACTAGAACACATCCAGGTTCATAGACTAAGGCCAGAAGGGACCACCATGATCATCTAGTCTGACCTGCACATTGCAGGCCACAGAACCTCACTCACCCACTCCTGCAATAGACCCGTAACCTCAGGCTGATTCAGTGAAGACCTCAAATCAGGATTTAAAGACTTCAAGTTACAGAGAATCCACCATTTACATGACCTATGCCCCATGCTGCAGAGGAAGGTGAAAAACCCCAGGGTCTCTGCCAATCTGATCCGGGGGAAAATTCCTTCCCGACCCCAAATATGGTAATCAGTTAGACCTGAGCATGTGGGCAGGACCCAACAGTCAGACACTTGGGAAAGAATTGCTGGCATTCCCTGAAATCGCAGGTGTGTGAATACAGGTGCGCTTTTTTCTGCTTCTGCTCTCTTCTTATACGCACCCAGAGTAGTGACATTTACAGAGCAGAACATGGTGCTTGGCTATTGTGTTGAAGAATGGGGCAGACAGGCTGAGAGGATGGGGAAAACAGGGATACGGCGCATGTGCACACCCATTAACCATAGCACAGCCATTTGGTTTACTTTTTGGCCTACCAAGCTTGACAGAGTCCCTTCAAGAGCTTTAGCACTCTAATCCCATTAGTGTTTAGCAGCTCTTACCTAAATACAAAGTCAGAGTTATCGATTTCAGCTCCACAGCTGGAATTTTTCAGAACGCCCCCATTTCCAACCACTGCACAGTGCTTAAAAGGATAGCCCAAAAGGGGTGGGGACTGAAAAGAACAAAAAGAGGATGAACAGAGTTTGGGGTGGGTTTTTTTTTTTTTTTTTTTTGCATTTCTCATGATATGGAATCAGAACTGTAACTACTTGCAGGCTAACTCCAGTAAATTGCAGAGAATGCACACAGAAAATGCAGCACGTGTCTGCCACAAAAACAGTCAGAAGTAACAGAGGTGGAAAGAGCAAGAATGGACTCTGAGCTGCTATCTTTGCTTTCAACAGTTTGGGGAAGTCTTTTTGCATTGTTAAAATTGAACAAAAAGATAAATATCTTGCTTTGTTTCTTTCCTCAGAACACATTTGATATAGGTTTACCATACAATACTCCTGTTATGGACAGTGTCTCCTGAAGGACACAGGGTATGTCTACACTGCAATGTAAGCCAGTGTTAGTGGGTCAATGGACTCGAGTCCCATGTTAAGGAATCCTGGGTTTAAGCAGCTACACTGTTTTTAACACTATGGTTGAAGCATGGGTTAGAACAGTCTTAACACACAGCTGTGCACAGACCTGAGCCAAACCAACCATATCCCAGAGTCGCAAGTGCTGCTCTAGCCCTCTGACTGATGTACTGTGGGAAAACTTTACTGCCCACCCTGCCGATTACAGGAAGTATGAACAACCTCAGCCTGCCGAGCAGTCATTTTGGTTTGTGCATTCCCAATTACTGGAGCCAGCGACATGGAGGAGGTGCCTTCTGAAGAACTTCTCTTGCTTGTGCTTTCACTTCTGCGTCAGGAAACTGGCAAAGCATCCATGAGGCACTGGTGGACGTTTCAGCAGCATTTTCTGTCCCACCAAAGGTACCTGACGGATTTCCTGATGGAGTAGCAGGAGGAGGAGTACCCTGGCATCACAGACTCACACTGGCGGACGCTGCTTGGTACAACTGGCATAGCCACTGATGCCCCATATGTAGACCAGCGCTTCTGGCACAAGCACATTGTCATGAAGACCTGGGATGACCAACAGTGGGTCCAGAACCTTTGTCATGAAGCAGCTACATTTCTGGAGCTTTGTGAGCAGCTTACCCGCCAACCCTCCAGTGTAAAGAGACACAACTGAGGTCATCCATGCTGGTCCAGAAGCAGCTTTCTATAACTGTCTGGAATCTGGCTATTCCGGACTGCTACAGGTCCGTTGCCAACCAGTTTGGGGTTGGAAAGTTGACTGTGGGTAAAGTGGTGGCAGAGATATCTGAGGCAATCAGGTATGTGGCTCTTTGCCCAGGTGGAGGAGAGGGTTTCAGCGAGGGAGCAGGCACTTGCAAAGCAGTTCCTGGAACATGAGAGGCAGCTAAGGGAGGAGGACAGAGCTCAGAGAATTGTTTCAGCAACTCCTCCTGCTTCTCAGCATGCCGTTGCTGCAGGCTTTCATCCCTCTTCTTCTGGTACTGGACCTGCTGGTCTGCTGTGTCAAGAACATTGATCATAAACTTATCATGGAAATGCTTCCTTTTGGAATGGCCCGTGAGGGTATCTTGGGCCATGGATCAATTCCTGATGAACAGCAGGCAGTAGAGGTTGAGAGGTCTGAAAGAGGACAAGAAACAGAGGGTTACTGTCTAAAGTAGCTCAGTGAAGAAGCACAGAATTAATTCTTGTGGAATCTCAAGGACATAAAATGATACATTTTGAAACGGAACCGACACGTACAGGGCCAGCTCTGGCTTTTTTGCCGCCCCAGGCAAAAAAGCCTCCTCCGCCCCCGGCGGGGAGTGCCGCAGGGAGAGTGGCGAGCCCAGCCGGGGCCCCGCTCTCCCTGGAGCGCCAGGAGGAGGGCAGCCCCGCTCTCCCCGGCTGGCTAGAGCGCCGGGGAAGGGCGGTGAGCCCACTGCGGCTCTGCTCTCCCCGGGTGAGCGCCGCCCCCCTCCAGGTGCCGCCCCAAGCACATGCTTGGTAGGCTGGTGCTTGGAGCCGGCCCTGGACACGTATTGTGAAAGAGATGCTTCAGTCCACATTCTCTATGGCCACAGCCTGGTTATTTGCAGTTACAGAAGGGCAGAAACAGTAGCATGGTTAAAACAACAACCTGTTTTATAAACATTTTATAATTAGGTGGTATAGGGAGCATGTATGTGGGGGAGGATAGTGCCCTTGCTGCAAAAGGCTTTTCCCGTCATTTCAGACCTTTCACACTTCGGAGGAAGTAACGGTACTTGTGGTGCCCTACTGCCAAAGGGACATGCTGTTCCCAGCTGCTAGTGGGAAAGCTGCAGTGTAGGCAGCAGAAGTAGTCAAATCTATACTGACTGAACAGCACATCTGTGAGTGGAGTGGGCTAGTCAGCTCCTGAGGTGGCCCTGGAAAAAATACACCCTTCCCCACAGTGTAACTGCATATCTGAGTTCCTGCTTCAGGAAAAGTTTGCAGCTATCACTAACCAGGATTGGGTCCGAGGGAATTAACAGGATGCTGTGTTAGCTCACACGTTGCTTTACCCTGTTATTGCTGCACACAAGCATGAAGAACTCCACAGCCTTCCGCACCCACCACAGTTCTGGACAAAAACTGACACCCCACTTGTACTTGGGAGAAATAATTTGGTGACCCACAGACTGCATGGACTACGTCTCACTGAAATGGACAAGATTTGGAAATAGAAAACAGTTTCTCTCTCTCTCTCTCTCTCTCTCTCTCACACACACACACTTCACTGTTTCCAGGTGGTTCCATAGAGCGAGGAGGAATGATTACAGAGAGGCAAATTTCAAGCCCTTACTACTGAAAGGAAAACATGTATGACCCTGGCAAACATCTGTGACTTTACAGTGAAGATACCTTTACAGCTGTTTATGACTGTCTGAAATTCCCAGTCGCCATTTTGAACTCCACATAGTTGGGGACGGGAGGGGAGAGGGGACACCAAGGTGCTTTGATACAATCCACCATTACCGGACACACACTGGTAGCCGGAGCTGATCATAACTTGTGCATTGCTTCTAAAGCAGAAATCCCTCCCAATATTGTAATAATAAACTGTAAATCAGAGTCATAAGCTTACCAGGCTCCAGGGTGGTTTCTGTCTCCCCCAGGTCTGCTGTAGACTCAGTGGGCTGTTCTCAGAGGGGGAGAAATCAAACAGCTCTTATGAGTAGGGATCTTGAATTTACTGTTGATCCTGATCCACAGCCTCCTCTGGGATTGGTTTAATAAACAAACAGTCACTTCATGCACCTCTCTCGGAGCCTGCTGCTGGCTCTCATCTGTCCCCATGCTGGATTCAGGGGCCAGCAGGGCACCATCCCAGCTCACCAGGTTGTCATCATGCATGTTGGCTTCATGCTGGGTGCAGTGCCCAGCACCTGGTCAAACTCCTCATAAAACAGCCATGATGTTGGCAAGTTGCCCGAGCTGTGGTTCTTGTCTCTGGTCTTCCAGTACTCGTTCTTCAGCCTCTTACTATGCTCCTTGCACTGATCACCCATCTAAAGCCGACAGCTTTTTTAGCTATCTGCTGGTACGCATGGTCATTCCTGGTACTTTTGCTGAAGTTCAGCTTTACTGGCCTTGCACCAGAGATTCACCAAAATTGGGCTGTGCTCCTGTGACCAGGAAGCAGCACGATTTACAAAAGTCTTGCCCTGCTCAGTCTCCATTGCAAACCCAGGAGGGCTGATAGTGTGCTGGGAGCGTGGTGTTCAGAAGAGAAGGAGTTAACGCTGACCTGAGCTGCTGCCGTATGCCAATGGGGGTGACTCATTTTCAATACAGTTGACTGGAGATTTTTGGGATAGCAAGGACTAAGGAGGTTTGCCCATAGAATTGTGGGACACTTCTGGCAGACTCCCAGGACAAGAATAAAGCAAGGCTGCATCTACATTGCAAGGCAATAGGGCTTGAACCTGGGGGTCCTGGCTTGACTTGTGCTTAGACCCTGCAGCCCTGAGGTTCCTGGGACCCTGGGTCCGTGCAATTGCAGTGTAGATGCGGGGGAGGGTGTTACACTTAGGCTCAGGCTTAAGCATGGAATTGCAGTGCAGACATACCCTTAATGGGACCATGCATCTAGGGAGACCTCCAGGAACTGCTACTGCCAGGGGGAAACGCAGGTGCCTAATGTTATCCTTCCCCTTCTCTCAGGCAGGCCATGTGTGCTGAGAGGGAGAAGGAGAGAAACAGTAGAGGGTGCCATAGAGGAAAGCAAGGAAGTGCGTGAAAGCTGGTAAATGCCAGTCCCTATAGAAGTTTCTCTCAAGACAACACAATAAAAGGCTTTGTTTGGAGAACCAAAGTATCTCTTATGTTGGAGAAAGACAAATTCTTTCTGCAGTGAAACCTATTGGCAAAAATCATCATATTTGGGGGGGACAGACCCAAGGCTAAACTAGTCTGGCTGGGATAGCAAGTGCATGTACATATCAGCAGATACCAGAGGCCTGCTTCTCCACTCACTTACCCTAGTTTTACACCACTGTAACTTTATCTACTTTAATGGAATTACTCCTGATTTACATCATTGGGAGAGGAGAATCAGTTCCATTGTACTTGAGCATACACAAGAAGCTGAAGAGGTGTCAAGAGGAACTGTGTGTCAGATACACTCAGGAAGAGAGATGCACATGTGATCCAATGGTCAATGTTCCTTTCTGTGCTCCATCCACAGAGGATGAGAGTCTTTAACTCAACCTGTAACATAGTCATGTTTTCAGTTCTAGAGATGTCTGGTTCAGTTCCTGATATCCAATCACACAGTAATCGGGATTGGCATGGAATAAAAGAATACAAACCATCTATTGAAGACTGAAACTTTTCATGATCACCTGAAACTAGGTGTGAGAAGAGCAATGTTAATTTGCACAATGGCCTTTAGTCCATAGACCTGATCTCTTGCCCCTGGACTGGAAGTACTACAGAGGCACATCTGGCTGCTGAGAGAGGTTACAATTTGCAGCATTCTGCAGGAACCTCTATGGCTGAGCTACCAGCAGAGTTCATGGATACTAAAGGTATGTCTACACTGCATCTGGGAGCGAGCCTCCCAGGCCAGGTCCACTAGCAGGGCTTGTGCAAGCATGCTAAAAATAGCTGCGTAGACACTGTACCTCGGGTTCTGAAGTCTGGGGGGGGGGGGGGGAAGGGGGAGGGCTGAGTGGGCTTGAGAGACCAAGCTGCAACCTCTACACAGCTATTTTTAGTGCTCTGGTGCAAGCCCCACCAGTACAAACCTGTGGACCTGGGCTGTGAGGCTTACTTCCAGGTTCAGTGTACACATATCCTAATGGGAGTCCCAGCCAGCCTCTCTCCTTTGCACAAGAAAGTTACCAAGAAATAAGAGAGAGAGAGATTGTGAGTGAGTGAGTGGTGGGACCGTCCTCTGAAGAGCCAAATAAAACAACTAGTTCAAAAAGAAACACTGTTCTTACCTCAGGCAGCATCCTAAAAATGTCCTCTGTGATGAGGATAGTCTTTTTATTGTCCACCTCATAACTCATGTTACTTCCCAGCAGGGTATTGTTTTGAGAAGCAATAAAGTTGTGAACAGCATCACAGCAGGAAGCTAGTTCTAACCTGCAAAAGACCAGTGTAGCTAATGAATGTTAAGGAGGTGGCAGAGAACTAGAAAATAAAGTCTGTTTTTAATTAATTTAGTTACCAATAAAGCTGTGTGAACCTTTCAGAATGACTTTTCCCCTGACTTGCTTTGTAACCAGCCCAAACAGCTCAGCTTTGTCAAGAAAGATTGTATGATTTGTGGCAAACCCAGGAACCCCTTCTCTTTCCTTGTTTTTCCATCCCCCTTTCCAGGAAAATAGGCCACAATCACCCTTATTATTGTTATAAATTAGTATTACGGAAGCACTGCGGCCCTATCAGAGACCAGGGCCCCACTGTGCAAGGTGCTGTACAAAACATAATAAGAGTCAGTCCCTGCCCTAAAGAGTTAACAACCAGACTGCAGCAAAAATGTAAGAGGTGGGTGTAACAATCACAAGGAATGCGGGAGAGAGGATGCAGGAACAGTGAAAGGAAATACCTGGTTACATAGCTCAGCTTTGAGAACAGCTAGATGGTTCTGAGTTAATTAATTAATGATTAATATCTTCAACACTCAGCACAGTTCTGCTGTGCAAGATTTGGCAGATGTTAAATAAATTAAAAGATACAAATAAATAACAGATATCTTAGTGGGTGGGTGGGTGTGCGTGAGAAAAATAGTAAGATAAGCCAACACAATCCACAAAAACCATCTAATCAATAGGGCAGCCTCCATTTAAATGCCTTCTAGAAGGATGGTCTCTTGATTGTTAAACCCATAACTCAGTTTATTTCCTCCAGGGGTAAGTGTAAATGCTAAGCAGTATTATTTTGAAAAGCAGTAGAGTTGTGAACAGTACTATCAGGACTCTGAAATCTGCCATTGATCCTGCTGCCCTTTGTCTTATTCTGGGATCTGATACACGCCACAATGAGGCAAGGTAAGGGCACATTCATGAATCAATGGACACTACTTTCAAGTTCTCCAGCTCCTGTTGTATGGCGCACATGCATAAACCTTCAATGTAATACTATAGGGACCATCACTCAAAGAGAATTAGGTGAACAGTTCTCTGGTGTGCTCTTAGAGCACCACTACCCTTACTCAGAGGGGATAGTGTGGTTACAAAACAGTAGGATATTGTCTAAAAAGAGTTATTAATCCTAAGGTATAGACTCTCACAAGACCTCGTGCACTGCTTAAGCCTCACTTAGCCCCTACATTCATGGTTTAAGCAGTGAAAGGGGCTTTGTTGGCCCAACTGAGCAGGGTGATTTTCACCCAAAATATTTTCATATACTGACAAAAGGTATTTAGCAAAAATCAAAAGAAAAAAATAAAACCTTTTCTTTACAGAACTTTAAAAACATTGGATTCAGTTAAATAGACTGCTTCTGTACCAAAATTTTGTAGGACTTTGTAGGACTTGGTATTTTTGTAACTAAATTATACATTTGTTTTTTTGAAAACAGTTTATAATAGGAAATTGAAACACTTATCTAAAGTTGGACCGTTGGATCAATATAATTAACTGTATTCTCGAAGAGAAATTATGAGCACAATTAAATATTTTGCTGCATTTTAAAAATATATATATATTTTGTATTTTTAACTTGAAAGATCAGCTGCTATATTTACTGTTAAAAGGCTGATTTTTCTTATGTTATCTGTGAATTGTTGCTAGCTGCTGCCCCCAATAAAATGATGGTCGCAGTGGTCTACAACCTACCTGGAGGCAGATGATGTTCCTGTGGAGAAAGCAGGAAGGGGGTGGGGGAAACCAGGACATTTGAGGAGACAGTGCCCTCACAAACAGAATTGCAGCCCAGGGAAGGACAGGGTCCTGATGCGGAACAAGAATGAAAGTTGCCAAGAAAAGGGCATCACTCAGGGAAAGATATGGAAGGGAGGGCCAGAGGGCCAGAATGGATGCACAAAGATGGTGGAGAAGGCCGAGGTGGCTGTGAGGGAGAAGACAGATGAGAACTCCAGGGAAGGAAGAGATTCTTAGAGGCAAAGCTAAAGGATACAGGGACCAATATGGAGACTAACCAGTGCGCAGTTGGAACTCAGACTCTTGAGAAAAAGGATATTGGGAGAGTCTGGTAGGGAAAAAGCTACATGAAAAGTTGTTAGCAACAGAGCAAGCATTACAAGTAGCCATAGAGGACATGCAGTTTCAAAAGGAAAAACTCAGAAATAACATGGAAGAGAGGGGTAAACGATTTCTCATGGTAGGTGACCAGGAGCAGGATGACCCATGGAGCCAGCTCCAGCAACTCCAGGGGAGAAGGCAGCCATACCTCTGAGGGATGTAGTCTCTAAGAGGAGGGTGTGTGACTGGGTGTCCATCCTCACAGGGATAAATTAGCTCATTTAACCTATAGGCTGCATCTGGAGTGCTAAGGCCTGATTGCTGATGAAGGATAAAGGGCTACAGCTTGAATTCCGTTGGCACAAATGAATAAAGCCTAAAATCACTAAAGCAAAGAAATTGTGAAGCTGCATCTTGCTCAAAAGAAATGTGTAGGTATTAAAAAACAATTACAGCTGTGGAGGTACCCAGCTGGGTTCTGTAGTTTGTTGTACTAACGATATACCTCTTACATGAAAAATCAAAATGTTAATGTAGTAATTAATATTCAGGTTACCTAGGGAACCTGAGACTAAAAACTCTAGACAGAGAAGCCTGTGGGGCAGAAGCAACCCACCCCACAGTAGTTTCCAAAGCTTTAGGAATGAGCCTTCTGGGGAAAAAGCAAGGCTCTTTCGCCCATCTTTTTAATGTTCTCGGATTCACTGTAATATCCAAGAAGAGTGAGGTCTTGGTTTGGTTAGAACAAGTGTAGATTGATGTAAATCTGTAAAAGGAGGAAGAATTCAGGTGGGCTTTGAAGCAGAGAGGTTAAGAGATAGGCTAGTGGAGTTGCCATGCTTGTGTTTTGATTGGTGATAAAGAACAAGAATAAGGCTGAATTTTGAGACAAATGGACTCCTGGGAAAAAATTTCTGACCAAGATTCATATGTAGTACTAAGTATTGGAAATAGTAGATGTTCAGACACATTTTCCTTACTGCGTCAGTCACTTGTCATCTGCACTCCATTCAGTTGTGGTAAAACTGTATCGCAAGATACTACAACTGCTGCTATCGCTCTGCCATAGTGAGCTGGAGGACGGATGAAGAAGTAGGAACAGCAGTGGGGATGGATGATATACTCAAGCATGTGACACAGTATGTCCTCCATTGGAGGCACAAAGGCAATAACCAGAAGACAAGTGCTAGGTGGGCCATGCACCCCAGTGGACAGTCTAAAGTTGGTGGAAGGGTTGTTAGCACAGGGTAGACAGACACCCTGAAATGGAGAGAAAGAACATGAAACCCTTATCTACCTATGAGGCCTGGGCAAAAATTCATCATACAAAGGTGACTGTGGTGTGTGTGTGTTGGAGAGGTTTGGATTTGTTTAGTGGCATTCATTGACTTTGAGAGGTAGAAGGAAAAGAAAATTCACCACACAGCTATCAGAACACGGACCACTGGTTGAGAACGAGAACAGACCCACACAAAGCTGCAGGTAAAAGCCACCACTGAGCTCTGTAAAGTATGAGCACTCCGTGGACAGTGCTGGAGAAGAACATTTGGACGGGGGGGGGAAAAGACATAAGAACAGCCGTACTGGGTCAGACCAAAGGTCCATCTAGCCCAGTATCCGGTCTGCCGACAGTGGCCAATGCCAGGTGCCCCAGAGGGAGTGAACCTAACAGGCAATGATCAAGTGATCTCTCTCCTGCCATCCATCTCCACCCTCGGACAAACAGGGGCTAGGGACACCATTCCTTACCCATCCTGGCTAATAGCCATTAATGGATTTAACCTCCATGAATTTATCCAGTTCTCTTTTAAACACTGTTATAGTCCTAGCCTTCACAACCTCCTCAGGTAAGGAGTTCCACAAGTTTACTGTGTGAAGAAGAACTTCCTTTTATTTGTTCTAAACCTGCTGCCTATTAATTTCATTTGGTGACCCCTAGTTCTTGTATTATGGGAATAAGTAAATAACTTTTCCTTATCCACTTTCTCCACATCACTCATGATTTTATATACCTCTATCATATTCCCCTCTTAGTCTCCTCTTTTCCAAGCTGAAGAGTCCTAGCCTCTTTAATCTCTCCTCATATGGGACCCTTTCCAAACCCCTAATCATTTTAGTTGCCCTTTTCTGAACCTTTTCTAGTGCCAGTATATCTTTTTTGAGATGAGGAGACCACATCTGTATGCAGTATTTAAGATGTGGGCGTAGCATCGATTTATATAAGGGCACTAATATATTCTCAGTCTTATTCTCTATCCCCTTTTTAATGATTCCTAACATACGGTTTGCTTTTTTGACCGCCTCTGCACACTATCCACGATGATTCCAAGATCTTTTTCCTGATTCGTTGTAGCTAAATTAGCCACCATCATATTGTGTGTATAGTTGGGGTTATTTTTTCCAAATGTGCATTACTTTACATTTATCCACATGAAATTTCATTTGCCATTTTGTTGCCCAATCACTTAGTTTTGTGAGATCTTTTTGAAGTTCTCCATAGTCTGCTTTGGTCTTAACTATCTTGAGCAGTTTAGTATCATCTGCAAACTTTGCCACCTCACTTTTTACCCCTTTCTCCAGATCATTTATGAATAAGTTGAATAGGATTGGTCCTAGGACAGGCCCTTGGGGAACTGGTTAACCACTAGTTACCCCTCTCCATCCTGAGAATTTACCATTAATTCCTACCCTTTGTTACCTGTCTTTTAACCAGTTTTCAATCCATGGAAGGACCTTCCCTTTTATCCCATGACAACTTAATTTACGTAAGAGCCTTTGAAGAGGGACCTTGTCAAAAGCTTTCTGGAAAGGCAAGGGTAGTAGCAAGAAGACTCATTGTGCCTGTCAGTTTTGCACAAGCTGAGGCAGGTAGTGGATAGCCAGCTTATACCCTGTGCCTGCAGCGGGGCCACTGGGGTTTGTGCAGCATAGAATTGCCAGCTGTTATATTTACTGAAGTGTTTGGCCAAAAGGTTTCTTCTCCCTTAGATCCATACCTGTTCCTTGTACCAATTCACTCCCCCACCCCCTTGTTTGTCTTTGAGTCTGCGAGGCTGGAGTCATCTGCAGAAGGCAGCAGATGATACTAAGAAAGAGGTTTGCTCAACATTAGGTGGGACTGGTTTCTAGTAACATAGGAATTGCCATACTGGAACAGAGCAATGATCTATCTACTCTAGTACCAGTCTCTGGTAGCTGCCAGTACTAGATGCTTTAGAGGAAGGTGCAACAAATCTCAGTTATGGAATAACCCATGCATGGGGGAAGCTTTTTTCAAACCTCATTAACTCAAGATTAGTTTATGCCTGGAAGCACAAGGCTTTACATCTCTTATAAAAATGTATTTTATCCTATCTATTCTATTCTTCATAGCTGCAGGGAGGAACATGGTGATCCTGTACAACAATACTAAACATGCCTGTGAGGTTGGTAAGTGCTATTTCCATTTTACAGATGGGCAAACACAGACAGAGAGAAAAGTTAAGTAGTTTGTCCGTGGATACCGTGGTCTAGCCATTAAAGGACTCCAGTGTATTAGGCATGTGAATGTAAATTTTAATCCTCCTTCTGACAGTAAGTAGCTGCATGACCTGATTCATGTCACAATCTCTCTAAGCAAAGTTTCATCATCTGTGAAATGGGTGTGACTGTATTTACCTAGCTCATAGGGAGGCAGAACGGAGTAATATTTGTAATGTACTCCACAAGTGTAATGTACTATCCTGTAGACGCAGAACTCAGTAGTTCCTTGCTCCCAGCCCTGTGCTCAATGCATTAGGCTAGTACCCGATAAAGCAGGAACACACGGACAAACAAATATTAATTTAGAGGTAGAAATAGACAAATGTGAAATTTATAAGCAAAAGCAGCACTTTGACTTTTCATATGCTTCAGTGTGAAAAATTGCCACAGTCTGTTTAATCCTGATCTGATGGTGTCAAATTTGCAAATGATACACACAATAGCAGATGTAAAGGTAGCCATCTTACAGCAAAAAACTTCAGGACCAGACTCCAAAGAGAAACTGCTGAGCTCCAGTTCATTTGCAAATTTGACACCATCAGATCAGGATTAAACAAAGACTGTGAATGGCTTTTCAACTACAGAAGCAGTTTCTCCTCCCTTGGTGTTCACACCTCAACTGCTAGCAAAGCACCTCACCCTCCCTGATTGAGCTAACCTCGTTATCTCCACACTGATTTATACCTGCCTCTGGAGATTTCCATTACTTGCATCTGAAGAAGTGAGGTTCTTACCCACGAAAGCTTATGCTCCCAATACTTCTGTTAGTCTCTAAGGTGCCACAGGACCCTCTGTTGCTTTTTACAGATTCAGACTAACACGGCTACCCCTCTGATACTTGATACCAAAGTGTGTGGCAGGTTTCTAAGGGGCACAGATTTAGTTAGGAAGCAGTGTACTGAATCTTAAAGGAAAGCATATTTCCTCTGATGTGCTAAGAGATCAGAACTTTTGCAAGATTCTGAAGTGCTGGAAGAGCAGGATATCTATAACATTTTAATATCCGGCTTCTTGAAAAGAACAGAAAGGAGAAGAGATTGAGATAAAAAAAGAGTTACTTGAACACATACATCCCACACATGATAATCATCCAGCCACCAAAAACAAGTTAAAATAAAATATGATCACTGACCTGTAAGTTGTGTCTGTATATTATATATAAAATTAGACTTTTTATAGATAGGGGGAAGAGAACTTCTTATTTTATTTCCTAAAAGTTTAGGAATTAGTACAATTGTTACAGTAAAAGTCAATGGGCCCAAATTTCAATAAGCCTATCATGACCTATCACTAGGGTAGAAGGCCATATAATTACCTTAAGTTTCCTAGAAGGCTACTGTATCTAACAGTTTGCACATCTGAATACTTCTGTCCTGATCTTTGCAAGCATGACAAAACTTGGAGACTTTGCTGCTCATTTTAGATACTTCTGGTCAGGAGAAAAAAAAAAAAAAAAGACTGCTAGAGCAACAGTGAGGATGCTCATAGACTCCTCCTATGCTGTAACAAGAGGACTGGATAGAAGGTACCATGCTAGATTCTCATGGAATCTATTTTATTTAAGAGCTAGAACAGGTGTGGAATGGGAGGTGGGAGCTCTGGCGGAGACAAGCGAGGAACAAGTCAGCCTGGAACAGGGAGAGGTTGCTCTGGGGATACATCTGCCTCACTGGCAGGGCAGAAATAGCTTGCCGAGTGGCAAGTGGTGGGTAGGCCCCTCTGAAGCAGCTCTGTAGGTAGTAGGCCGTAAGAGAAAAGCATCAGAGCACAGCAGCCCTGGCTGTGGCTGGGGAAAATAGCCGATAACACAGCCTCACTTCCAGCTTGTTCTGCAGGCATATTATTCCTGCCCACCCTGAGTTATGATTGAAAGGGTCTAAAATGAGCATGGCTGATTTTGCCTATAGACAGGACCATAAATAGCTCCTTATCATGCTCTAAAACCTTTATGCCTGGGAGGCCTGATTCAAAGCCAACTGGAATCAATACAAAGACTCTCATTGACTTCAGTGGTCTTTGGTCAGGGCCTTAGCACCATACATTATATTGGCTCAGCTTCAGGGAACAGTGTTGGTTAGTTAACCAATGCTTCCCATCGCTGGTCGTGAGCATAACATTTCAAATTCTCTACAAAAGGACGTTTCCACCCTCTACCCCGTCCAGTCAAACTGGATATTAAAATCTCAGAGCTACCTAATTCTAAACAGCTGTAGGGTAGGTCAAATTATTAATCATCTTCCCAGAATCTCTAACCCTCTGTTCTGTAGAATAATGTAATTCAAGAGAGTATTTTTCCTTCTTGAAAAATCAGTATTAGCAGAATAAAGTTGTGCTTCCCTAAACCTGAAGTTGTGCTTTTCTAACTAAGTTCTTTGGGGCAGGGATTGTCACTCACTGGCTCTGGTTCAGGATAACACTTGAGCACGTGCTTACTTACATGCAGTCTTGAACAGGGATGGATTTAGGCATGGGTTTACTTGGACTCTGGCTACAATGGGAACCCTAATCTAGCACCAGTCTTGATGGGGGCCCTCCAAGCATTTCTACAATAGAAACCATAAATAATAGTCTAGAACCTTGAATTAAGAAATGTATTGCACATTTACAAAGCCTCTCAGATACCAGGCACATTAGAGATGTCTAAATAGATACAGCTATACTATCACTTTTCATTTATAATTTAAAATTGACAATTTTTTTTCCTGGAGCTGGGAATTCTTTATTTGGCTAATTCTAGTAAATTATCCAGCTGTTCACTCCCAAAATGTAGAGAAAATTGGGGAAACTAGATTTGTTTAGCTCTTAGAATGTGCTCATTGCTATACATTTCACAGAAATAAAGATAGTCCAAGCTCCAGAGAGATAACAGAATCTTACAACCATATACTACATACAGGAGGCACTGGTTTATTCGGTATCAATTTCCTGGGGAAGATCTGCACCATACATTTATAAAGCAAACCCTTGACAGATTGCTTTTTAAAATAAATAAAATTAAGTTACCTAAATTTTGTATATTCTTCTGGTCTTCTTTTCCATGTGCAGTTCTGTATTTTTGTCACCATCTGAAGGTAATAATCTTCAGAGTACCTAAAAAAAAAAAAAGGGGTGGGGGGAGAAAGAGGACCAAAGGCTAGAGTATGTGTAATATCTATTTAGTTCCAGCTATAAATAGAAAATTTCTCAAACATTCAAATATATATATACACACACACACACTATATATTTTATTTTAATACGGTTTATGGTTCACACAAAACAAATAAATCCCTTTGTGAATTTCCATGACCCATTTTACCTCTATGTATTGGAATACTACTATCCTCATTTAATTATTGTAACCTATTAAACCATCTTCTTTTACCTCTTTGATATATTATTGAACTTCTATTATCAGAGTTTTTCAATACACCTACAGATTCAGAACTTGCATATTTTAGATTCATTGGATCAAAATGATCTCAACACAGCAGTCCAAATAAATATATAAATCTCTGCCTGTGTTATGCCAGAAAACCGCTTTTTCCTTGTATGCTTTAAACTTTAATGATGGTTTGAGACATAGCTGTTGCAAACCAAGAGGTAGCCTTGCAATTCTCTTCTTATTCATTTATTTACTTCATAGATTCTTACGAGATCAATTTTATTATCCAAGACTATCAATATTTAAACATGAAAGTTTGTTTGTAAAACATCTCTTAAGTAAAAATATCAAATCTGTATTGTATACACCACAGAATCAACAACACTACCAGGGCATATGGAACAAGAGGTTTTTTCGTACTGTAAAGAACCTTTTAAAGAGATTTAAGTTTGTGCACAGATGAAATACTGCACAACATTTTATCAAAACTAAGGAGAAATTTTCTTCTGTTATGGATCTCTGCTAGTACAGATTCCATTTGTGCTTTTTTATGTACTTGAAACCTAATGGAGTTGTGTGTATTTATTCCCTAGAAACAAATCTGATTTATGGTTTGGGGTTTTTTGTTTGTAATGTGACTACTAATTTTACAGGATTTGTTGCTCCAGAAAACCTGTACCCAGTGTTTTTAGTGAAAAGGATTATTTTTGGAACCAGAGGGCAATTAGAGTGCCACAGTTTTTATATGCAAATGTTTCTGAAAATTGCATCTTTCCTTCTGTTTCTTTCTCAAGCAAACAAAAGTTGCCTACTGTGTAATGTTAACTTTCTGGTCAGGTTTGCCAGACTTCTAATTACTACCTATTTGCAATCATTTAGGGCCCAATCCAAAGACCCACTGAGGTTTGAGTTCATTAGGCTTTGGATCAGGTCTTTAAACATACGCAGTGTAGCTCACATGGTCTTGAAATAAACATTTAAGTGCAATGAAAACATTCCATGTTTACCAGAGCCCCAGCTTATTAACAATGTCTGAGGAAGCCAATCATTTTTACTTAGCTGATTTTAGGAAAGTATCAGTTGTATAAAATGGTCTTAAGTACAGTAATCATATCTAATATTACATTATGCTGCTTAAAAGGGAAGCAAAGGTAGATGTTTCTGTGTGGAAACGCTGCATGCTAGCTTTGTTTTGTTTTTTAGTGCTGAAATCAATAAATAACTTTATTTAGGAGACTGGGACCCAAGGAGAAATTGTATAAATTAAGGGAAAGACTACAAATACGATAGAAAAAAAAATTACTTGGAACAACATTATTGTTTAGGGGAAAACCTATGAGAATCTGAAAGCAAATTCTTGCCTAAGGACATCAACTAGATGAAGATCAGTCTTCAGTGAAAAGGAGTGCTGTCAGCTTGGGAAGAAATGCCATGAATTGACACTATTAGAGTGCTTCAGAGAGCCATTAGTTATTCTGAGGGGAAAACAAAACAATCACCACAATGCCAGTTCTAAGACCTCATGAAGGACTTAACATGGGACTGGAAGGGAACTCCTGGGTCAGAGTCCAGACAACCTGGTCATATAAACCCATGCGCATCAAGCTCCATCTTAAAACCAGTTAAGGCTTCTTGCCCCCACTATGTGCATTAGCTGTCCTTATAAAATGGGAGAGGCTTCTTAATTATATATTTATGAGTTAAGTGCCTCTGTCTAGAAACACACACCCCACAATGTGCAGTCTTGCTGTGTTACTACTGCCTTCTGCTGGATGGGATCAGCCCTGCTCCAATACTTACAATCTCACTCTCTCCTGGCTGATTTACAGAGAAGAATACAAGTTAAATGAAGACCTGTGTTAATGAAACCTTCCCCCTTCTGCTTTGGAAGGTCTATCACTGACATCCCAACCACTGCAATGACATGCCACCCTAGGAAACTCACTTGTGTTAACTGATCCCTCCCAGCTAGTCAAGTGATTTCCCCTCCCCCAGCAGGGCCTCTCACTCATGTACATAGGGTGCTAGAGGGCTTCAGCTACTGGGGAATGGCCAGGATGCAATGTCTATTAGTACGCATGGTGGGGATGTTGGCAGACTAAGTCTCCTGCACTGCAGCCTACAAGCTTTGGGGCGCTAGCAGAAGGGCCACAGCCAGGAGTGGGTGATGAGAGCCCACAAGGAGAGTCAGGGAGACGTTAGAGAAGGAAGACGGAAGTAAACCCCACCTATGACATGCTGAAGCTAAGCATCTGCCTTCAGAAAGGCCAGTTCATTTAGCAAGAATGCTAAGGAGGGGCTGTGAAAGAGGAGGCTCTTCTAACCCGATAGTAATCTTGTGGGACAGAAATACAACAAACAGAAGCAGAGGGAAATGCAAGACAAGGGAAGGCTGCCTCGTGCCTTTTGACATTACAAAGCTGCCAAAAGAACCATTTTTTTTTTTTTTAAACTTTAGGAAGTGCCCTCAGGGCTTGCCCTAGAATAAAGATGGAAATCTTCCAGGAAACCCAGCCCCTCAGGCCATCCATCACCACCAAGGCATGCTTGGTATAATACTTAGTACTTACTAGCATTTTTTAATTTTCAAGTCATTGGACAAATATTAAACTAGATACATACCAGGATAAATCAGCAGCTCAGGAGGCTGAAGTGTCCAGATTATTACTGAAGGCACTCTGGAATGGCAGTACAAATCACTGCTTACACATACTCCTTGCCAGAGGTAGATTCAAAGGGCAGCTAGCTATGGAAATGGAGTTGCAGCACTCATGGAGCAATGCAATGCCCTGTTCCACAAACCCAGCTCCTCTTCCAGCCTTCCCAATTCATTATCTGCCTTCTGCAATCTACACAGCTCCTCTTTCCTCAGCCACAATGGTAGAATCAGAGCGGGAGGCATGAGCACTCTCCCAAGCTTTGTCTATAAACCAAGCCCCAAACACTTGAAATGCTGAAACAAGTCACTACTCTAAGTAGGTTGTCCAGATATTCATCATCTGATGATCCCTCTTCTTTCTGAGTGCTTTGATCAGCAATTGTAAGGGGTAACAATGTTGACAGTTATATTGTTGTCACTAAGTTTCAGAGTGAACATATGTGAGGGGACTAATAAGGACAATTTACACCTCACTTGGTGCTATCAGTTTAGGCTGACTGCAGACACAGCCTGATGGTCACTGTATTGGTTTACATCCAGCTCACATTCTGAAGAATACCTATGCAGTCATTAAGGCTGGTGACCAGACTCTTTATAAATAAAAGCAGATACTGAAGCACAGACAAGCAGAAAGAAAATCTCCAGAAAGAACTACTACTTGCTGAGCCAGCTGCATCTATTCAACTGTGGCTTGGCTACTCTCCCTTCTGATTACCACCAGCTGGAAGGGGAGGCAGTACCAACACTTCAGTGCTTCCCCATCCACCAGGGGATGAACAGGCCTGGGAATACTCAGCTGGTGGGAAGGAGCATCAGTGGGAGGAAACAAAGAGGAGTGCAGTTTTGAGATGAGGACAACAACAAATAGGGTAGGTGATCATAGAATGATAGAGTTAATGATTCTAAGGAATGGTAGGAGGGAGAACAAAATAAAGACAATGGATTTGAATAAGGCAGACTTTAGCCAACTCAGGGAGTTGGTAGGTATGATCCCATGGGAAGCAAGTCTAAGGGGAAAAACAATAGAAGACAGTTGGCAGTTTTTCAAAGAGACATTATTAAGGGCACAAGAGCAAACTATCCCACTGCATAGGAAAGATTGGAAGTACGGCAAGAGACCACTCTGCCTTAACCAGGAGGTCTTCAATGATCTAAAAATCAAAAAAGAGTCCAACAAAAAGTGGAAACTAGGTCAAATTACAAAGGATGAATATAAACAACTAACACAAGTATGTAGGGACAAAATTAGAAAGGCCAAGGGACAAAATGAGATCAAACTAGCTAGAGACATAAAGGGTAACAAGAAAACATTCTGCAAATACATTAGAAGCAAAAGGAAGATTAAGGACAGGGTAGGCCCATGGGTGGGGGAGGGGGAAGGGGGGAAATAATAACAGACAATGTGGAAATGGCAGAGATGCTTAATGACTTCTTTGTTCCAGTTTTTACCAAGAAGGTTGGTGGTGATTGGATGTCCAACGTAGTGAAGACCAGTGAAAATGAGGTAGGATCGGAAGAAGCTAAAATAGGGAAAGAACAAGTTAAAAGTTACTTGGACAAATTAGATGTCTTCAAGTCACCAGGGCCGGATAAAATACATCCTAGAATACTCAAGGAGCTATCCGAGCCATTAGCGATTATCTTTGAGAAGTCATGGAAGACAGAAGAGATTCCAGAAGACTGGAAAAGGGCAAATATATGGTGCCCATCTATAAAAAGATAAATAAGGACAACCCAGGGAATTACAGACCAGTCAGCTTAACTTCTGTACCCAGAAAGATAAT
This sequence comes from Malaclemys terrapin pileata, assembly GCF_027887155.1. NCBI lineage: Eukaryota > Metazoa > Chordata > Testudines > Emydidae > Malaclemys > Malaclemys terrapin. The sequence goes on from NC_071506.1 coordinate 247,110,699, forward strand.
GGAGCAAATAATTTGCAAACATCTAGAAGATAAGAAGGTGATAAGTAACAGTCAGCATGGATTTGTCAAAAACAAAATCGTGCCAACCCAACCTGATAGCTTTCTTTGACAGTGTAACAAACCTTGTGTATAGGGGGGAAGTGGTAGATGTGGTATATCTTGATTTTAATAAAGCTTTTGATACTGTCCCGCATGACCTTCTCATAAATAAATTAGGGAAATGCAACCTAGGTGGCGCAACTATAAGGTGGCTGCAAAACTGGTTGGAAACCCATTCCCAGAGAGTAGTTATCAGTGGCTCACAGTCATGCTGGAAGGGCATAATGAGCGGGGTTCCGCGGGGATCAGTTCTGAGTCCAATTCTGTTCAATATCTTCATCAATGATTTAGATAATGGCATACAGAGTACACTTATAAAGTTTGTGGACGATACCAAGCTGAGAGGGGTTGCAAGTGATTTGGAGGATAGGATTAAAATTCAAAATGATCTGGACAAACTGGAGAAATGGTCTGAAGTAAATAGGATGGAATTAAATAAGGACAAATGCAAAAGTACTCCATTTAGGAAAGAACAGTCAGTTGCACACATACAAAACTCCTAGGAAGGAGTACTGCAGAAGGGAATCTGGGAATCATAGTGGACCACAAGCTAAATGAGTCAGTGTAACACTGTTGCCCAAAAAAAAAAAGGGAAACATGATTCTGGGATGCATTAGCAGGAGTGTTGTAAGCAACACACGAGAAGTAATTCTTCTGCTCTAATTAGGCCTCAACTGGAGTATTGTGTCCAGTTCTGGGTGCCACATTTCAGGAAGGATGTAGACAAATTGGAGAGAGTCCAGAGAAGAGCGACAAAAATTATTAAAAGTCTAGAAAACATGACCTATGAGGGAAGATTGAAAAAAAAAAAAAAAAATGGGTTTGTTTAGTCTGGAAAAAACAAGACAGGGGACAGGATAACAGTTTTCAAGTATGTAAAAGGTTGATACAAGGAGGAGGAAGAAAAATTGTTCTTCTTATCCTCTGAGGATCGGACAAGAAGCAATGGGCTTAAATTGCAGCAAGGGAAGTTTAGGTTGGACATTAGGAAAAACTTCCTAACTGTCAGGGTGGTTAAGCACTGGAATAAATTGCTTAGGGAGGTGGTGGAATCTCCATCATTGGAGATTTTTAAGAGCAGGTTAGACAAACACCTGTCAGGAATGGTCTAGGTAATTAGTCCCCTGCATTTGTGGCAGGACTAGACTAGATGAGTTCAGGTCCCTTCCAGTTCTATGATTCTATGGTGACTAAAGAGAAGAAAGAGCCAGTGCAGCAATAGGAATGGGTGAAATGGAGGGAAGAGATGACCAAGTGCAGGGGAGTAGAGTGACCAAAAAAGTGGTAGAGGAAAGACTGAAAAGTCAGAAAACCCTGACGTTTAAGATAGATATGGGAAAAGAGGTTCAATCAGAAGAAGGGAAAAGGCCTTGACTAGTGGGAGAGGTAGAATTAAAAAAAACCTAGATCAAACCATTTTAAAGAGAATTAAAATTTGACTGAGGGAAGACACGGAGACTGATAAAAACAGGAAAAAGCAGCATCAAAATTTGGACAACAAATGTGTGGAGTAGGGGCAAAAAAAAAAAAAAAAAAGTTTTAAAAACTGATTTAATGGTGGTTTCCAGTGAAGCAAAGTTTAAACATTTCCTGGGCTTTGACTGGGCAAAGTTTGATAATTTATTATTATTTTGTCTCATTTACATGTCATTTGTCCTCTGTGTACAAATAAAAGGCCACAGCCATGATCTTGCACATATTTAAGCATATGCTTTCATAGTATGTAATAGAATGGGGAGTGGGAGAGGGGTGGAGAGAGGGCAAAAATAAATGGGCCACTTCTCTATTTCCTGCACAGAGAGGGGCAGAGTGGCCAGGAACCTGAGCCAGGTTGATGTCATAGTGTCTACACTAGGAAAATATATATATAATTTTTTTCTGCACTGGTGCAGTTTCACCAGTGGTAGTCAATGATGAAAACTGTAAAGTAGAGGAGATGCTGGTGTCTGTCTATACAATGGAACAACTAATCTCCTGGGGGCAATATTACAGTCACTATAGGTAATTCAGTTTTTATACTAGCTCATTTCTAGGCCTTTTCTGAAGAGAATCCACTTATTGGGATTGTGTATTGGTTTTTTAAGAATGTGAACTAATCAGGAAAGGAAACCCTAAAGGAAAAATGTGCTTCTCAAATTCTGTCAGGGTGTTTTTTGTTTTGTTTTTTTAAAAAAGACCCTAGATTGAAGAAGAAATAGAAGTCTCCCCTCTCATTTGTAACTGTGAATGAGAAATCTTCTTGACATACTAATTTGTTTTCTTTAATTTAGACCAAAAATAAATCCAGTGGATGCTAAAGAAAAAAAAAAAAAAATCAGCCAAACACTAGTTGCACATTTTCAGTTTGCTGTTTTATGGTTTTGCATTAATGTCAATGAGAATTATGTGCAAAAGACAAGCAGACACTTAGACTTTTTTAAACCAAACATAGCAGAAAGCAAACCAAACACCTACCTTTTCTTTTTGATAGATGAAGACCAAATGTTGTCCTGCATCTCCTTACATTTTGAAGCCTGTTGAAGTTGGTAAATTGCATTTTTGAGAGTTGTTCTGTTAAAAAAAATAAAAATGAAAAGCTTCAAAAGATAGAAACCACTCTTAGCATCCCCACAGTTAATTTGATGTGACAATGAGATTAATAACTGCCACAGATTCTGGAAAAACATTACCCATGAAGTCTGAATCACTTCTATTGTGAGGTTTCTCTGCAGAAGGGGAGGTTGTTGTTCTCACCAGCAACAAATTTGCTTTAACATAATCTCAGTTCATACCATCAATTAACTTGTGCCAATTCCAATGTAAATCAGAAATGTAATTAAAAAAATAATTGGGACTCAGAAGCAGCTTGAACGTTACATTTTGAAGATTAAAATATTTTTACAATAAATATTTAACAGAGGGTGGTTTTCCAAAGCTGTTGCTAAAATGCAATATTCAGGAACAGCCTACAATTCAAAGAAAACTGGGTAACTTGGGAAGGCTACGTAACTGGATGTAGAAACTTTCACCTGTAGGTCACTAGTTTTTAATCTAGTGACCCAAGATTAGTATTTGCCCCTTGTTTTCTTCTTTGTTTTATAGGATAAGATGATGCATAAAGAAAATGTAGTCACATGAACAACATCTCCCCTCCCCCCCACCCCCGAACTTCTAAGTAAGCCTCTTGCTCCCATGTTCCTGATAGAAGACAGACCTTTTGGTTACTAAACCTCTTTGGGTACGGCTACACTGCGTTTTAACACCCATGAAGTGAGTCTCAGACATAGGTGCTGGAACTAGGTGCTGAATCCCCAGCACCCCATCCCTGGCTTGAAGTGGTTTCCATCATGTACATGGTTTACAGTTTTATTCAATGACTTTCAGCACCCCCACTATAAAAATTGTTCCAGCACCTATGATCTCAGAGCCTGGGCCTTAAGACTCGGACTCACACTATGGCACTAAAAACAGCTGCCCAGACTAAAAATCACCCCTGACTTCAGAGCCCAAGTTCCGGCCCATTCCCAAATGTCTACACAAGCTGTTTTTAGTGCCATAGCTGTAGACCCAGGCTCTGAGACTCACTGTCATGGGTTTTCAAACGCAGTATAGACTTACTCTTAGATTGAGAACAATATCTTCTCTCTCTCTCTCTTAAATTCTCTCTGGTATCCATGTTTTATATCAGACAATATCCTCTTTTTATCATCTCTTGCAACATTTTTCTTCCCTCGGACATGAGGTTTTTTGCTCCACTGACCATAATTTCTCATTCTCTGCACCCACTCTTCCACTTCACTGATTCAGTAGGAGCCCACCAACATCTTCATACACTCAACTGACCAACATTAAGTTAACAGGCTTTTGTATCCAAACACTTCAAAACCATCTGACTCTCTAAATTCACCTTCTGGCATGCTGGACCCTAAATTATCCCCTTTAATGATCCTAAACATGTTTGCTAGACCTAGGTGAAGATATTCCTATTCCAGCATAGAAAACCAGCCTAAACAATAACTTCTTAAAGAGTTCCCTTCTGTCACAGGAAAGGCCAAGACCCTGTCTCAATAGGCAACTGGACGGAGAAAGTATCCTCTGTTCTTATTGATCCTGTATGAATTAATTATATGAACACTGCAGTGCATACATACTCATATTCTAACGATTAGGATGCCAAGGGCTTCGTACATTTCTGCCTCAAGGCTGATGAGCCAGGAGTGCTGATGTTGTCCCTGCACCTGTGTCACCATCACTGGGATGTGCAGGGCCCAATCCTGTCCTTGGGTGCACACCAGGCTCACAATGAAGTCCCTGAGAAGCCTGTGCCACATGTCAAAGTAGAATTTGGCCCACTCTGTGCGCACAAATACTGAAGCAGAGGCCGATCGTGCAGTTCTTATTCGGGCAGAACTCCCTTAAGAGTCAGTGGAAGTCTTACTCAGGTAAGAATCGCAGACCAGCCCTTGCTTGACTAAGCAGGAATAAACAGACTAAAGTTAGCGGTAACAACATTTTGGTACTAGGCTATGACAAGCACTTACATGGCCAGGCAGTAGGACAGAGAGGGAGTAAGGAGCCTTTCCTCCCCCAGGACAGGGCACAAAAGGGCTGGGCAGAATTGCATCCATTTGCCTGGAGACCACAGGAACAACTCACCAAGAGTTGGCTGGCTGTGATGGGGAGAAGGAACATACTGCATCCCTAAGAGGGAAGTCACAGACTGCACTTCCCCCTGGACAGAGGGGGGCAGGGCCGGTGCAGGGAAGTTTCGCACCCTAGGCAAAACTTCCACCTTGCACCCCACCCCGCCAAGCCCTGCGGCAGCTCCCCGCCCCCCCTCCACCCTGAGGCGCCCCCCCTGCGGCAGCTCCCCCCACCCCGGGTAGCTGTGCAGCACCTCCCCACCCCAGCTCACCTCTGCTCCGCCTTCTCACCGAGCACGCCGCCCCTGCTCTTAATTCTCCTCCCAGGCTTGCGGCGCCAAACAGCTGATTGGCACTGCAAGCCTGGGAGGTGGGAGAAGTGGAGCGGCGACTGTGCTCGGGGAGGAACGCTGTTAAAAAAAAAAAAGTTATTGGGGGCACCGCTTTTTGGCGATCCCAAATCTTGGCACCCTAGGCAACCGCCTAGTTCGCCTTAATGGTAGCACTGGCCCTGAGAGGGGGTTCCCCCAGGAGTGCATCTAGGGTTCTCCTTAGGGAGCTGCAGCTCTGCACACACATTATTGGGGGCTGTGGCAAAATGCCACAATCTAGCTCTTTGTTTTTTCAGCTATACAGGACATCCAAGAGACAGACAATAACAGCCGGTATTACTTGTTATCATCTCAGTGGCTGATTTTGGATATGGTTTCTTATGTTAATACTTCTTTTGGAAGAGTGGCATACAAATATAAGGGCAGCAGCTTTTCAGGGCACCAAACTCAGTACAGCATGTATATAATTGATAATAAACGTTCTGTCAATACAGTTCACACACACACACACACACACACACACACACGTTTATGAGGTTTACTAAATGAGGTCCCTTTGTCCTGGCTCTCATAAGAGCTCTGCACACATGTGCTTAAGCAGCTTTTAGTTAGCCCAGATTTATAGATGTAGATATTTCTTTCAAAACACAACAGGAATGACACCGCAGAAAAAATAAGTGAAATATACTGATGCACTGTTCCTCTCTTTTGTTTCTGTTGTTCCTGTTACTGCGGTGGTTGCTAAAAATTATTATTATACTGCAGCAGTTCAAAGTACAAATGGGAACACAGTCTACGATTAATTATATAAAAACCATCTTAAAAAGAGAAATAATATTATCAGCCAAATGCATGCTACTGGTGCAAACGGTCATTGCTTATAACCAGAGATATGGGACTGGATGAAAGAGTGAAAAGGAACTGTGCTAAGGACAGATCTTGGAATATTCAATAAAACCTTGTGATTCAGCTACTTGTGTGGATGCTATCAACATGAAAGAACACAGTCACAAGTGTTAGGACACGTACAGCATACGAGGAGGAAAAAGCTGCTTCTCCAGAAAGAATGAAGGGGAACATCATCTCCCAGTTGAAATGTAGTCCCCAGCTTGAGTAGACATACATGAGCTAGCTCTGCACAAGCTAGTGCACTAAAATTAGCAGTGTGGCTATGTCAGCACAGGCAGCAGCTTGGGCTAGCTACTCACGTAAGTAGCTAGGGGGTCAGGCAGGGTTGTACTCAGGCAGGCTAGCTAATGCCACCACCTATGTAGCCATGGCCACACTGCTCTTTTTAGCACACTAGCTTGATCAAAGCTAGTGCAGGCATGTCTACCTGAGCTGGAAGTTATACCCCTGGCTGCAGCGTAGACTTGCCCTGAGTGGTTACTCTACCTCTGTAAGGGAGCACTTTTTAGTCAGACATCCTCACAGGTCAGCCAAGGAGAACTGAAGACGTAAGTGCCACTTGTCATTTCAGTTAAGCTGGTGTAAATCAGAACCTTTTCCATTTATGTACATGGAGCTTAAGTCTGATTAGCCTCATCAGGCCCATGTCTGTTATATACACCGACTGTTTGTATCCACCGGCACACAAAGCGTTATCCACAGCAGCCTCGGAGTTCAAAACAAGACAAAATTGATCTCCAAATACAGAAAAATACACACAGCCACAGAGGATCCAACAGCATCTGTTCCTTTTTACTGCTAATCTTATACATGAGACCCTCCTTGTTACCTGCCGACAGTGGTTTTTCAGAGATACACAAAAGCCAATGGTAATAATTGGTCATACTTTGCATTAGTTGGTTTCCACATAAAGTAAGGCTGGTTCAAAGTCAAAGTTGATACACTGCCATTGGCTTGTAGCTAGTACTCAAATGCTTGTTTGAAGCCTGTTCAAACGAGTTCTGAAAGCTGGCACTAGGTTTCCTGGCCAGAAGAAGTCACCCCCTGCCAGGAAGAGCCAGTCAGAAAGCTGATCGGACATGGCATTATTTCAGGTAGACTGACCATCTGAGGCACATCCCATCATAACATTAACACATCACTATGCAAGAACTGGTGTTCTTTCAAGGAGTGAACTTCAGCTCTATACAGAGAGCCAGCACGAGGGCCTTGGCCCTATTTGGTCCCACTTAAGCATGATCAGTTTCAAGCAAGTTGCCTTCCACCTTCAGATTCACAGACTATTCCTCCCTGTTGGACAAAAACCAAGCGTACAATGGCTGCCTTCGTGGTTACTTCCTCTACCTTCTGAAACAAGAAGTTGTCCCCGATACATTCCAAGAACTTACTGGACATTTTGTGTTTTGCCGTATTACTTTAACTACCCAGATCTGTTGGCAAAGTCCCTCATTACTACAGGTCATGAGTTTTGGATTTCTGTTATCTAGAAATGCTTCATCCACCTCTTCCTCTTGGTTTGGTGGTCTGTAGTAGACCTTTGTTTTTCCTCCACTTTTTTCTTCACTCAGAGACTTTCCACTGGCCTGCCTCTTACCTCCTTCTGAACCTTAGAATGAGCATATATATGCTTGATGCACACACAGTATCTCCTCCCTTTTTCCCCTTTCTGTCCTCCTTGAACAAGCTGTACGCCTCCATACCAATATTCCAGTCATGAGATTTCTCCCACCAAGTCTCTGTGATGCCATTTAAGTCATAATGTATCTTATGTACTAATACTTCCACTCCTTCACATTTCTTCCCCAAAATGCAAGGAGTATGGGGAATAAACAGACACCACTCACACCACCTGGTTCCTCCTGTCTGACTTTCTTTGACAGGTACATACAGGCCACATTCCCAGCAAGTTACCAGAGTCATAACACCTATCTGACCAGGTCCCCCACAGGTGCAGGCAGAGGAATAGCTAGCTAGCAGTGGCATTAGCAATGTGCAATTTCCTCCCATTGTGGGTTCTCCCTTGTAGAGTACCAGCAAGTTAAGGGGGAGAAAACAAACCCACCTACCCACACTCTCTCCATCTGCTGGTAAGCTCAGCTGGCTAACTCCTTTAGTCTCCCATCTGCCTTCATCTTATCAGTGACTGGCAACATCTGTGCTTTTTAAGGCCTGGGCCCTACACACAGCTGGAATGGGTCACTCACCCCTTCTCACTCAGCCAAGGCTGATTAGTGGAGTTTTTTCGATAGGCCACTGCTCTCACTTCAAACAGTCCTACTTGAAATCAGATGCTCACCCACCTAACTGCAGGGCAACCTAGCTCAGTCAGTCAGCAACCAAGCCTAGATTTCACATACACCAAACACAGAAAACCAGCCCAGTGTCCTACCAAACTCAACGGCATGTTCCCAGTCTCTCCCCTGCCCAGGTCTGTATAGCATAGACAATTATTAACTATATAGTTATTTATTCCCCCAAATTAAATCAATAGCAATAAGACAGAAGTACCCCTGAGATACGCACCAGCTGACTAACTCCCTTAGTCTCTCAGGTGCCTTTGTCTTCATATTATTGTATATGTACCTCTTTCTACCAGATTTGGCTACTGAAAACTGGCAGCCTGTTTGTGAATATTCTTGTGTCTTATCTTCTCCCTAGTAGACACATTTAATTTGGAATCTTTCACGGTGTGTTAGTTGGGTTATTAGAAACCAATAATCCACTCTTCCATAGTAAGGGTGTTATTAAATTGTTAACTCTGCCACCAATTTAAGTGAATTAGATAATGAGAATACATTGATGTTTTTAAGGTTCATGACACTTTGATTAATAAGGCAATACACAATCTAAATGCTTTGTGAAATGGACTGTAAAAACTACTTTATCAAACCACAGGAGCAACTATTTGCCTTGTAATATTAATAATGGTAACTGTGTAAAAGACTGATCTTTCACTCCTTACTCAGGAAAAATTCCCAAGAAACTTTAGCTTGAATAAGTAATGTTACAGCAGGTCCTAAATATCCTTTAACTCACTGGCACTTTGAAATTATTTGGTTGTCCTTCTGTTGCATTGAACCAGTGTCATATTTAGTATCAATATTTTTGCTTTATAAAATCCATAAACTAGTCAGAGAACATGGCAAACAATCTTCACAGTCTACTAGACTAGTGAAGAGAATATAATAAGGTGATAATACTGAAATGGTATTAGAACAATACACACTCGACAGAATGACAGACAACAACAATTTCACTTTGGCTAAGTGGACTGGAAGAGGCTGAGAAACCCCTTGTTGGTGTCAGAACATAAATGTGTCCTGGCAGTAGCTTACAATAGAACTTCGATTCATTTAGACATAGCAGATACACTAGGTATGTCCTGGAAATACACTTCTCAAGTGTGTCTGCACATATCATTGAGGAGGGAAGTTACAAAACATTAAGACAGCAGCAAAATTAGTCAGCAAAGGTGGCAGCTCTGCTAATCTAAACTGCAGTTTATTATTTGTATTACTAGGTTACGATTCATAACCTTTGTAATCAGCCTCTCTCACCCTCCACCCCACTGATACAATATTTTAACAGAAGAAAGAATGTATTGGACTCTAGAGCAGAGTTCATTATTATCACGATATAGTTATTTATTCCCTAGCCCTGCAAAACGATCTGCTATTGTAGAAGAAAAAAAATGGAGGAAAAAAGGCTGTGATACGATGTATTAATTAATTCTAACTTATCCTCGCTGCAAACATCTCCTTTCTCCCTGCTTACTCACAGCTCTTCTAACACCTTCGCCAATTATCCGACCAACCCAACAACGCAGGTCATGTTTGTTACAAAATAGACTTTTTTGTTGAAAAGATAATGATGCTCAAGACAAAGAAAATATTAAGAGGTGCTTTAAAATTGGTGCCACGTAGCGAGTGGTGGCTGGCCAGCTCTTTGCTGCCCCGTCATCATTTCTATTAACCTAAATCTCTGCATTAGTTGAGTTTTGAGAAAGCTGTCTTCCCCTCCACCGGCATGGGCTGATCTTATTTATCTGCTTCTTATTCTAGTTGGTCTTTAAAGCAAGGTTCCTGCTATCAAGAAGGAAAGAGATTGGTGTGAGTCAGTGGGCATGGGAAAGAGATGTCTGACTAATAGCAATGGAATGATGACTTTAATAATGGAGAATCGTAGGGAAGCTTTCCCGGATGTTCTGCTAACAGTGAGATATATTAGACTCTGAAATAATCTCTCAAGAGAAGTGGCAGAATCCCCATTGCTTGAGACTGGAAAAACTAGACCAGGCAAAGCACTAGAAAATGTCCTGTAGGGAATAATTGTGCATTTTTTAGGGAAATTGACTAAGTGATCTAATAGGTCTTTTCCATATCTACCTTCTATACCAGGGGTGGCCAAAACTTACTGACCCTCTGAGCCGCATATGACAATCTTCAGATGTTTGAGAGCCGGGGCGTGCCGGCTGGGGCTTGGAGCTTCATCCCCGTGGGAGGTACCTGCCAGGACTCAGGGCTTCAGCCCTGCTCCTGCTGAAGCCCCAGCAGGTGCGCCCCAATGGGCAGAAGCCCTGAGACCCCCCCATCCCTGCTGGACAGAAGCCCCTAACCCACCACCCTGCTGCACGAGGTCCCCCACTCCCCCGGTAGGTGGAGAACGGGGGGTGGGGTGGGGTGGAGGCAGGGCTGGCTCTAGGCACCAGCAAAACAAGCTGGTGCTTGGGGCGGCACATTTTTAGGGGTGGCACGGCCAGCGCCAGAATGCCGCCCCTAAAAATGTGCCCCGGCCACCCTAGCTCACCTCCGCTGCTGCTGCCATGGCGCGCGAAACAGCTGATTCGCACGCTGCTACTCGCCCTTCCTCCCAGGCTCTCAGGGGGAGCAGCGGCACGCGCGAATCAGCTGTTTCGCGTGCCGCGGCAGCTCGGGGTCTCCCCCTCCCTCCCTCCCAGGCTCTCAAACCTGGGGGGGGGGGGGGGGGAGAGATCCTGAGCGGCCGTTTCGCGCGCCGCTGCTCCCCCTCCATCCCAGGCTTAAATGGGGGGTGGGGGGCAGTCAAAATTGTTTTTGCTTTGGGCGGCAAAAATCCTAGAGCCGGCCCTGGGTGGAGGGGGCAGATGTGGAGGGCACCGCACGAGCCGCACTTAAATGGTAATAGAGCCACATGTGGCTCACGAGCCACAGTTTGGCCACCCCTGTTCTATACTCCTGTAGAAAGTGGGGTGGGAAGGTGAGTCCACAGTAACAGAGTACACTGTCCCTTTAAAACTGAGGAGAGGAGTCTCCAGAGACTGTACTGCAAAGACGGTTGTTGTGAATTTCCCCCGAGACAGTGAGAATCCGCATGGCTGCTTTGGGCTGTGCCTGCTGCATTTCTGCGAAGAGTCTGGATTCCCAGCAGGAATATGGGCAAGGAACAAACCGCAGGGAGAGGCCATGTTCTGTTTTTGGGGTTTGATTGAATACTTTACTTTGGTTGCCTTTTGGACCTTGCTGCCAGACTTCTGGGGAGGAGTTCTCCAGAGGTATGCCTAGGAGAGAGACACATGCCACTTGGGGTAGAGGCCATATTTGTTTTTAGAAGAACTCCATCATCATGGCCCTTTAGGAACACCAGTTGGCTGCATCCACCAACCATGAGGTCCCTAACAATGATCTGACTCTATCTGGGGATAGCCAGCAACACCCCATCAACACTTGCCTTACAACTGAGATTAAAAGCCTGTCACTGGTCTTCCCACATGCCTCCTGTCCCGTCTATTTCTTTGCTCTGGTTGTGACTGTGCTAATAGCAGGTTAAAATTGACTAGACTCCCATTCGCTGAAGCACTCTGAGTCTGCCAGCACTTCCAATTCAACGTGACTCCATTGTTTAGCACACAGAGCTGAGTGGCAGGAAAGCACAACACAGAAACTAGTGGGGAGGAGAAAGAAAGCAATATAAGGAGTTAAGGGGGGGGGGAAAGAAAAAGAAAAAACAAAACACATGAAGTGGAGATGAGATAGAAGCAACAAATACATAAACCTCAACAGAACAGAGTACATGCTGAGAAACCACTTACTAGTAATTGAGAGCAGGAAGGAATGAGAGGGAAAGCTAGGGTTACCATATCTCATAAATAAAAAAAGAGGACCCTCCACGGGCCATGGCCCCGCCCATTTCCCCACCCCTAGCCCCGCCCCAACTCCGCCCCTTCCCCCACCCTAACTCCGCCCCCTCCTCCCTCCCACTCCCAGCCAGGGGGAAAGGGCTGCCCCAGTGCTACCAGCTTCACGGTTTGCCGGGCAGCCCCCAGACCCTGCGCCCCCGGCCGGCGCTTCCCCAGCGCAGCTGGAGCCTGGGAGGGGAAGCGCCCAGCCGGGGGCGCAGGGTCTGGAGGCTGCCCAGCAAACCGTGAAGCTGGTAGCGCTCGGGCTTTGGGCAGCCCCTATGCCTCCGGACCCTGTGCCCCCAGCCGGGCACTTCCCCTCCGGGGCTCCGGCGGCTCTGCGTAACTTACACTGTATAAGTTACAGAGCCGAAGAGGAGCAGAGCCCCCGCAGCTGGAGGCTCTGCTCCTCTTAGGCTCTAAGAGCCGGGCTGCCCAAGCGCTACCGGCTTCGGACAGCCCCCGTGCCTCCAGATTCTGCACCCCCAGCCGGGCACTTCCCGTCCCGGGCTCCGGCGGCGCAGGGTCTCCAGGCACGGGGCTGCCCGAAGCAGGTAGCTCTGGGGCAGCCCAGCTCTTAAATAGAGCCTCCAGCCGCTGGGGCTCTGTGTAACTGACACTGTGTCAGTTACACACAGCCCCGGCGGCTGGAGGCTCCAGCCGACCCGGCTCTATTTAAGAGCCGGGCTGCCCGAGCGCTACCAGCTTCGGGCAGCCCCGTGCCTCCAGACCCTGCGCCACCGGAGCCCGGGAGGGGAAGTGCCCGGCTGGGGCTGCAGGATCTGGAGGCACGGGGGCTGCCCGAAGCCGGTAGCGCTTGGGCAGCCCGGCTCTTAAACAGAGCGGGGGCAGCTGGAGCCTCCAGCCGCCGGGGCTGTGTGTAACTGACATAGTGTCAGTTACACAGAGCCGCAGCCGCTGGAGTCTCTGTTTAAGAACCGGGCTGCCCCAGCGCTACCGGCTTCGGGCAGCCCCCGTGCCTCCAGACCCTGCGCCCCCAGCCGGGCACTTCCCCTCCCGGGCTCCGGCGGCGCAGGGTCTGGAGGCACGGGGCTGCCCGAAGCCGGTAGCGTTCAGGCAGCCCGGCTCTTAAACAGAGCCGCCATTTTCCCGGACATGTTCGGCTTTTTGGCAATTCCCCCCGGACGGGGGTTTGACTGCCGAAAAGCCGGACATGTCCGGGAAAAAGAGGACGTATGGTAACCCTAGAAAGCAGACAGAGAGGGAAAGAACACAGAAAATGGAAACAGATAACAAGAACACAAAAGGAGTTCACACAGACTGACCAAATGCTCCACATGTTAATGTTACATGTTTTGTTGCTTCTAAACTTTAAAAAAACCTAAGACATTTGGAACACCTACATTCGGGGGGGGGGAGGGGAGGGGAGGGAGCGTGTCATTTGTTGTTATAGTTCTCTTGGCATCCAGCCATTAAGGTCATGGGGCAGCGTGCCTCAGTTTCCTCATTCACATACAGCAAAGCAGGTTTTGGTTTTTTTATGGTTTCTCTGCTGTGATAAGCTTTAAACCTATTTACAGGTATTTAATTGAAAAATAGCATTATCATAAGGTTTAACATCCATATCAAAATTCTTATCCCCAAAACTTAATATTAGTACCAAAATTTTTATCATAGATGTGCGTTTACAAGTATCTTTAGGATACTACACCCAGGGCTGGTGTGCCACCCCCTCACCCAGCTAACCCCGCCCCCCCACTCCCCCGTGGCAGCTAACCACGCCCACCCCTCCCACCCAGGGAGCCCCCCCCCACAGAAGCTAACCCCGCCTGGGGAGCCCGCCCCAGCTCACCTTCGCTCCGCCTCCTCCGCTGAGCATGCCAGCGCCGCTCTAATTCTCCTTCTCTCCCAGGCTTGCAGCGCAGATTGGAGGAGAATTAGAGCAGGGGCTGCATGCTCAGTGGAGGAGGCAGAGTGGAGGTGATCTGGGGTGGGGAGCGGTTCCCCTGTGCGCCCTCCACCCCCATTACTGCGGGCGGCCCTCCCAGCGCCCCCACCCCACCCCCCACCCCAGCTCACCTCCACTCCACCTCCTCGCCTGAGCGGGCTTTCAGGTGCCCTAGGTGGCCGCCTTGTTCACCTAGTGGTTGCACTGGCCCTGACCACACCCTCTGTTCAGATAGTGTAGTTTGAGATTAGTTTGTTCATTACCCATGGTGTCCTTTGACTCTCTCTCTCCCATGTAATCAGTCACTGGCTTTTCTTTCCCTCCAGTGTTCCCTCTGTGTGGGCTCTTAATTTAATCATGTTTCTGGAATTTTGGTGCCTCAGGGTCTGGCAAGATAGGTGTTCACGGGGATCCTGCACACTGGCTGGCCCTTTGGGGAGCGGTCTCCCAACCCCAGGACTGTACGTATGTAGAAAATCCAGCTTCCCTTTTGGGGTTACCCTGTGTGTTCCCCTTTCACTGCCCACTAGAGGGCGATGTTCTGTGCTCTCTGGGCTGGGTGTGTTTACCCTTTGATCAGATTCACCCTTTCCCAGCAGCTTTCCCATAACTGCTCCCGGTGTCTCACCAGCCTGGGGGAAAGCACACCTCCCCCCGCCCCCCATGAGTTGGGTCGGCTGTATTCTGGCAGACTACTGCCTGGCAATTTCCTGATCTCAACTCCTCTGCTGTTAAAGGCGCTGGAGCTGCATCTTGATGTAAAGAGACACTGGGCTGGTCTACACTTAGTCCGGACTTCGGACTAAGGTACGCAAATTCAGCTACGTTAATAACGTAGCTGAATTCGAAGTACCTTACTCCGGACTTACCGCGGTCCAGACGCGGCCGGAAGTCTCCCCCCGTCGACGCCGCGTACTCCTCTCGGCGAGCTGGAGTACCGGCGTCGATTGTGAGCACTTCCGGGATCGGTCCGGGATCGATTTATCGCGTCTTAACCAGACGCGATAAATCGATCCCAGAACATCGATGGCGTGCCTCCGGACCAGCCGGTAAGTGAAGACTAGGCCACTGTTACTTTCCAAAAACTTATCAGGACTAGCATCCTGAAAAATTGGGACCTGGATTGGAGTACCCTCCATCACCCCTTTCTCTGTCCCCGAGAAGTCAGCTGTGTGACTGCTCCCCTCTGGGAGGTCAGTTACACAGTTCCTTCTCAAAACCTGGGTCAGAGGCGGAGTGCCAGGGTGCACAGATGCAGATCCAGTCATCCTCCTAGTGTCCTGGGCATCCTGCCCTATGTGACTAGTGAGGAGACATTCCTATACCTCCACTATTCCTTCCCCAGTTTCCTCCTCCGCCCCCTCCCCCCAAGACACATTTCTGTGTTCTCTAGGAAGGGTTCTGTCTTTTGTTCAGCTGCAAAGCTCTGCCAGCTAACAACTGGGACAGTTTCCTTAATTACAGACAACACCTCTCCTGTCCCTGCGCCTGAGGGCATGTTGCCTTCTGCTGGGAAGGAGCTAGTCTCAGCCCCTCCCATACTTGGAAGCACACTGCTTCCCTGTGTTACAGTGTCATAGGAAACCTCATCCACCTCAGTGGTTTCTGAGATCCCCTGCCCCTTCTCTTGGCTCTCCTCTGGGACACATTGCTCTATGCTCCCTAGAGCCAGTTTTCCTTCTGGTTCAGCTGCGACCTGTTGGCAGCTAACAACCTAGACAATTCTCTCCTTGGCAGGCATTACACCCCCATTCCTTTCTCCCTGGCTGCCTCTTTTTCTTTTATCTCCAGTTCTTTCAGTTGTAGTAATCTCTGGTGCTCCCTCGCCTTTTCTGCAGACTGAAACCTAAAAAGCTCCAACTTTGCAATTGCTTCACTGCTTTCACTCATTTTCCTGCTTTCCTGTTTTTACTTCCCTTTCCCGAAATAAGCAAACAGGAAATAACAAAACTATGACCTCCTCCTGACTGTTCTTAGCCACTGCACTTCCGACTCGCTTAAAATCACAAATATCAGTGCTTAAAGAGTGATCTTCACTTGTAGTAACAAGCCGTACAGCAACAAAAGATCGCTGCACCACTGTGACGTTCCCCTCTCGTGTTATCTAGGCCTCTCCAATCCTTGACTCTGGGAGCCAGCCTTACTCTGCTCTGCTGTGAGAACCCCCACAGCCTCTGGTATGTAAGCTGCTCCCAGCTACTTGCAAGCTAATGACACTAGCCAATATCTCCGGTCCCAGAAACAACCCTGGGAACCTCTGTCTTGCAGTGTCCAGTATGCCCGCTGTACACTGCAAGCTTATATAAAAGTTAGTCAATTTAACAAAGAAATGTATATGTACCTTGTTCTCTCAATACAAACCAAACACACTGCTTCAGGTAGAGTAAACAAACAGATTTATTAACTATAAAGGTAGATTTAAGTGATTATAAGTCAAAGCATAACAAGTCAGGTTTGGTCAAATGAAATAAAAGCAAAATGCATTCTAAGCTGATCTTAACACTTTCAATGTCCTTAAAACTTAGATGCTTCTCACTACAGGCTGGCTTTTCAGTCAGGCTCTCCCAGGGGTGAAAGTAACTTACAGGACTTACCGGTACCGCCGGAGTCCTGAGGGGGCGTGGCCTCATCTGGAAGAGGCAGGGCCTCTCAAGATTTAGAGGCCCTGGGGCACCAGCTGTGGCTGGGAGCCCCAGGGCCTTTAAATCAACCCGGGGCTCCCAGCTGCAGAGATGGCTGAGAGCCCCCAGGGCTCCAGCTGTCGCGGAGCTCTGGGCCCTTTAAATCCCCCCCCACAGCTCCGGCTGCCAGAGCTGCAGGGAGGATTTAAAGGGCTCGAGGCTCCCTGCAGCGGCGGGAGTTCCTGGCCCTTTAAATCCTGGCCCCAGCCCGGCAGCTGGGCTCGGGTGTGGATTTAAAGGGCCTGGAGCTCCCGCCACTGCAGGGAGCCCCGAGCCCTTTAAATCCTGACCCCAGCCCAGCCGCCAGAGCTGCGGGCGGGATTTAAAGGACTCTGGGCTCTGCGCCGCATCCCTGCTGCGGTGTACCGGCTCTTTCACCTCTGGGCTCTCCCTTTTGAATGGCGTTTCAGTTGCTTGGTGGTAGTGGTGTCTGTAGATGTAGGTGGAAGGGAGAGAGAGCATGGCAAAATGTCTCTCCATTTTATCATGTCCTTTCTTCCCTCATGGCTTTGCCCCCTCTCCCCTTCAGAGTAGGGTGAGTATTACCTCATTGCAGTCCCAAACTGCCCAAAGGAAGGGGGTGACTCCCTCGAGGGTCTAACAGATTCTTCTGTTGCTGCCTAAGCCAGTGTCCATTGTTCCTGTGAGGCTGGGCTGGGTTTGTCCCATCCAGGCCCTGACGAAGTGTGAACTGCCTCTCTGTTCTTGGAGAGTTTTTGCATTGGCTTGCTTTAAGCCATGAAGACACATTTTCAGCCTCATAACTATATACATGAAATTATAACCTATAACATTGCTGTAACAATTACTATAACATCACTATAACAACCATGCTCAGTGCATTATGAGCCTTCCAAAGACACCCAACATGACAAACTTTGCATTGGATACCTCACAATCATTTTATAAAGATGAACATGGGGGTGTAGGGTGTTCCCCTGAGGTACAGAGCGTAACAGTAAGAAATATTGAATTGTCCACATTTACACAGAATGAATAGTAGGACTATCTCCATTTGTATTGACTGGAGGGAAAGCATTTGTAGTTTGAACCAAAAATTTCAGTTAGACTCTTCGGGTGAAATCCTGGCCCTACTGAAGTCAATGGGAATTTTGCCACTGACTTGAATGGGGCCAAAATTTCACACTTCAAGCTTAAAAACCAATTGCTAAACTCTCTCTAAATCATTGTGTGGCTCTTTGGTCACCATACCTGTTGATATATTATATATATATATATATGCTAATTAGAACAGCTGTAATGTTAATATGGCTAATTTAAGTAAAATAAATAGTGGGGAAAAAATTCCAGATAGCAGCAGCTTTTGAAGGACTAATATATCAAGTCTTCTACTCTTACCCATAGTGAGTAGTACCTTATGCTGTGAGCAATCTGGAATAACATCAAGTGGCAAAATATGGTTCTTGGTTATAAACATTCAAGCCCTGCACTTATAAAAAGACTTTTTTCCTCACAGCTTATTTTATTAACTATACCCTTATTAAACATTGTGATATAAATTAATGGGCATGATAACAAGGATCCAGAAAATGATTCAGAAAGAGCATGGCCCTTGGGACTAAACCATGAGACTACATATGGAAGAAGATGCTACTCAGTGTGAGTAAGGGATTTCAGAATCTGGCTCTAAGCTCATGTATTTTAAAGGAGAAATCCACATTATGAACAAAGTGTGTGAAGATGAATTTTTAAAAAAATTCAATGACAGACAAACCCACATTTTTGAAGAAAAGGAAAAAAAAATGCTCAGAGCAAATTATAAAGCACTCTTTGCTTTGCTACACAAAACCAGCCACAGATTGACATTTGACGATACCCAGTATGGAGTAGTCCTTTTATTACACTGCAAGCCAATTTTCTTGTTCTAATATGCTTTAAACATCTCTTTTGATCAAGGCTTTATAAAAGCAAATGGTAACTATAGTGAATTCTTGCTGTATAGAGCATTAATACCACAATCATAAATAATACGAATACTAAATAAGAAATAAATAGCCTGTACCTGTTCTCGGTTTGAGTAGCAAGCTGGACAGATGTTAAAGGGGACCTGAGTTTTCTCAGCCCTTTAGGTGTGACATCAGTAGCTGATTTGGTCTCCTTCTCCAAGCCCCTAGTAAGCAAGAAGGAAAATAAAGTTGTCAAACACTGTAATGAAACGTTACCATGCGTGAACCGTTCCCTCTCCATGAATCATTAATACACTGCAAAACCTCAGAGCCAAAATAGATCAGGAAAAGCCGAGCGAACGCTGTTCTGCTGTTGTTGTGTCTAGTGTATAAAGGGGATTATAAAGTCACACTCCTTATTTTCCAGCTGCATTTCAGAGGCTAGAGTATCTGATCTCTGGAATCCCACCTCCTCCAGGCATGGAGCCCACCTTCCAGCCAGGTATCAATATCAGCCAAGCTGCTGCCTGCTTCCAGCCAAACCAAAACTCTGCCCCACCTACACTTCGGAGCTGGCTTTGGACGCCCGGATTCTTTTGGATTCACCCCGCTGCAAGTCTCTCTACCTGGTGCTGAGGGACCCGTCTGCTGTGAGCCAAAGGAGGCACACGAAGAGAAGCAGGCTGCTGAGCATAGCGATCAAGGCAATGACTGCCCGCATCTTGTGACTGCTCGGAGCAGCTGCACGGCCAGTCTGAGCGGGAGCAGCGCCCGCTGCAGCTAAGCCGACCCCATAGTATTTAAGGGAGGCAGAAGAGGGAGGCGGTGATAGCAACCACAGGGTCTCTCTGCTCCGCCCCACCCAGTTCCGGCGTGTGGGGCCCAGTGCTGCCACCTTCCCCCAGCCACTGACATCAGCCCGCCAGCCTGAAGCATCCTCCTTTCTTCCCGAAGTCACCAGGGGCTGCACAGCAGAAGAGCTGGGTGTCACAGTGAGTGATTGCATCCTGTCCCTGCTCTGCTTCAACTCCCCTGGGCAAGCATCAGCCCCCCTCGGGAGGGGCTGTATCTCCCAGGCACCTGCCAGCATGGGGCGCTGTGGTCGGGGGGTGCCAGATAGCCACAGCAAAATGCCAGGCATCTGGGATGTCAGGGCGCCTTCCCACAGGGCATTGGCAGGGTAGGAGAGCTGCCCCTGGCAACCCGAGTGCGGGCTTGCATGTCTCCCTGCCCTCTTCCAGCATTGCGAGGGGGGCAAGGAGAACGGAAACTTGCACCTAAAGGTGTTTCATGTCAGGTGCTGGGTAACAACATGAAAGGACTCTAAATGCCTGGCCTCCTCGCAGGTGCCCCCCTGCAAGTGGCCCCTCCCCGCAGTTTCTCTCTTCATTCTTTACACAAATTCAGTGCTGCCTTCAGATAGGGTGACCAGATGTCCCGATTTTACAGGGACAGTCCCGATTTGGGGGGATTCTATTACCCCCCCACCCCCTGTCCTGATTGTTTACACTTGCTGTTTGGGCACCCTACCTTCAGAGTATATAAACAGCCCTTTCTGCAGGGTTAATTTATTACCAAAATGCTCACTACCATAGACCAGAATCCCCCAGCACACTTCAAATGGTATATTCATCCCACCAGTCCAACACCAAGCACAACGCTAGCATCTCTCACCACACCTCTCCCTAGATCCCCTAGCTGGGGTATTTCTCTGCCCTGCTTCCTTCTGGGATAGGATTCCAGCTCTTGCCTGAAGACAACAGCCAGCTCACCCCTCCATTTTTCTTCCTCCACTGATCTCAGCCCTCTCTGGCCTGCCAAAGGTTGTAGGTGACCCCCGACTGCCTTCCACTTTCACCAGTCTGAACTGGCTCCACTGCCCAACCAGGGAATTCTCACCCCTCCCTCCTTCAGGGGCATCCCTTCCCTGTAGCTCTTCATCTCAGCTATCTTTACTCTCATTTGTAATCCCCAGAGTCAGCCCCACCCTCCTAATTGCACCAAACAAGGGCGCTCCTGGAGTGGAAAAGGAGAACTGAGCCCAATTTCATGTACTGGGCCAGCTACTCAATTACAGATTCCATGTGTCTAAAATTAAAGTGTTTCTTCATTAAAATAACTCTTTACAGAAGTGCCTTAACTACTACTAGCACTTAAGCCATTGACATGCAGACTTATTTCCTGGTACCCTCCTGCAACCTGTATTCTTCTACCCAAGTTCCATGCAGATTGTTATTAGGGCTGTCAAGCGATTAAAAAAATTAATCGCGATGAATCACATGATTAAAAAAAGTAATCATGATTAATCGTGTGATTAATCGCACTGTTAAAGAATAATAGATTACCATTTATTTAAATATTCTTGGATGTTTTCTACATTTTCAAATATATTGATTTCAGTTACCACACAGAGTACAAAGTGTACGGCACTCGCTTATATTTTTATTACAAATATTTTCAATCTCTTTATCATGAAAAATGAATTTACAAATGTAGAATTATATACAAAAAATAACTGCACTCAAAAACCAAAACAATGTAAAACTTTAGAGCCTACAAGTCCACTCAGTCCTACTTCTTGTTCAGCCAGTCACTCAGACAAATAAGTTTGTTTACATTTGCAACAGGTGTTCATACTGTTATAGCTAAAGATTCATATGCCCCTTCATGCTTCAACCACCCTTCCAAAGGGCATGTCCATGCCGATGACAGGTTCTGCTTGATAACGATCCAAAACAGTGCGGATTAACGCATGTTCATTTTCATCATCTGAGTCAGATGCAACTAGCAGAAGGTTGATTTTCTTTTTTGGTGGTTCAGTTCTGTAGTTTCTGCATTGGAGTGTTGCTCTTTTAAGACTTCTGAAAGCATGCTCCACACCCCATCCCTTTCAGATTTTGGAAGGCACTTCAGATTCTTAAACTTGGGGTCGAATGCTGTAGCTATCTTTAAAAATCTCACATTGATACCTTCTTTGCGTTTTGTCAAATCTGAAGTGAAAATGTTCTTAAAACAAACAACTTGTGTTGGGTCATCATCTGAGATTGCTATAACATGAAATGTATGGCAGAATGCAAGTAAAACAGAGAAGGAGACATACTATTCTCCCCCAAAGGTCAGTCACAAATTTAATTAACGCATTTTTTTTGTTTTAATGAGCATCATCAGCATGGAAGCATGTCCTCTGGAATGGTGGCCAAAGCAGGAAGAGGCATATGAATGTTTAGAATATCTGGCACGTAAATACCTTGCTACCCCAGGTACAACAGTGCCTTTCAGGTGACATTGTAAATAAGAAGCGGGCAGCATTATGTAAACAAACTTGTTTGTCTTAGTGATTGACTGAACAAGTAGGACTGAGTGGACTTGTAGGTGCTAAAGTTTTACATTGTTTTTGGTTTTTTGAGTGCAGTTATGTAACCCCCCAAAAATTCTACGTTTGTAAGTTGCACTCTCACGATAATGAGATTGCACTAACAATGCTTGTATGAATGAATTGAAAAATACTATTTCTTTTATCACTTTTACAGTGCAAATATTTGTAATAAAAATAATAATATAAAGTGAACACTGTACACTTTGTATTCTGTGTTGTAATTGAAATCAATATATTTGAAAATGTAGAAAAACATCAGAAAATATTTAATGAATTTCAATTGGTATTCTATTGTTTAACAGTGCGATTAAAAGTGCAATTAATCACTATTAATTTTGTTAATCGCAATTAATTTTTTGAGTTAATCATGTGAGTTAACTGTGATTAATTGACAGCCCTAATTGTTATCTTTTTCATTTTAACTGTTGTTGTTGTGTACTTTGTGCAGGCATTTGCTGACTTGTGGAGTCCAGAAGTTACTAGTATGTAGTCCACCATTAGGGTGGCCAGGTGCGCAGTTTTGGACTGGAAAGTCTGGTCGAAAAGGGGACCTGACAGTGTCTGGTCAGATCTACAGATCAGACACTCAAAGTCTAGTTATTGTGGGTGGGGGAGGCAGGGGGTGCCAGGTCATCACCCATGCCAGCCCCCACTGCAGCCTCCTACCTGTGTCGGGCAGCTGCAGCTTCCAGCCCCAGCTCCACAGGTAAGTTCCTCCTGACCCAGGCTGGAAGATAGGACGGGCAAAGCAGTGAGTGATGGGGGTGGGGGGAAGAGAAGTGGATGGGGATGGAGCCTTGGGAGGAAGAGGGGGCGTAGGGCCTCCAGGGGTGGGGGGGAAGAGGCAGGGCAGGGGAGGGTCCTACAGACCTGCTGGAGTGTCTGGTTTTTAAATATTACCAAGTTGGCAACCTTACCCATCGTAGTGACATGTCCTTTACTGCCAATCCATTGTGGCCTATTAGGCCTCATAGTTCTTCAAGTGTGCAGGTCTCCCAACCAGTCTCCCGTTTCTTGTTTGTGTTACTGCTCTTGGTAGGGGATTTGCTTCCACCCTGTAGCCTTTTATTTAATTTAAAGGGAATTTTGTAATGTGGTATTATACCACCATGGGTATATGATTATATATGACATAACATGTTAGTTAATCATAACATCACACAATAAATTATCAATAAACTCAAATCATTGGCTACAACTCTGTTCTTCATTCACTGTGTTGGGTGGCATCCTGTGTTGCTCATATACCTTGTTTCTTCTGACTCTCCTGTGTCATGCCTGCTGACGGCTGTGGCTGTCTGGCCTGGCCATGGCCCTGTCTGCCTGGGTGTGCCATCTGTCTGCCCCTAATCAGCAGTTGGCTTAGGTTTTGTCTCTACTGCTGTCCTGATTCTGTAGCTACCTCCTACGATCTGTGTCAAACAGCAGCTTGAATTGTTGCCTTTTGCCATTGCCTTGTGTGGCTATTTGATGGTTGGATCCAGACCTGGTCACCTGTGCATAGTAGCCTCAGGTCCTTTGTTGTAGTGGGCTTCCTGCTTAGCTTCGCATTCTCTTAGCTGCTTCTGCGTATCGTCAACCATTCCTCTATTGGGTTCTCCAGCCCATCAGTCCTTATGCTGGGCTACTACCTAGTCTCTGAGAGGCTGGTAGGGACCTCTTCCTGTCTGTTTTTCCTTTGCCATCAGTCTCTTATCTGTCTTTTCTGCTGTCTCTGTCTTCCCATCACTTTGGGGATACCCAGGGGAAGAAGTCTTGTATTCTATTTCCCATTTGGTGCTGGATCATTTGAATTTTGCTGCAGTATACTGTGGACCATTGTCTGAGCACAGTTTGTCAGGTATGTTAGACCTTGCAAAAAGAAGCCTTCAGTTTCCCCATCACAGTTCTTGCCTAAGTGTCTTCCAGATAGTCCACCTCCCAGAAATTGGAGTAGTAATCATAGGACTGGAAGGAACCTCGAGACATCATCTAGTCCAGTCCCCTGCACTCATGGCAGGACTAATTATCTAGACCATTCCTACAGGTGTTTGTCTAACCTGCTTGTGACGGGTTGGATCACAGAAACCCCCTTGGGAGCTGCCACCCGATGTGCAAAGACTACCCCTGCTCCTGTTTTCCCTGCCAGCTCAGGACTCCAGCACCCTGTCTTGCTGAGCCAGACACTCCTGTTTGGCTCCAGACACAGATCCAGGGTCTGAATCACTTGTCCCAAAGCTGCAAGTTTACCTGAAAACAGCTCACAGTAGTGTGCTTGTCTTTAGCACTCAGATGCCCAACTCCCAATGGGGTCTAAACCCAGATAAATCCGTTTTACCCTGCATAAAGCTTATGCAGGGCAAACTCATAAATTGTTCGCCCTCTATAACACTGATAGAGAGATATGCACAGTTGTTTGCTCCCCCAGGTATTAATACATACTCTGAGTAAATTACTAAATAAAAAGTGATTTTATTAAATACAGACAGTAGGATTTAAGTGGTTCAAAGTAGTAACAGACAGAACAAAGTAAGTCACCAAGCAAAATAAAATAAAATGCACAAATCTATGCCTAATCAAACTGAATACAGATACTCTCACCCTCAGAGATGCTTCAGTAAGTTTTTTCTCAGACTGGACTTCTTCCAGGCCTGGGCACAATTATTTCCCCTGGTACAGCTCTTGTTGCAGCTCAGGTGGTAGCTAGGGGATTCTTCATGATGGCTCCTCACACTCTCTGTTCTCTTCCCCCCTTTATATATCTTTTGCATAAGGCGGGAACTCTTTGTCTCTCTGGGTTTCCACCCCCCCCCCCCCCCACTGGAAAAGCACCAGGTTAAAGATGGATTCCAGTTCATGTGACATGATCACATGTCACTGCAAGACTTCATTACTCACTTGCCAGCACACACATATACAGGAAGACTCACAGGTAAATACAGCCATCTGAAGACAATGGGAGTCATCAAGATTCCAAACCATCATTAATGGTCCACACTTTACACAATTACAATAGGCCCTCAGAGTTACATTTTATATTTCTAGTTTTAGATACAAGAGTGGTACATTTATACAAAACAGATGATCATACTCAGTAGATTATAAGCTTTGTAATGATACCTTACAAGAGACCTTTTGCATGGGGCATATCCCAGTTACGTCACATTCACTTATTACCATATTTTCTCTAAAACTATCTCAGTTACATTATATTGACTTATTATCAAGTTTTTATAAAACCATATAGACTGCACAACATCACGCTGCTCTTAAAAATCTCCAATGATGGAGATTCCACAGCCTCCCTAGGCAATTTATTCCTGTGCTTAACCACTCTGACAGTTAGGAAGTTTTTCCTAATGTCCAACCTAAACCTCCCTTGCTGCAATTTAAGCCCATTGCTTTTTGTGCTATCCTCAGAGGGTAAGAAGAACAATTTTTCTCCCTTTTCCACGTAACTACCTTTTATGTCCTTGAAAACTGTTACGTGTCCTCTCAGTCTTCTCCTCAGTAGACTAAACAAACCCAGTTTTTTCAATCTTCCCTCATAGGTCATGTTTTTTAGATCTTTAGTCTACTGAGCCTATGTAATTCCTGTCATGAACAGTGAAAAGGTCTGTTCTGACCTTTTTCCAAGGTTGGGCTGGGATTTCATGGGGCTCTAGAGTCTCCTAAATCTTCTGTTGTTGATCACTATAGTCTCTGCATACCTCACACTTTTTCATGTATACTCTCAGTTGGGCATTCTTGCCTGGCCAGTAGGTACACTCCTTGGCTCATCTCAGGATTGCCTCTATATCTAAGTATGAAGCATAGATCTGTCTCATGATGTCAGCTCTTAAATCTGGTGGATTACTGCTCAGTTCACTTTAAACAAAATCCCATCTTGCACACAGAGCTCATCCCTCATGTGGTGGTAGGGGGTAACTTCCTGTGACACTTGCTCCTAGCAGTCTGGTCAACTCTGGAGTATGAATTGTTTTACTGCCTGTTGTGTCCCGTCTTGATCAGTGCTTTGTTGGATTGCCTGGCACCTCCACCAGAGATGCCAAGACATTGTCACATGTTGATAGACACTCTATCCTGTTCCACAGACCCATCTGTGTTGTACTCAGGAAGGTATGCCCTGCTCAGCGTATCTGCCACCAGCAGAGAAAGACTGTCCAGGCAGTATCTTATGCCCACATCATAGTGCTGCAGTCTCAGTAGCACGCGTGACAGTGTCTTGGGTGCACACAGCAGTGGCTTGTTCATGATGCTTTCTAATGGCTTGTGATCAGACTGCACATCCACCTGTGCCCATCGTTCCATTCCAAAGAGCACAGTCAGTAGCTCCTTTTCTAGCTAAGTGTTTCCCCTTTCTGTGCCTGTCAAGGCTTTACTAGCAAATGCTATGAGCTGCAGGCAACACATCAGTGCTGCTCCTAAGCTTCCTTCTGAGCATCACACTGTAGCTCTAGCTGCTCCATAGGATTGTAGTATTTAGGACCGGTGCCTTGCTTATGATTTTTTTTTTTTTTACTCCTTTCAAATGCCTATTCTTAGGTCTCTGACCATTCCCATGCTGCTTCATGGGATGTTAACTGTCTCAGAAGTTCACAGGCTGCTAATAGGTGTGTGCAGAATCTGGAAAGATAGTTACCCATCCCTGGACTCCCTTCACATTCTTTGGTCTGGGCATTTCCTTAATATCTCTCGGTTTATCAAGATTCTGCCAGAATCCCTCAAAAGTCAACAGACGTTCAACATAGGGAACCTTAGGTCTCGTCAGCTTCCACTTGCCTGCATTCAGCCTAATATTCTGCTCCCAACACCTGGTTAGCAGTTGTAACAACTTGATATCATGGTCCTGGATGGTCTCTTCTTTGTCATCATTGTAACAAGGTGGTCTTCCCCGTAAAAGCCAGCAGCCCTGAGGCCCTCCAGCCCTGTTTGATTATCAGATCCAGCTGGGAAGGGGTCAGAGAGTTCAACTGGGAGGAAAGCTACAGGAGGCAGGTTCATTCCTGTGGCAGGCTGGGGGATAGTGTGAGGAGAAAGGCCTTGGGAACCCTGCAGAAGACCCAGGGGGAGTCACATAAAGACTAGGTTTATATGTGAAGCTTATGCTGAATGACTTTATTATGTTTGAAGAATAAACTGTGTCCTGAAGGAAGGGCCTGAACAGACTTTGGCATGGTTTTAGTCCTTCTTATGTAAGGACTAGTGAAATAGGCCACCCGGCCTACAATCTCCTCCTACAATTGTCAACAGCTACAATCTTGATGCCTGAAGTCCCTCTAATGCCTGGCACAGTACTCAAAGACTTATCAGCTGTTCAGTGTTTCAGGTAATTATTCCTGGCAACAGTGTCTCACTATCTTCTCGTCCTTTTTCCTCATGAGATAGTGAAAAAGCTTTACCTTCCTTTTTTCATCTTTATCTCCTATACTCAGCTCTGTATACAGACTCAATTCTTACTTCTGTGCTTGTGCAAGGTTCTTTGTCTGGCAATCTAGCATATGATTCCTGGTGGTCTGAGTCCCTCCCTATTGCCTGTTTGCTCTGCTTGTAGGTGCTGTTTGTTTGCCTGTTAATCATGCTCTCTACCTTGCTGTGGGTCTCTGACCACTGCCACAATGTTCTGTGTACCAAAAACTGGGTAATACCATGAAGACTCCATGCTTGTAATACTAAATTGCCTCTCTATTAAGAGAACTATTTACAGAGGTGCTGCAACTGCAGCTGGCATTCAAGCCATGTGCAAATAGAGTGACTTCTTGTTGCTCCTCTAAACTTTTCCCTTCTGCAACCTGTGCTCCTCCCTTCAAGTTCCATGCAGGTTGCTGAAGAAAATATCTCTGGGGCAGATACACCACCAGTTCCATTCCTGGTATCTTCCTATGGGATGGGACGCAGAGATGGTCCCTCATCCTCCCTCTTCCCTTGCTCTTCACCACATCTGTGATCATCCTCACACACTCCCCTCCCACACAGTTGCTGACACCAATTCCACCCTCCCCCCTTAGCCATCACTCCTCCATTCCTGCTCAGAATGACTTCCCCACTCTTCAAATTGCACCTCCCTTCAGCGAGCTGGGAGTGTTTTGGAAGATGGAGAGTGACGCATGTGGGGGGCTCAGAGGATGAAATTGGGATTAGAGAGGGGCTATGGTTGGAGGTAGACTACTCCTTAGAGATTTCTAGGTACATGTCTCCCTCACTCCCTGCCCCCTTGTTATGATGAGAGGGGCACAGAGGGTGCAGGGTGAGGGAAGACTTGTATCTAAAGATGTCTCAGGTGTGGTGACACCAGCTGTGCTCCTGGCAGCTTCTCCATTCAGTGAATCCCCTATAGTTCCCTGGCACAGAGTCCTGCTCTGATGAACCACAGAACATTTGTCAAGACCACAAGGAGCAGAACCATGTCCTTGAAGCCAGGAGCATTGGGGTGGGACATAGAAAGCAGGGGGGGTTTCTCGTGGTATCTCACCTGGTTCTGCAGTGCCTGGTTGGCATCAGGCACTAGGTTTCAGCATGCACAGTCCAATGGACTTAGTTTTCTTTCTTTCTGGCCTTCAAGTGTTTTGTTATAACATGGCATAAAGTGTTAGACTTGTGGAGCTCTGATGAACTCTTATTTGTAGGCAGTTGTAAACCAAGAACCTCTCGTCCAAATCATTTCAAATGTCCAGAAAATGTCCACATCAGACCCAGACCTCTCCTGCCACTTGTGAGGATGACTTTTCTTCTTTATAGATTTGAGAGAGAGGGTCCAAAGTAGGCTTAAATTCAACTGTAACTGTGGAGAAACTACCATGACTTCATGATAAATACTGGAATATAGTACAGTAGCTGGGCATGAAATAGTCACAGCAAATGTGGAACAGCTGGAATTTTGAGACATTTTTGTTGGGAGTTTGAAATAGATCCACTTTCGTATACTTAATATAACAGCAATGGACACAGTATAAAATCTAGGGTTAGGTCCTACAACTGCACCTTTGTAATAACATATTGATGTTATTTACACGAACTGTGACTGTATAGGTCATTGTTGCAACCAAGGTCCTATAGTTGAACCAAATCTTGTACAAAGGTGAAGTAAGGTGTCTATGGAAAGGTTGTAATTTGCTGGTTATGATTATGCTGTCTGTATGTGTGTATCATTTTTGTATTTGAAGTTATGAATATTGACTATGTACTTGTATCGCAATGTGTTTGATTCTAAGTAACATCAGTGAAGCATTTGGTCAGTTTCTTGAAAAAGGACTATTCTGAGTAAGTGCCCAATCACGAAACACTTAACTGACAATGGACTTTGGGAGACGCCAGTCCACATCTGAATTTTCCTGGGCATGTTTAAACTAATATGTAAACAATGGTGTCAGCCTGCAAAAAGCTGAATCATTCATGGACATGTGACTTGCCCAGGTAGCTACAGACTTCATCTTGTTGCTGTGATTTTGGACAAAAGAACAAAGGAGTTTCCGCCCACAAGAGAGAGAATATAAAAGGCCCTGGAAGCCTCTCCATTTTGTCTTCAGCTGGCTCAAGAGATGGCCTCTCCACCCCAAAGAGATGCCTGAAAGAAACTGGAACAAAGGCCTCTACAGGGGTGTGAGTGATTGCTGGACCCAGGCCATAAACCACAACGTTGGTTTGAAAAGGATTGGGCCCAGACTAGGAAGGAGTCTAGTCTGTGAAAGAAGCTTATTGGAACATCTCTGGGGGTGGGATTTACCTGCATTCAGTTTCCTACTGTATTAGGTTTAGACTTGTGTGCTTTATTTTATTTTGCTTGGTAACTTACTTCGTTCTGTCTGTTATTACTTGGAACCAGTGGTGAGCTGGAGCTGGTTCCCACTGGTTCGCAGGAACCAGTTGTTAAATTTAGAAGCCCTTTTTGAACCGGTTGTTCCGGGACAACCGGTTCTAAAAGGGCTTTTAAATTTAACAAAAGCTCAGGCAGCTGTCCACCCCATCCCCAGCCCCAGCTCACTTCCCCCTCCTCCCCTGAATGCTCCGCCCCCCTTCTCCTCCCCCTCCCCTGCTTCCCGTGAATCAGATGTTCTTAGGAAGCCTGAAACAAGCAGCAAGCAGGTAAGCTGGGCTGGGGGAGGGCACGAGGAGGGCTCCAGAGTAAAACAGAGTAAAACGTATTCATTTGGGGTTTAGGCTCCCAGAAAGACTTAATATGGGGTGCTGGGAAAGTCCCTATAAACTGAGAAGCCTCATGGGCTAAGTGAATCTTAGTTTCAGTGAACTGCAGAGAGGTGTGGCCCAACCTCTGGGTCTGTGCTGAAGCTGACTGGAGTGTCTAGCTCAGCAAAGACAAGAGTGGAGGGAAGCCCTCTCTAGCAGGGAGGTTTGTTCTCAGTTGAATCCCAGCACATCTAGTGACAGTCTTGAGGGAGTGTCTGTGACCAAACCCATCACAACACCTTCCTATTTTTTTCTAGGCAGTTGTGTGCCCACTTATTAGCATTTTTTGGTGCAATCCCATTTTTTTCAGGGAAGAAGGCTGACCTACAAATAATATTTTATTAAAACTTTCATTCCTGTCCTTGCTGTAATATTTTCATCCTGCAATGCCACTCTTCCCATGTCTTCTTAAATATTTCTGGCAACTAATACATGAGAAAAATAAGTGAAGGCATCAGTATTTTCAGTCTGTCTAGCTTTCAGCATTCAGTCTATAATACTGATGGAGAACTGTTTTTTACTTTCTGCCACTTTTACCAGGTCGATTAGCTAGTCTATGCATCATTTTAAGGTTTTGTGAAGAGAGACAAGATTCTGAGTTGTGTCTGCATCAGCATTTATATAGTATTTTACATCTTCAAAACACTGTGCACACACTCCTATATCAATCCTCACAATGCTGCTAAAAGGTAGGTGTGGCACTTTTCAGGCTTACTCGAGGTGTCCAGGGCCAATCACTAGCACCTGCTTACAGCATGAGAGAGCTTTGACTGTGTCCATTAGGGCAAACCCTCTCCAGCTGGCTGCTGGCAACACAAGCACTCTGCTCGGGGCTCCACAAGCCTTGCTCTGTCCCAGTGCAGGGCTAACAATTTACACACCCTGCTTTGTTGCACTCAATTACCCAGTCCCTTATCTTCTGAATGCCTGCAATGCACACTGATTAGCTGCCTCTGTGGAAGCACAGTTTACTGGTTTCACCTCAGTTCAACACTCTTCTTAGCACAAGGCACTTAGATTTGTCTGCAGTAAAACCAAATTGAAATTTATTTAAGAGAGCTTGAGATAGATATTCAAATAAAAGCACATAAGGGTTGGGAAACATAAGGTTACAAGTAAAAGAAAAATATAAAATGCAATCTATAGCCTATACTTATTAGACAGGAAAGTAACTTGTTAATAAGGTTTTTCTCATCCAGTTGTCAGTCCTTACAATATGTGTCCACTACTTCAGGAAGCTGGAATTCACCTTTCAAGAGACATGTTCCCTCCCTCTGCCCTTCACCCCCCCGTCCCCACAGAGCCTCTCCTTTGTAATGACTAAAATCTTGTGCCTTTTCTTCTTCTCTGCTACAATTAGAGATTATTGTCTCTCACCCTATGGGTCCCCTATGCAGAGACTCTTCTTGGGGTTCTTTTGTCTTTGCAAATCCTCAAGCCTTCAGTGGTCTAGACAGTAAACACAGGGATGGAACCACAGGTGTTAATACTGATTGAGTTCTCCCTGAGACCCACCTCACCTCAGATAACAAGTTTCACTTCAACAGTTTTGAAACCTAATTTTCTACATATCTCTTAAACTATTTCCCATACAAATGTAAGCACAGTGTGAATTAATGCTCCCCTGACAGCTAGCTGGGAGGGAGAGAGACTTTGGGTGTGTTTGTGTAAATACAGTTTGGCCCTGCTCTGCTTAGATATTCAGCAGATAGAGCAGTGCCAAAGTGATCAACTTTGGCTGGTGTTGGATTACAAATCACCTTAGTACTGAATGCAGGGGTAGTGAAATATGGTTACCAATGTTGTAATTATTGTAGGAATACAGGGAAGCAGGACTGTGCTTAACCTGTCCCAAATGAGGGGGTCCTCCTCAGTTGAAAGAACCTTGTTAAGCCAGGGGCTTGAATGCCAGAGCTCTGTGAAAGTAAGAGGAGTGGGGACAGGTGTCCTAGCTAAGAAATTGCAAACCCTCTCCAAGGGTCCTTCCTAGATTGGTTTAACCTGTTCCTTCCCCACTGTTCAAAGAAAGAGCTAAATAGGCTTCATTAGGAGTTTCTGTTGTTATTTTAAAGGCTCAATCACTGAGATCTGAAATCACTTGAGATGGGGCAGTGTTTCTGCCCAGCCTGCAAAGAGCTGAAAATCACTTAGAGACTGATGTGCAGAGGTTATGGCAGAGAGGCAGGTGGCAGCAGAAGGTGACTTACAGTTGGCTGGTGAACAAGTGGCTGGTGAGGTGGTGAGCAGACCAAGCGGCCAGCAGGGCAGCTGGCAGAGAGGTGCAGCGAGCAGCCAGCAGGGCAGCTGGCGAAGAGGCGCAACGAGCCACAGGTGAGTGCCCGAGCAGCGGAGCAACTAAGGTGCCTCCTTACCTCCACCCAGGATGGAAGGTGAACTCTGCAGATGCACCTTTGAACTTTGGGTCTGAACTGACCAAGGACCAAGCAAGTGTAAGTGGGGTGCAGAGAAAGGACGGGCATGTTAAAGGGACTTTTGGGTTGCTGGACTTAAGAACCTGAGGGGAAAAGGACACTGCCCAACTTACTTGAGGTTGGGTCTTTTGCTCGTGGTTTATGTTTATGAACCCGGTTTGCAGTGTTTTCCCAAATTAATGCTGAGTTACTTCCCTCCTTTTAATAAAAGTTTCTTTTCTACACTCAGACTCTGTTCTTGCGAGTGGGGAAGTATTGCCTCTCAGAGGTGCCCAGACTGGTGTGTAATTTTCCCAGGTTACTGGGTGGGGGCTGAAGCCGGTTCTGTGTTGTATTGATGGAAAGGAACCCCTAATTATTGAATCCGTCCCTGGTTGCTGCTGGCTCTGCCTGGCAGAAGGGTTACCCAAACATCGCGCAATAACCATAACAATTAGCTAGTTCTGAGCTTTCAGCAGAAACCACGTACAACCCCTTCAGTGAAATGTTTCTGGATATGCCTCTGTCACAGTATTATCCCTATTTTACTGATAGCAACAGAGCAGAGAGGTCAAGTTACTTTCCCAAAACGGGAGTCAATGGCCAAGCCAAGATTAGAACTCAGGAGTTTCTAGCTTCCAGTTTTATAGCTGTCTCTTAGCCCATGCTGCGTCTTCATTAAAGCTGACTGTGACACAGTAATCTAGGGGAACAGCTCTCAAAATGTGGCCTGCTGGTGGTGTGCAGAGAACTGGTTGGTCACATGATACCGGCTCTCCTCTGTATTCCCAGCTGCTAAATCACATTATAAAGCAGTTTAAAAATACATTAAATATTTTCCTAATATTGCTTTTCCGTGTAAACAATTCTGTAGTTGCCACAGGGACAATATATATCTAAACAGGCAGTTGGAGCAATTGGGACTAAAGTCCCTCAGACATGCTTTCTATTAAGATGTAGCCCACCCTGTGACAAAGTCTGAGAACCCCCGGTGTGAGGTGTATGTTTATGAGACTTAGTATTAGGCTATTGCCAGTGTAGTTCATTACTGCAAGTGTATTGGTTTTTTTTTAACAAATACCCAGTTGGAACTAGATAGATTTCATTGTACTGTGGATGTTTTATTTATGTCTACTGAGAGCACTAGGAGACTTCGTATAATGGGCAATAAGCAGTAAGTCTATGAGGTACTTGCTGCCAAAATCCAGAAAATCCAATGGCCAGAGGCCAGTGCATGAAGGGGCAAAACACATAAGCTCTCAGCCTGGGAACATTTTGATTTTGCTACAGATTTTCAAGAAGCCTGTTTGATAGTTTTCCAGTGGCTTATCTGGGCAGGATTTTGTGTCCTAAAATGTAAGAATGAATTTTATTTAAAAAATAATCACTGCTTTATAGTTATTAAAGACCCCAGGTCCTGTTGGGTACTAAAGAAAGAATACACCTCTACCCCAATATAACATGAATTCTGATATAACGCGGTAAAGCAGTGCTCCGGGGGGTGGGGCTGCGCACTCCGGTGGATCAAAGCAGGTGCGATATAACGTGGTTTCACCTATAACACGGTAAGATTTTTTTGGCTCCTGAGGACAGCGTTATATCGAGGTAGAGGTTTTCACAGTAGCTAAAATAAGCCCCATTTTGAGGGGCTCATCCGGTACACCAGGTAACGGCCTAAGCCTAATGGCTGCTGAGCATCTCCCAAGAGGTATAAAATGAAAGAGTTGAGGTTGCTCAGCATCTCTGAGGATGTGCTCAGCACTTTGCAAGATATTGCCTCCCTGGTTTTATCCAGCAGCTGTGAATCTCAGAGTAGGTATTGCCTCCCCTGTATGATACAGTATGATCCTCACTGCTGAAAATTGACTCTGACCCTTAGGTATTAGTTTTGCAGATTTGTAGCTGGTCTCTATGCTGGCTGGGAAACTGTGGTCCACCCTAGTCCAGCCCCGAGTGTCAGGTGTAGGCAACTCAAGCACAGCATGTGGGTGGCAGCCCAGCCCTGGCTCTCAGGTGTTTGCAACCCAATTGTGTCCACAGCCTTCCCATTAAAGTCCTCCAAGCCCATATCAGGGTATGGGACCAGCAGGAAGCACAAAGCTTGCCAAGCAACAGCCCCTTTTGCCAATTGTCGCACCAGGTCCTGAGTCAGGAAGGGAGTCTCATCTTTTTGATGGAGTAGAGCAACACTTGAAGACTATTGGCAAAGTCCCCGAGGGTCTCAGTAGGTTTTTGGGCTCAAGCAAAGAGCTCTTTCAACTGTTCATCTAGGATCAAGGGTTGTAGGATAAATATAAAATTAAAGAATTAAAATTAGCTTAAGTTTGGTTAAGGAAATATATACTATATGCCTTGTAAAGAAAGGTCTTAAAAATAGTAAGTATTAAGGCCAGAAGCAATAAAGTTGGGAGGATGTCTGGTTCAAAGAATAACTAATGAGATAGGGAAACTTTCTAAGAAGAAGGCACCTGATAGGGGTGGCTGCAGATGGTTTTGTTTGATTTGTCTTAAAATGAGCCAACACAGCCCTTCCCCAACCCACACACCAGTGTTAAAGTCTGTGTCAACCCAGGTTCAATGGGAAAACTTTTGGACAACAAGATTGAGGGGAGCGAGGACCTCAGGAAGAAAGGAGGTTGTAAGTCATATCTGGATTAAAACTGGAAATGATGGTGAACTGTCTCTAATTATTAGCTGAAGTCAGTAATTGGCAGTGACATCATTGGTTGTTAAAGGATATAAAAAGTCAGCTCTTAAAGGTTCATTGCTAATACCTGCCTGACCATTCTGGAGGTGATCAATAGGTAGGGCCCTACCAAATTCATGGTTCATTTTGATCAATTTCATAGTCATAGGATTTTAAAAATCGTAAATTTCATAACATCAGATATTTGAATCTGAAATTTCACGGTGTTGTAATTGTAGGGGTCCTGACCCTAAAAGGAGTTGTGGAGAGGTTGTCAGGTTAGTGAGTGTGTGTGTGTGTGTGAGAGAGAGGGGGGGGTTCTGGTACTGCTACCCTTACTTCTGTGCTGCTGATGGCGGCGGCACTGCCTTCAGAGCTGGGCAGCTGGAGAGGGGTGGCTGCTGGCCGGGATCTCAGTTCTGAAGGCAGAGCCAGCAGCAGTGCAGAAGTACGGATGCCATGGTATGGTATTGCCACCCTTACTCCTGCACTTCTGACTGCAGAGCTGGACACTTAGTCAGCAGCCACCACTCCCCGGCCACCCAGCTCTGAAGGCAGCAGTGCAGAAGTAAGGGTGGCATGGTATGGTATTGCCACCCTTACTTCTGCTGCTGGCGGGGTGCTACCTTCAGAGTTGGGTGCCTGGCCAACAACCACTGCTCTCTAGCCCCCAGCTCTGGAGGCAGTGCAAAAGTAAGGGTGGCAATACCGCTACCCCCTTAAAATAACCTTGCGACCTCCCTGCAACTCTCTTTTGGGTAAGGATCCCCAATTTGAGAAACACTGGTCTCCCCTGTGAAATCTGTATAGTATAGGGTAAAAGCACCCAAAAGACCAAATTTCATGGGGAGAGACCAGATTTCATAGTTTGTGATGCTTTTTTCATGGCCGTGAATTTGGTAGAGCCATACCAATAAGGGTCTAAGCACCTCTGGGTTTAGCCCATTTGTAAGTATCTTGATCAAATGCATACAGTTTGAATGTGGCAAATTGCTTATTATTTAGGCTTTTTAGGCATGTTTATATCAACTGCATAAAGGCCTTTGGATTTAATAAAGGAATTTGTGGTGAAATTAGTGTTTGGTGGTTTCCCTTATTAATAATTACAAATATTATTAACTCCTCTAGGGGCCCATAAATCCAATCCAGCTCCTTATAATATTTTTGGTGATACTCTTCCAGTCATCAGACCAGTTCTGCACCTCCACTAGGGTGGCTCCCCTCATCTCTGCCGACAAGATCCCTCACTTCTGGTACTCAAGGAAGCTATACATGTGAAATGTGGAGTCTAGGCCTGCCTGGAAAGCTGGTCAGGTCATCCACTGTAAACCTGGGTAACCATAGGGACCTTACTTGGTATGTCAAAATCACTGGGGCTGAGCAGGGTGGCAGGAGGTAGGCTGGGTTGGAAGGAGTTGTGGGAAAGTCTGTTTCCTTGAAAGATGTTCCTGGTGCCGCAGACATGGTCCCCAGGGATCACTACATAAACTCTCCAAATCCTATTCATAGTGCCACTTGTTGGGCTGGGGATTCCCAGAGTTGGGAAAGGGGGCCCAGGTCGCAGCTGCATATCTCTGCACCAACCTCCCTCCACAGTGGATTCAGAGTTAATGGTATTTGCTCCAACTGTTAGCAATAGAATGACACTTATCTAACCCAGGCAATGCCAGGAATTAGACCTAGGTGAGAATCTCTAGTAGGGTTACAGAGTGTACAGCAAAACAGCCTTCCCCACTCCCTTTTAGACACACACAGATGCTCTGCCCCACACTAATTCCATCCCCTCTCCCCCTGCCTTTGGGTCCATCGAACCTGAGTATGCACTCTGATGCTGGTGTGAGCCCAGAACAGTGGGTCCTGTTTTGTGGTCTCAGCTCTCCTGTTAGCTCCAGGCTGAGCGTTTATTCAAGCCCTCTTTTGCAAGCAGTTTGGTCTCCTCCAAGAAGCTCCCTCTCTGTTCTAGCTCAGGGTTCATGCTTCCTGCCTCTTCCTTTGTTTCCTCTCCTCTGTGCCAATTTTCCCAGGCTGGTCCCCAGTCCTGCGTGCCCCCCCCCCACTCCCATCTGCTTGTTCACTCAAACCCCCCCAGGGGTTAGGGTTAATTCTTTGTCCTTTTTTTGGAGTTGCAATCAGCCAATTAGATTTGTGCAGAGTAACAGGGAGGGAGGAAAGGGGGAGAAAGGAAAGGGCAAACTTTGTCCCGCCCCACAGATACAGTACGGTCTTCATTGAATCACTGCTGAAAATTGACTGATCTCTAGATATCAGTTTTGCAGATTTGTACCTACTTCCAGCTTCCCCTGTGCCCTGCTTTCAGTATAACTGGCTAGTTAACTTCCTCCAGGGCCATCCCCCTAGTGATCCTGCGCCGTAGCAGACTCTACTTCTCCACGCCCAGCCAGGCACCTTCCAGCTTAAGTGAACTTGAGGCCTTGTGGGTCCCTCTTTGCCAGTGTCTTTGATGAATTCACTGGCAGGCAATGGAGTCCGGAAAGCCCCATGCTGCACCATCCAAGAGTTTCATGTGAACTAGGACACTGCAGAGTCTGAATGCTCCAGACCAGATTGCAAGCTAATGTGAGGAAAGCAGGGAGCAAGCTGAGGCCCAAGTTCCATTAAGGTACAGAGGAGTGTTCTGAAGAGGGAGGGGCAGCCTTGGTGGGTGGAAGCTGTTAAGCTATGGAAGAAGAGTTGAGTCACTGCCCCCATCCCATCCAAATGCACTCAGTGCGACTTCTTCATTGAACTGCAAATCCTTCCCCTGCACAACCCCTCCCCCATCCCAAACCAAGTTACGAAAAAAAAGTTCCTGGTTGGGAAATGTGGTCCCCCCAAGTGCCTGGGAATGGGTAGTTAATTACTTTCACGTAGACTTTCGCTGCACACCTCACAAATCTGCAGTATTGTTAATCACATTCACAGCATCCATTGCAAGAATTCAAAACAAGTTTTGATGCATACTGTGAATGCAAATTAAGAATGACACAAACACTCATCCAAATCCTAATGGGCTAGTGATGGAGTGTCAAACACAGAGGCAATTATTAAAATACAGGGGGAAGGAAGAATATTAATCTTAAAAAACATATCCAGACAACATTTACTGGTCATAGCTCAGTGTGCAGCTTTATTTGAAGAGCACTGCACATCTGACCTGGGAAACTAACAAAAGCTGGGGGAGAGGGGTTAGTCAAACAGTGGGGTCAATGATTGCACTAATTCCCTCAAGCATAGCAAGGCCCTTAGTGCACTTCTCCTCCACCCCTACCTCAGTGGTGTGGGTCAGACTAGGCTCATCTTCATGTCTGTAGGAAAAAAATCAAATTTAGGATCATATACTAGCCTCGATTAGCATGCAAACCATTTGTTGATCTGGATGGGACTATGAACTATGAGTGGCCCTTCAATACTTTACTCTGATGGACTGCAGTGGGCAGCCAGCATCATTTGTGTTCATGGGATCCTGTAGCCCACATGATTGTGGGGGGGGGCGGGGGCGGGAGGGAAAGGATCTTCTAAGTAAACAGATGAATGGAAATGTCCGCTGCTTTTGGTACACAGTCCAGTTTCACAAAGAAAAAATGGGACCCCTGGATTAATGGTCTGTTCTGAGATGGAATGATCACCTGCAAGTGCCATTGACTTCAATGTGAGTTGTGGGCCCTCTGTGAGTTGTAGCCCCATATGGGACCCTTAGGGCTAGCAGAAGTGATGAAACAGCCCAGTCTCCTTTCTCTGTTGGCACTTTTCTAGTTTCCTCTTGTTGTAATTCATTTAGGCCAAAAAAATAAAGCAAGAATGCAAGTTGATGACACATAGAGGTCAGGGTACCTTGTCAGTATTAGAAAGAGTGAAATGACAGCTATAATACACCTCATCATTAGTGCATGTGGCTGTTGAATCTGTAACAAGGAAAAATGAGTCTCTCTCTTTGTGCTGAACAAAACGAATTAAATGCTTTCATCAAAAAGTCAAAAACAGAACAAACATAATTGCCAAGACTTCAGGCTAATTCTGTCATCTGCACAGGAATAAACTCCACCTTCTACTCCTCTTAGTTCAAAAGGACAAGTACCTTAGAGAAACATGTGGTACAAATATTAGTCCTGATTCTCTACTAACTTGCACCTTCTATAGTCATTTACACCTGTGCAAAGTCATTGTAAAACACTGCCAGATCATGGTGAAACTGTTTTGCACCAACCCTGCACAACTGTAAATTACTGTGGTCACAGGCCAAGGAAGATACTTCAGCACATGCCTAACTTTAAGCATGTGAGTATTTCTGTTAACTTCAAGGGGCTACTAACATACTTAAAGTTAGGTATGTGCTGAACTGGGGGTCTAAACAAGGAGAATCAGGCCCTTTGACTCCATCAGACAAAATCTATACATTTCTTTTTAATGTCAGTACAGCTCCTCAATTAGACATGAAATACCAATGTTGCGACAGAAAAAGGAAGTCCACATGCTGGAGGGAAAAGCGACAATAAAAGAAACCTTGGAGGACATATTGAAAAAGGGAAACCACCCAGGGAAAGAGAATGAGCCAGGCAGATCTCTAACCCTCAATGCTGAAACATTATAGAGAATTCAGCCGAAACTAATTACCTTTGTTTTATTTCAGGCCTTTGCTGTACCACATGCTGGGCTATTTGTAAAGTGAGACTGAAAACCTCTACCCCAAAATAGAAATATCCGGACAGTATGTCAGGTCCCAGTGGGTCACACAGTGATTTGTGAGGTTTCATTGTGAAGAGGGGTCTGTCAAAATGCATTTGGCTGTCAAATAAGTATTCAAAAGGTCATTTGCTGTCTGAACAGTACTGA
The DNA here is from genome assembly GCF_027887155.1 of Malaclemys terrapin pileata. Lineage (NCBI taxonomy): Eukaryota > Metazoa > Chordata > Testudines > Emydidae > Malaclemys > Malaclemys terrapin. The sequence continues at coordinate 247,150,778 of NC_071506.1, forward strand.
TAATAAGAATAAGAATTTTTCATGCAGAAAAATTAATTTTAGACCCAAATCTGTTGTTATAAGCAATTCTCTCTCTCTCTCTTTCCCCTGGAATAATACACCAAAGGCACCCCGGCCCCACCGCGGGCTCATTTGGTATGGAAATATAATTTCATCTATGATTCACGCATAAATTAAAGGGGACAATTATTTTAAAGCGTTACCTTCACCACCTTTTCAGCAAAATATCTTGGTATTTTGGTCCTCAGTGACAAACCCTGCTGATCACACCACAGTTCTGACTCACTTGCATTAGTATCTGTAAACAGACTCTGTAATTCTCCCAAGGTGTACGTGCGATGTAAGCAGGAATTTCTCCTATAGTTCGGATATTGCTACTTAGCTATCTAGCTCTGTCTCAGGGGCTTGTGCTTCCAATAAAGGCACACTTTGGTGTATTATTTATTATCCAGCACTTTCAATGTTCTGGCCACAGAGAACTAAGGAATCTAGCACAGGAGGAAACCAAATAGAGCGTGTCAGACATAAATGCCAAGCCAACGGGAGGGTTCAATAAATACTGATAGTGTTATTTTACTATCATACATAGTGAGTCCCAGGCCGCAAAACAGGATCCTTTGCACCAACGGCAGTGAAATTAGCTCCAGTTTCCCTTTTCTTGTGATGTGATGTATTTTCCCTTGCTGGGATTCATATAGCCCAACTTCAACTTCACATTTTTAGCAGTTTTTATGTACTTTATTGTTATGAAAGGCTATTTTGGGTATTATTTGATCTGAACAATTCCATTGAAACTGAAGGTGATTTTTGGTAGAATGGTTAAACAGAACTTTGCAGAATCAGATCTCCTGTGAAAATCAAAAATAATGCAACTACATAACTACTAGAGCAATGGAAGAACAAGCTGAAGCTGTTCCACTTTGTATCAAATGCCTGAATGGTCATTGGCCAGAAAGAGACGGAGAATAACTCTGTAGCTTGCTGGTTCTGGGCCCTTCACTGCTAGGTGAGAGGACCACATTCACATTCTTGCTCTGCAGTAGGGAGGAATTTTAACTGGGCCTCTCAGGTGAGTGCGCTAATCTCCGTGTTAAAGATTTTAAGGCAGCTGCCCCCTCCAGCTGTTGGTGAATCTAGCCCTTAATGTCCTTAGTATTTTTTAAAATAAAGTTCCTGGAAACAAAACAAAACACTTTGTTTCTGGTCGAACAAAACTTCTTATTCAACCCAAAATGAAACGACAAACTGGATGAATTGATTTTTTTTGTTTGCCAGAACTATCAGTAAACTAAAACAAAAAGCAAAAAGTTATTCACCCACCTCTAGTCAGTTGTAACATGGGCAACAACACAGCCACCAAACCATTCTGGGTGGACCCTTCTAAGGGGGAGCAGTTACTTCAGCATTCATGTGAATTCAATTCTTCTGATCCAAATACCAATTAGTACTAACTACAATGAAATGTTTTTGTCATTTGGACACCTAGTCACTTAAAATTAGACTGAGACCACCAACTTATTTCACGGAGGGCAGAGAACAGATCTGATCCGCTGATGAAGGGTTCTATAATTCACTTCCAAATCCCTAAACTGTTCATGCCTCCGAGAACCCAGTGAGTTGGACTGAACTGCACATTTTGATTTCTGAATCACTAATTCTAGTTACACACCAACGTGCCTTGTGCATCTCTATCTCAAAAATCCATTACACTGTGTGGTCATATGCAAGTACTGGATCTTGTAAGATATGTAATGACAGTTGCTGCGCTCCTAAGATTAGAGTGTGGTACAGTGTTGTATGCCAAGATCTGAAGCAAGATAATCTGAAGGAAATTAAAAAGCATTGAATAATTTAAAAATGTGACATTGATTTATTTGTTCAGATACAGTGTTCTTTGGGAAGCTGGCAACACTGTTATCAGACAAGTGTTTTACTCTTTAATTATTGGTTTGTATCCCAGTTAAAAACTTGTTTTAATGTATACTGGCAGTGTAATTTACATGGGCATATAAATTAAAGAAAAAGTAATTTTAATAAATGCTACAATATGGCATTTCAAACAAAGGAAAGGAAATTTGTGTGGCCAGATGAACTCTTAATATGTAAAAATAGGGTACAAGTATACTGCCAAATCCTAAAAAGCAAATTTGTGGAGAGTGGAGTGTTGCATGATTTTGGGGACTGGTAAAGGGAAATGAAAATGTTCACTTTTAGGGCACCAGTAAGAATCCATCTGGACAATAGGGACTGGAAATATTGAGTGATCTATGGGAAATTAATTGGTGTTCTCCAAACTGCATTCTACCAACTCATTTCGTATCACAGAAGCCACCATCCTAACTGACTTTGATAATGGCTGTCAGAGCACATAAGATGAAGACTGGATAAACAGAGATCACAGATGGAGATTTTCATCTTCCCCCAAGAAGTGATCTCCCCGATGAAGGCGAAGGAACATTGAAATGGCAGTATAAACTGGCAGAATGACATATCAGAAACATATCAGAGATGCAGTCAAGCAAGGGTTTGTCCTCAAGGGAATATTGTTTGTAATTCCAAAAATCAAAACAAGTGAATATAACCAAATAAAGACACAGTAATAGAAAACTTTCTCAGCCTGTGTTTCAACCCAGTCTTACGATTCTGAGTGCAGAGCATGATCTGTCCATAAGCTTTCTCCCATACCTTTCATGGCAGCAACCAGTCTATAGTCCTCCAAGCTTCTCTGCAACAGGACGGGGAAGCTGAGCGGTGGTAAACGCTTTGTTCGCTGGGGATGAGGTAGTGTCCCTGCAACCTGTCACAGGCAGACTGGGCATCTTGCAGTGCCACTGAAGTTTTGTGGAGAGGACTTCAGCTTCCTGAGTATCAATCAGGAACCTTTGGATAGCTCTACTTTCACTCAAAATCTCAAACTCAGTAACCACCTGTAGTAGGTTTGGGCCGAGGTTCAGCCCTCAGCAGGGCTGTGGGGTGTCCCACCGCCTCGCTCTGGTCCGGCGGCAGTCTGGGACAACAGGCACACAGTTAGGGGCTCAGGCCCATAAGCAGGGGCTGAGTCAAGAGGTCCGAAACCCAGGCCCTTAAGCAAGGGCTGAGGCAAAATCTATAGCAGCCCAGGCTCTAAGTCAGGGAGGGCAGCAAGCAAACAGAGGCCCAGGCCTTTAAGCAGGGGCTGGGTCAGTTTGTGATAGCCCAGGCCCTAGGTCAGGGCGGGGCATCAAACAAATAGTCAATCGGTGGCCCAGGCCTTGTAGCAGGGGCTGGGTCAGTTTGGGGCAGCCCAGGCCCTAGGTCAGGGCGGGGCAGCAAACAAATAGTCAATCAGGCACCCAGCCTCTCTAGGCCAGGGGAAACAGGGGGAGTCTGCCACCCAAGGAGTGGGTGGCAGGGGGGACGCAGGCCCTCCCACTCCACTGCGTCCCAGCCCGGTGCCCTAGCAGCAACGGAAACTCGCTACTGGCAGTGGGGATCCTGGCCGCAACACACTGACATCGGCTCTGGCAGTGCAGCAGCCAGAGTGGAGTCGTCTGCCCCTGGGCTACTTCCACACTCCCCCTCGTATGGTACCTGGGCCATCTTGGTGTCGTCGGTGCTCTCCACCAGCTCTCCTCTGGGTAGGTGGCGAAGGGCAGGCTCGGCTCGGCTCATCCTCGGGGTAGCTGGCACGGGGCAGGCTTGGCCAGTCCTCCCCGGGGTACCTGGCGAGAGGTAGGCTCGACCGGCCCGGTGAGTCAGCAGGTCGGTCATGGCCTGCGGCTGTTTCCCAAGCGGGACCTCAGCCACGGACGTCTGCTCTCTCAGCCGGCCTGGGCTCCACTGAGTTCTACAGGCGGGCTTTTATACTTCCGGGTCGGGGCCGTGACCTCGGAGGGGTGGGCGCCGGACCCAGTGGCTCTGCCCAAGTTGGACTTAGGGGAGGTTCGTCCCTCAGCGGGGCTGTGGGGTGTCCCACCGCCTCGCTACACCACCCAATAATGGTAATTTACATGTCAAGTGCTTATTACTGTGCCTTCCCAGCTCCCATTGGCTTCAGTGGCTGTTAAGGGCAATGAGTACCGTAATGGGGTTGTCAAGGCTGGATCCCCACTTTGAACTTTAGGGTACAAATGTAGGGGCCTGCATGAAAACTTCTAAGCTTAACTACCAGCTTAGCTCTGGTTCTGCTGCCACCATTTCCCAATTCTAGATTCCCATCCTGGGAAGCACTGAGAAAAACCTTTCACCAATTCCCTGGTGAATACAGATCCAAACCCCTTGGATCTTAAAACACGAGAAATTAACCATCCCCCCTCCTTCCTCCCACCAACTCCTGGTGAACACAGATCCAATCCCCTTGAATCTAAAACAAGGAAAAATCAATCGGGTTCTAAAAAGAAAGCTTTTAATTAAAGAAAAAGGTAAAAATCATCTCTGTAAAATCAGTATGGAAATTAACCTTACAGGGTAATCAAACTTAAAGAGCTCAGAGGACTCCCCTCTAGTCTCAGGTTCAAAGTACAGCAAACAAAGATAAACACTCTAGTAAAAGGTACATTTACAAGTTGAGAAAACAAAGGAAAACTAACACACCTTGCCTGGCTATTTACTTACAAGTTTGAAATAGGAGAGACTTGTTTAGAAAGATGTGGAGAACCTGGATTGATGTCTGGTCCCTCTCAGTCCCGAGAACGAACACACTCTCAAACAAAGAACACAAACAAAAGCCTTTCCCCCACAAGATTTGAAAGTATCTTGTCCCCTTATTGGTCCTTTAGGTCAGATGCCAGCCAGGTTACCTGAGCTTCTTAACCCTTTACAGGGAAAAGGATTTTGGAGTCTCTGGTCAGGAGGGGTTTTATAGTACTGTACACAGGACAGCTATTACCCTTCCCTTTATAGTTATGACACGCCCCCCAAATCACAGATAGTGTTGGATGTTTGGTTCCATACTGGCTGTGATTTCTTCCTGGAGTTCTAGGAGAAAACAGAGTTAATAAGACACATGTACCTTTAGACATACTACTGATTATATAAAAACTAACAATATGTTTCATTCCAAGAACAATTGTTAATCAGTTAACTCTGGGAAACTTTCCCGGGAGAGTGCATCAGCCACTTTGTTAGAAGCTCCCGAAATGTGTTGTATTTCAAAATCAAAATCTTGGAGAGCTAAACTCCACCGAAGAAGTTTTTTGTTATTTCCCTTGGCGGTATGAAGCCACTGTAGTGCAGCATGGTCTGTTTGTAGTTGGAAATGCTGTCCCCAAACATATGGGCGTAGCTTTTCCAGCGCGTACACAATGGCATAGCATTCCTTTTCGCTGATTGACCAATGGCTTTCCCTCTCAGACAGTTTCTTACTGAGAAATACGACAGGATGGAATTCTTGATCCGGTCCTTCCTGCATTAAAACTGCTCCCACGCCTCGCTCGGACACATCTGTGGTTACTTGGAACGGTTTGTCAAAGTCTGGGGCCCTTAGCACAGGGTCAGACATGAGTGTTGCCTTAAGCTGGTTAAAGGCCTTTTGACACTCATCAGTCCACTGAACTGCATTTGGCTGTTTCTTTCTGGTTAGGTCTGTCAGCGGGGCGGCGATTTGGCTGTAGTGGGGTACAAATCACCTATAATATCCAGCCAAGCCTAAGAAGGATTGGACCTGTTTCTTAGACTTTGGAACCGGCCACTTTTGGATAGCATCCACTTTGGCCTGTAGGGGATTTATAGTTCCTTGACCCACCTGGTGCCCCAGGTAAGTCACTCTGTTTTGGCCTATTTGACACTTTTTAGCCTTAACAGTTAGTCCTGCCTGCTGGATGCGCTCAAAAACTTTTTCCAGGTGCTCCATATGCTCTGCCCATGAATCAGAAAAAATGGCCACATCATCGAGGTAGGCAACTGCAGATTCTCCCAATCCCACTAGGAGACCATCTACAAGTCTTTGGAAGGTGGCGGGTGCATTTCGCAACCCAAAAGGGAGTACATTGAATTCATACACCCCTGCCTGGGTGACGAAGGCTGACCTTTCCTTAGCGGGTTCATCTAGTGGTACTTGCCAGTACCCCTTGGTTAAGTCCAAAGTAGAGATGAATTGGGCATGTCCCAATTTCTCCAATAGCTCATCTGTGCGTGGCATTGGATAGTTGTCAGGACGAGTTACAGCATTTAGCTTACGGTAGTCCACGCAAAAGCGTATTTCCCCATCTGGTTTGGGAACTAGAACCACTGGAGATGCCCATGCACTCTTAGAGGGGCGGATTATACCCATCTGTAGCATGTCCTGGATCTCCCTTTGTATAGCAGTTTTGGCATGAGGTGACTCCCGGTAGGGTGGGGTTCTAATAGGGTGAGCATTACCTGTGTCAATGGAGTGGTATGCCCATTCGGTCCATCCTGGAGTGGCTGAGAAAATTGGTGCAAAGCTTGTGCACAGCTCCTTGATCTGCTGTCGCTGCAGACGTCCAAGGGTCGCGGAGAGGTTCACCTCTTCCACGCCACCATCCTTTTTTCCTTCGTAGTAGACACCTTCAGGCCACTCCGCGTCATCTGTTTCCTGGGCTGTAAACTGGCAAACGTTTAATTCTCTGGAATAAAAGGGCTTAAGAGAATTAACATGGTATACCTTAGGCTTTATGTTGGAGGTGGGGGAGGCTATGAGATAGTTAACAGCTCCTAGGCGCTCCTGGACCGTGAATGGTCCTTCCCACGACGCTTCCATTTTATGGGCCTGGAGCGCCTTTAAGACCATGACTTGGTCTCCTACTTTGAAGGACCGTTCTCTGGAATGTTTATCATACCAGGCCTTTTGCTCTTCCTGAGCATCCTTTAGGTTTTCTTTAGCAAGGGCTAAAGAGTGTCGGAGGGTGCTTTGTAGGTTGCTTACAAAGTCTAGAATGTTAGTTCCTGGAGAAGGCGTAAACCCCTCCCATTGCTGCTTCACCAACTGTAATGGCCCCTTAACCTCACGGCCATACACAAGTTCAAATAGTGAAAACCCTAAACTGGGATGTGGTACAGCCCTGTAGGCAAAAAGCTACTGCTGCAACACTAGGTCCCAATCATTGGAGTGTTCATTTACAAATTTACGTATCATGGCCCCCAAAGTTCCATTAAACCTCTCCACCAGGCCATTGGTTTCATGGTGGTAAGGGGTGGCAACCAAGTGATTCACCCCATGAGCTTCCCACAGGTTTTCCATGGTCCCTGCCAGGAAGTTAGTTCCCGAATCTGTAAGGATGTCGGAGGGCCAACCTACCCTGGCAAAAATGTCTGTTAATGCCTGGCACACACTTTTAGCCCTGGTGTTGCTTAAGGGTACTGCTTCCGGCCATCGGGTAGCAAAATCCATGAAAGTCAGTACGTACTGCTTTCCTCTGGGTGTCTTCTTTGGGAAAGGACCCAGAATATCCACAGCTACATGCTGAAATGGGACCTCAATTATGGGTAGTGGCTGGAGAGGGGCTTTAACCTGGTCTTGGGGCTTTCCCACTCGTTGGCACACCTCACAAGACCGGACATAATTAGCAACGTCCTTGCCCATTCCCTCCCAGTGGAAGGACTTCCCCAACCGGTCCTTGGTTCTGTTCACCCCAGAATGGCCACTGGGATGATCATGGGCTAAGCTCAAGAGCTTTACCCGATACTTAGTGGGAACTACCAACTGTCTTTGAGGATGCCAGTCTTCCTGGTGCCCACCAGAAAGAGTCTCCTTGTATAAAAGTCCTTGTTCTACAACAAACCGGGATCGGTTAGAAGAGCTGAGAGGCGGTGGGGTGCTCCGCGCCGCCGCCCAAGCTTTCTGAAGGCTGTCATCTGCTTCCTGCTCGGCCTGGAACTGTTCCCTTGATGCTGGAGACATCAGTTCCTCCTTGGACTGTGGACTGGGGCTTGGTCCCTCTGGAAGCGATGCAAGTGCTGGGGCTGTTTCCATTGACTGTGAACCGCTGTCCGCTGGTGCACTATGTGGTATCTCAGGCTCTGGCTGAGCCTCTTGGGTAGGGTTATCTGCTGCTTCTGCCAGTTCAGGCTCGCTGGTGCCCTCTGGCGTTGGAGTTGTAGACGGGTTTGCAAGCGCTGGACTCAGGGCTGGCAATGGTTCTGGTTCTGGTTGCGTTGCCAGTTCCGGTTCTGGGACTGGCTTTGGCTGGGTCTCTGGGATTGGATCCACTACGGCTGTTGCAGTCGTTGGCAGGGGATCCAGTTCCACCACCTTTGTCTGGGTCTCTGGTAACACAGATGGGGCCCTGGTGGACGGCTCAGGAACAGGGATGGGGGTGAAAGCTTGCTTAGCCTGGCTGCGGGTGACTATTCCCACCCTCTTGGCTAGCTTCACATGGTTGGCCAAATCTTCCCCCAGCAGCATGGGAATGGGATAATTGTCATAGACTGCAAAAGTCCACATTCCTGACCAGCCCTTGTACTGGACATGCAACGTGGCTGTAGGCAAGGTTACAGACTGTGACACGAAGGGTTGAATTGTCACTGTAGCCTCCGGGTTGATGAGTTTGGGGTCCACTAGGGATTGGTGGATAGTTGACACTTGAGCCCCAGTGTCCCTCCAAGCGGTAACCTTCTTCCCGCCCACTCTCAAGGTTTCCCTTCGCTCCGAGGGTATGAGAGAGGCATCTGGGTTTGGGGATCTTTGGTGTGATTGGGGTGTAATGAACTGTAATCGGTTGGGGTTCTTGGGGCAGTGAGCCTTTATATGTCCCAGTTCATTACATTTAAAACATCGCCCTGCTAAGGTATCACCGGGACGAGGTTGGTTGGTGGAGACTGGTGTGGTGGGGTGAGAAGGCGTGTGGGGTTTCCCTTGGGATGTGGGTGGGGCCTTGGGTTGTCCCCGGTGATAAGGTTTTGTTTCGGCTTGCCCCTTCTGATATTCGCTCCAACTGCTACTAGTTTTTTTCTTTTCTGCCACCTCCACCCATTGGGCTCCAATCTCCCCCGCCTCAGTTACAGTTTTGGGCTTCCTATCTAGGATGTACCTTTCTATTTCCTCAGGAACACCCTCTAAAAACTGCTCCATTTTTACTAGGGAAAGCAGATCTTCCAGAGATTTAACATTTGCTCCTGATACCCAGGCATCACAATTTTTGTCAATGCGGTAGGCATGACGGGTAAATGACACATCCGGTTTCCACTTTAGGGCTCTGAACCACCGACGGGCATGCTCGGGTGTTAGCCCCATTCTGAGTCTGGCCTTGTTTTTAAAAAGTTCATAACTGTTCATGTGTTCCTTAGGCATTTCAGCCGCCACCTCTGCTAAGGGTCCACTGAGCTGCGGCCTCAGCTCTACCATGTACTGGTCTGCAGCGATGCTGTATCCAAGGCAGACCCTTTCAGAATTTTCTAAGAAGGCCTCAGTATCATCGCCTGCCTTGTAGGTGGGGAATTTTCTGGGATGGGAAGTGGTACCTGGAGGGGGGTTGTTAGCATTGGCTGGTGCATCCTGCTTAGCCTTTGCTACTTCCAGTTCATGCTTCCTTTCTTTTTCTCTCTCCTCCATCTCTTTCTCTTTCAGCTCCATCTCTTTTTCTTTCAGCTCCATAGTTCTCTTGTGAGCCTCCTCTTTGGCTTTTTCCAGCTCCATCTCTCTTTCATGGGCCTCCTTTTTGGCTTTTTCTTCTCTTGCTCTCTGGTCTGTCTCGAGTTTTGTTAATTGAAGCAGTCTCTGATGTTTTCTTTCATTTTCTTCTGCTTCTAGTTTGGCCAGTTCTATTTTTTTAGCTACTTCTTTGGTAGTCATTTTCCTGTTTTCTTGTGCTGGGTCACCCCCTCTGCAGTTGACTGAAACTGGGAAGCTCTCAGCTCTGGCTGCTGCTGAGTTAACAGAGACTTTCTAACTAGCTACTCCCGAGGATGTAAAAAGAAAAAAAAACAATTCAGCTTGTAAATTCCCTTTAGCTTTGTTTGCCCATTTGAACACTTCTCTTAACAAAGGACCTGTTAAAAAAACTTAACACCTCTGCCTTCAGGCAAGGAGAGATAAGATATGCATCTATCTACTTCCAGCTCGGCTTTCCAAGCAGCTAGAAGGAAAAAAAAAATCTCACTGGCTTTTGGGTTTAAAATGATCCCACCGCTATGCCACCATGTCAAGGCTGGATCCCCACTTTGAACTTTAGGGTACAAATGTAGGGGCCTGCATGAAAACTTCTAAGCTTAACTACCAGCTTAGCTCTGGTTCTGCTGCCACCATTTCCCAATTCTAGATTCCCATCCTGGGAAGCACTGAGAAAAACCTTTCACCAATTCCCTGGTGAATACCGATCCAAACCCCTTGGATCTTAAAACAAGGAGAAATTAACCATCCCCCCTCCTTCCTCCCACCAACTCCTGGTGAATACAGATCCAATCCCCTTGAATCTAAAACAAGGAAAAATCAATCAGGTTCTAAAAAGAAAGCTTTTAATTAAAGAAAAAGGTAAAAATCATCTCTGTAAAATCAGTATGGAAATTAACCTTACAGGGTAATCAAACTTAAAGAGCTCAGAGGACTCCCCTCTAGTCTCAGGTTCAAAGTACAGCAAACAAAGATAAACACTCTAGTAAAAGGTACATTTACAAGTTGAGAAAACAAAGGAAAACTAACACGCCTTGCCTGGCTATTTACTTACAAGTTTGAAATAGGAGAGACTTGTTTAGAAAGATGTGGAGAACCTGGATTGATGTCTGGTCCCTCTCAGTCCCGAGAACGAACACACTCCCAAACAAAGAATACAAACAAAAGCCTTCCCCCCCCCCAAGATTTGAAAGTATCTTGTCCCCTTATTGGTCCTTTAGGTCAGATGCCAGCCAGGTTACCTGAGCTTCTTAACCCTTTACAGGGAAAAGGATTTTGGAGTCTCTGGCCAGGAGGGGTTTTATAGTACTGTACACAGGACAGCTATTACCCTTCCCTTTATAGTTATGACAGGGGTGGACTGCATTAAGCCTAAGGGGACCAGAAGACTCCATTTCAGGGTTGTTGGTGTGACAACAGGCTCAGTCTGGCTGAAACGAAGGGGAAGGAAGACTGAGCCAGAAGGTGAGGCTTCCGCTGAGCACAATAAGGTCTCTGTGGATGACAGGAGTGTGGGAGATTGGCATGAACTATGGGTCTATTATGATAGACCTTTTGTTTGGGATACTGAGGACTATTTTGAATTACTTTGGGCAACTGCCCTATTTCGAGGAGGTGGGCCTGGTGGTAGCCCTAAGAAAAACTTTATGGCACTCCCAAGGGAGACTGAAGAGAGGGAGAGCCATGTGGAAACACCTCTGGTTGCATGGAGGCACCTAGTGAATGGCAACGCCACTACAAGTACTTTGCTCAGTACTTCACAGCATCAGGCATGAGGGAACATCTGCTTTAGAGCTGGTAATGACACTGTTTTGGAAGCATGAACATCTACATCTTTACTCTCTCTAAAGCACATTTCTATATCTTTGTTTTTTATTTCCTAGATGTAAGTTTGAGATACTTGTTGCTGTAGCTTACATGAACTATTTAATACCATCATCTTACTGCAGCACAAGCAATGTCATCCATTTCAATAGTGCTGTATTTATTGGCTGAACAAATGTGCTGTTGGATAGGTACGTAAGCTATTGTACTTACATTTCAGTGTATAGCATATAGAGCAGTATAAACAAGTCATTGTCTGAAATTTTAATTTGTACTGACTTCACTAGTGCTTTTATGTAGCCTATTGTAAAACTACACATATATCTAGATGAATTGATGTACCCCCAGAAAACCTTTGCGTACTCCCAGGAGTTGTGTACGCCTGGTTGAGAACCACTGTTTTAGACTGTATGGCAGCAAGCTTTTAGGATAAAGTAAGGGTGCTGTTATCTTACATAGCAAGGAGTCCCTGTGGGCCACAGTCTTCATTGTAGGTAACCCAAGTTCTGCTTTGGATTGGGCCGGACATTGATGACTCTAAGCTATAATGGTAAGTTGCTTATACATAAATAGTTACTGTGGACTGGAAAGATACCTACTGTACTATAATTGTAAGCAGAGTCAGGATGAGCTCTACCCTGACATCTGGTGGTGAATTATGGCGAGTGTGGAAAAGAACTCCAGGGGCTGATCTTGTTTGCATAGGCACACCCACTCGCCTGGCATGAAACAGCAGCAACTCAAAGTGGTTACTTTGGCTGGTGTGGGATCCCCAGTTTCTTTGTTATTGGGGCAGGAAGAATAAAGTTTTGTTACCCTGATTCTGTGAATCAAGGGCAGTGAACCTGTTGTATGACAGAAGGACTGAGTGAGTCCATCACCATTACCTAAGTAGCACTTGCTTGACAAGGGGCATGGGTTACAAAACCCAGTGAAGAGAGAGAGGATGGGGACAGGTATTTGTACCTGATGGTATGGCCCCCTCCCTGAGGGGTTGAAACACCAATTGCACTACCTCCTCTCTCCACTGTTGAATGTCAGAGCTAACTTTGATTCCATTAGAAGTCTAATTTGGGCCAATGGTGCACTAGCACTGGGGCTCCCCTACTATGAGCTGAAATCACAAAAGAGCTGAGATCATTGAGGCTGTGTTAACTAGTGGGGGAGCCTGAAGCTATATTGCTAAGCGGCTGGCGAAGCAGCTAGCAGAGTGGAGCCTCTTGGGGACGGTTGGAGCGGAGCTGAGCGACTCACAGGTCGGTGAGCAGGGCGGAGCAGCTGCCAGAGCAGTTCGTGGACGGCGGGAGCGGCTCATGGGACAGCTGGTGGAGTGGAGCGGCTCGTGGAGAAGGCTGCGTCGGAACCCCACGGAGAGGCAGCCGGTCGGCCTTGGATCACGTAAGGTGCCCCTTAACACCCTGCGTGCCTCTTCCCCCTCTCCCCCGCTTGAACTCTGGGGCTGCACTGACCAGGGACAGAGACTTTGGGGGGTTGTTGGACTTTTGGGACTTTGGTGATCCTTGGGTTGCTGGTTTCAAGAACCAAAGGGAAAGGACACAGCCCAATTTGCTGGGGTGAGTTTTTTGCTCATGAAGCCTGTTTGTGGTGTTTTTCCAATTTAACGCTGATGTCGTTTACCTCATGTTATTAAACATTTTCTGTTACACTCAGACTCTGTGCTTGCGAGAGGGGAAGTATTGCCTCTTAGAGGCGCCCAGGGGGTGGTATGTAATTGTCCCAGGTCACTGGGTGGGGGCTCGAGCCGGTTTTGCATTGCGTTATTGAAACGGAACCCCTAGATACAGAACCCGGCCCTTGTTGCTGCCAACTTAGATGGGCAGAAGGGTTACATAATAAAGAGAGAGATCAACCTGTAGAGAGACCTTTGCCCTGGGGATATTTCTACAAGTTAATTGGGAAATAAAGTCAAAGATCCTTTCTTTACTCCATTCCAAGTTCTGATTTACCTGCCTAGCTATTTAACCCATAACCCCTGCTTCAAAATTTATTACCTGCATCTATACCATCACAGCCTGGGTTATCTTATTATTTATTTATTATTTGTATTACTATAGCACCTAGAAGCCCTAGTCATGGTAAGACACACAAACCAGATGGGGTTAGATCTGATTAGTAATTGGCCTGGAAACTTCCAAAGAAAATAAAATCATAGGATCATAGAAGTGTAGGACTGGAAAGGACCTCGAGAGGTCAGCTTGTCCAGTCCCCTGCTCTCAAGGTAGTACTATGTAATAACTAGACTATTAATACTATTAGAAATGGTGGTGTAGGTGAGTCAGTTAGCGCTCTGAATACCGAACTAATGCCCAGCAGAGTATTAAGGGTCACTCTGCTGCTTCAGCTACCATATTTTGGATGAAGACAGAACCAAAGCTTGAATCATGTGTGGTCATTATATCCCCTGGCATTTTATGTAAGAGTAAGAGGTGAAATGCTGGCTTCACTGAAGTCAATGGCAAAACTCCTGTTGATTTCAGTAGGGTTCGGTTTTCACCCATCGTGTGTTCTGGATAAACTGCAACATGGGGCCAAATATTGTAACCCGTACTCATATGAATAACACTTGTTCATGCAGGTAATCCCAATGATAGGCAGTTAGGTAAATACACTCTGCCTACCTCAATTCCTCCAGCAAATACAATGGAAGTTATTTTTTTCACTTGTCCTTCCATTTTGCATGGCATTTCAGGCTCAGAATGGCTGTCACATTCTATCCCACATGTTCCTTTCTGATACCGTAAGGGTGGAATTTTTACAAGCACTCGCCTAACTCTGCCTCCATTGAAATCAATAAGAGTTTTACTGTTGACTTCAGTGGGAGCAGAATTAGAACAACATTGAGTGCTCTTGAAAAATCCCATGCCCCGTGGGTGAGTGATCCATATATAATCACTTTGAAAAGTGCTTTGGGATCCTTCACATTCAAAGCTATTATCAAAGGTTATAATTAATAGACAGTATTGTTATTCCTAATGGCAATTATGCTGAAAAGGTCACAGAAAAGGGATTTTTAAACATCTTGCCCTCATTTTGGCAATTCAAGTAATAGAAATGCCATTCTCCTCCAATATTGTGTCGACAGACAGTTGAAAAGGACCTAGGATTGAAATCTTTATTAATGTTCATTTCTAATGCAAATCTTCATTAAATATTCATTTTAATAAGCATTTTTCCCGCAACAAAAGACCATACTTCCCTAAATTGTTCTGAACGTACTGAATCAGTTAAGTCTCATTACCTAATGCTGAACATGCCCCGTGCTGAAAACAAACTATTGCAATTCTTATTTGTACTGTGCCACAAATGTGCAAGGTGATTACAACAGATAAAGAATGCTGAACAAAGACCAAAGCCTGTAGCCCCAAGGATTTCAAATCTAAAAAGCACAAGCAGGTGCAACATTCAAACACTGCAATACTCAGTTCTTGGTGGCTATTACAGCTCGAATGCTTCCCTGAACAAATACACTCTAACCACTTTAACAAATGACCATGGTTGATAATACTGTGAAAAATCTTTAAGCTTAAACATATATGAAAGGATCCATACAACTTCTGGAAACTGACAGCCAAATTAAACGTTTTTTGGCAAGCCAGAAAGCTCTTCCTAAAACCCTCCTTTGAGCCAGCTTCAAGGACTTTGGCTTTCCTGTGTTTTATGGTCTAATTTTCCAAATGTTTTTATTTGATTCATTTAATTCAATTAAATAAGCAGGAATGTTAAAAGCATTAATAGCAGACAAAACACTCAAAGCTCTTTTAATTTAGCAAGTTCCTCTTTAATAAGGAAGTAATGTTTAAAGGGACTTGTAATTATGAATTAATTTATTTGGTATCGTAAGAAAATACATAATGATTTTTTGGTTGCATGCAGTGTACGCCTCTGTGCTCCTCCATAATATACCATTTTCTCAAAAATATTTACTGTAGATCCTGATTAGTTTGAAAAAATTAAACTTTCCACATGATTTCCACAATGCATATTCTGTTCTTAATTTGAGCAGAATAGACATTCTTTGAGACGTTAATAGTCACTTATTTTGTGTTCTATGTAAGTAACTATTGTTCCCACACACATCCACTAGAATTGATTATCTACCTCTGACAAACTCATAGAATCTATCACATTAGAATTCAAGGACAAACTGTTTACTTAGTCTCAAGCATAAATGTGATTAGTTAAATTAAGTCCAAAGTAGACTGCGAAGAGCTACAGAAGGATTTCATCAAAATGGGTGACTGGGCAACAAAATGGCAGATGAAATTCAATGTTGATAAATGCAAAATAATGCACATTGGAAAACATAATCCCAACTATACATACAAAATGATAGGATCTAAATTAGCTGTTACCACTCAAGAAAGAGATCTTGGAGTCATCATGGATAGTTCTGTGAAAACATCCACTCAATGTGCAGCAGCAGTCAAAGAAGCTAACAGAATGTTAGCAACTATTAGGAAAGGAATTAATGATAAGACAGAAAATCTCATCGTACCACTATATAAATCCATGGTATGCCCACACCTGGAATACTACATGCAGTTCTGATCACCCCATCTTAAAAAAGATATATTAGAATTGGAAAAAGTACAGTGAAGGGCAACAAAAATTATTAGGGGGACGGAGTAGCTTCCATATGCAGAAAGATTAAAAAGTCTGGGACCGTTCAGCTTGGAAAAGAGACAATTAAGGTGAGATATGATAGAGGTCTATAGAATCAGATGTTGTGAAGGCCAAAAGTCTAATTGGATTCCAAAAAAGAATTAGATAAATTCATGGAGGATAGGTCTATCAATGGCTATTAGCCAAGATTCAGGGATATAACCCCATGCTCTGGGTGTCTTAAGCCTCTAACTGCCAGAAGCTGAGAGTGGACCACAGGTGATGGATCACTTGATAATTGCTCTATTCTGTTCATTCTCTCTGAAGCATCTGGCATTGGCAACTGTCAGAAGATAGGATATTGGGCTAGACAGACCACTGGTCTGCCCTAGTGTGGCCATTCTTCTATTCTTAGATCAGGGATGATTTCCTCTCACATGGGCAGGGTTAAAACAATAGCCATATTTGGGATCAGGAGGACACAATTTTTCCTAGGGCAAAATATCAAAGAATGGGACAAATCAGTGTTGCCAACTCTTCTGATTTTACCACATGTGGCTTTTCACTAATTTAGAGTGCAAATTGCACAAGTTCCTCGATAATAGGCTCTTTACTCAGGCAGCTACATAAAACAACTTAAGTATGAAATTGGTGGGT
Organism: Malaclemys terrapin pileata; assembly: GCF_027887155.1. Lineage (NCBI taxonomy): Eukaryota > Metazoa > Chordata > Testudines > Emydidae > Malaclemys > Malaclemys terrapin. Next base: position 247,167,429 of record NC_071506.1, read on the forward strand.
CACACACAGAAACTTGAAAACTTTAATATCCAAATAATTCCAATTAAACATCAGCATTAGCATATAGAAAATAGATATACAGAATATAACAACCTCCTATGTTGAAATACAGCCTGGTGGAGATTATTAGAAACAAAGATATAAGGAAGCAGTATGTGGAGAACATCATAAGTGGGATGTTATGATCCAGGTTGTCACCATCTCAACCCCACAATGAAGGAAAATACACTAGAGGTTAGACCATCCTTTGTACACCTTTTTCTCTATACCCATAAGTCTGGTGACCATATTTAGATTACTTCCTGGCCTCCTGTCCATATGTGGCATTCCAAGCAACCATAACTGGAGTACCGATTGTTGACACAGGCTATTTGCATCAATATATTTCTCAATATTTCCAACATGTTAAGGAAGTTAACCTCATGGTTACATGTTACAAAAATCCCCTAGAAATCCATTATTTTCACTCTTCTGAAGTTTACTTATTAATATCTGAAGTACATATTGCAAAAAGCACTTGTAAGCTCATAACCTAGGTCACACGCTCAACTTACAATAACTGCTCATGTTAGCTGCCAGGTCTTACTGGGCCTCTTGCTTATAACAATGCCCATTTCCAAAAGCATTTTAAATCATATTTTCTCCTACTTGCAGAGTAGTGTTTCCTTAAGCACCTGATGTTATCCTAGCATATAATACAAAATCCTCTATATAAGGAATTCCAAGATCAGGTCAGGCGTCAGAGATCAACACACACATCTTGTGATACTTGGTTTCGTCCCAAAGTGCCAACTCCTGGAGTCATGTGATTATATGAGAATCTGAGCTTTCATCTGAAAAAAAATCTAAGTGTCTAGCCCCCGTGGTTGCAAGAAGAGCTTGAAAACTAGAAGGCAAATTAAGAAAAAAGAAAATATGTTTTTTCTTTAAATTTCATGAAGTTTAAACATATCTCATGATTTTTGAATGCTTGGGATTGACTAGTTTTCCCTTCCTCTGGAGCATTAGGATGTAGTAAATCAATTAAGACCCAGGGCCAGGTCATTTGGTTCAATGGGGCAACATTACACCACTCCACCAGTGCAAAGCAGCCCTCATGCTGGTGTACTTGGCCCGCAGAGAACCCACCAACCTTAACAGGTGAATCCTCAAGTGGAGTTGAGCCACCTTACCAACTCCTGCATCACCTGCTCCTTCCTGCAGCTAGGGCCTGTTGCTGTTCCACCAATCCCACAAGTTGCCCTAACTTGCACCTGGAGGCTGGCTTAGCCTCCCCAAGACCAGCTGGGAATCTGCCACAGCTGAAGATCTGACTGAAAATGAATGAATCCCATGATTCTTCCAGCTACATGGACTGTGCCCACATAGGGGAGAATGGAGCCCTATGATGATAACAAATACTTATTACTCCTGGATGTGGAGAGACTCCTTCATAACCACAAGTGCTATACATTCTAATCACCATGGTATCTCAGGACCTACAACATCTTCTAGGCAGAGGGGAAGATAGCACTTACTATATTTTGGTATCTCCAGGTCTGTGAGAGTCTAGCAAATTTGAACAACATTTTCTATTTGATAGAAATCTGCAAAATTATTGCCATTCCCTTTCCTGTTCATATACCTCCAACATGCATTGTCATCCCAGTCCCTTTCATTATTCTCAAGAGATCCTGAAAATTAGGGTTACCATTCGTCCAGATTTACCCGGACATGTCCTCCTTTTTGTGCTAAAAATAGCGTCCGGGGGGAATTTGTAAATCACTCAAAATGTCCGGGATTCCCCCCTCCCCCGGCAGAGCAGAGCGAGCGGCTGGGAGGGCTGCAGGAAAGTCAGGGACTGGACTCCGGAGCAGCTGTAGAGGAGCTCCTCCCCCCCTCCCTCCCTCCCTGCATTCTGAGCCGGCAGCTCCTCCTCCCCTGCAGCCCAGTGTCCCGGTCCGGCAGCACTGTGCAGGGCCAGGGACTGGGTTGTGTGTTGTGCTGGGGAGCGCAGCCACGTGTCCGGCTCGCACAGAGCCCAACACCCTGTTCTGAGCAGCGGGGTAAGGGGGCCAGGGGGCAGGAAAAGGGGCAGGGAGGTTCTGGAGGGGGCAGTTAAGAAACGGGGGGGGTCGGGAGTTCGGGGGGGGCTTTTGGGGGGGAGTGGAGAAAGTTTTGGGCAGTCAGGGTACAGGTAGGGGGTAGGGTCCTGGGGGGCAGTTGGGGGGGGTCTTAGGAGGGGGCAGTTAGGGGACAAGGAACAGGGAGTCTTAGGTAGGGGGTGGGGTTCTGGAGGGCAGTTAGGAGCAGGGGTCCCAGGAGGGGGCAGTCAGGGGACAAGGAGCGGGGGGGTGGGGGGTTGGGAGTTCTGGGGGGGAGCTGTCAGGGGGCAGGAGTGGGGAGAGGGATCGGAGCAGTCAGGGGACAGGGAGCAGAGGGGTTTAGATGGGTTGGAAGTTCTGGGGGGGGCTGTCAGGGGGTGGAGAGTGGTTGGATGGGGCGTGGGAGTCCCAGGGGTCTGTCTGGGGGTGGGGGTGTGGATAAGGGTTGGGGCAGTCAGGGGACAAGAGGCAGGGAGGCTTAGATAGGGGGTGGAGTCCTGGGGGGCAGTTAGGGGCAGGGGTCCCAGGAGGGGGCAGTCAGGGGACAAGGAACGGGGGGAGGGTTGGGGGTTCTGGGGGGGCGGGAAGTGGGAGGGGCAGGGGCGGGGCTAGGGCGGGGCTCCTCCCGTCCTCTTTTTTGCTTGCTGAAATATGGTAACCCTATGAAAATCATCCAACTAACACAGCCCCAGCTTCAGCTAGTCCACTGGCCATGATGGTAGCAAAGAGCCATGTTGTTGACCAAAGGCATAGGAAGGGCTCATACTGATAGTTTGGTATTTATAATTACAGTTTATAATCCTGGCTATTTTTCCTCAAAAGTAATTTGGATATATTTTTCATTTAAATCATATAGCACTAGATTTTTACATGGGCCTCAGCCCAGCCTCTAATTTTATAGGTGCAGTTTTGAAGCCACAATTCCTTTTACCTACATTCTTGCACCTGCAAACTGTGGACTCAAAAGATAAGATTTAATACTTCTTGTTTTTTGCTGGTTGGAAAGTGAGATGTGTTTTCTGCAATATATAGAAGTCTTTTTAAAAAATTCATGCAATTTTCTGGATTTGGGGTTAAAAACAAAAATATTTTTTTCACATTTTCAGTTTTCCAAATAAAAAATTGTGGTTGGAAAACATTCAAAAGAAAGAAAAGCTTTTTGCGGGGAAATAAATCATTTTGAAGAAAGTATATTTTTCATGCAATTTTTTCTTTTAAAGGAAAATCTGCCAGCTCTACTCTCATTGCTTCATTGTGTCTACAGAATTAGAGGCTAATTTTAAAAGAAATAGCCACATAAAGGCCACCTTTATAAATAATAAATAAATTAATGGAGATATCCCATCTCCTAGAACTGGAAGGGACCTTGAAAGGTCATCGAGTCCAGCCCCCTGCCTTCACTAGCAGGACCAAGTACTGATTTTGCCCCAGATCCCTAAGTGGCCCCCTCAAGGATTGAACTCACAACCCTGGGTTTAGTAAGCCAATGCTCAAACCACTGAGCTATCCCTCCCCCCTTATGCACCCATTTGTTTTAAATCATGACCCGAAGTTTCAGCATTTTCTTTTTCCATAACAGGAACACACAAGTCCCCATTATAAAGATGAAAAATGGTGGGGAAAGGCATAGTGCAGTTGCAGAAAATGCATGGAAAAAATTTGGGGGGGGGGGTGGTTTCAGTTTTTAAATTGGTACATAATATTGAACATGGTAATATTTTTCCACAACAGGCATTTATTGGGAAATATGAAAAGCTAATCCTACAGTGTATGCATCCAAACTATAAACCAATGTATCAGCAGAATTTAGCATAGGCACAAAACTGTGAGCTGCAGACATGGTTTCAACTAGATAGAGCACATTATTCACAACATGCATTTTTATCTTTCTAGAGGTTAATTGTCTGTATCACACTAGCTATCCATACAGACAGCTCTACCCACCAGTATTAATGAGACCTGAATGTTAACCTACTGCGCAATTTATAATTTTCTTTGCTTGGCAACTGCAGCGTGAATGAAAATGCATCAAAAAGGATGACTGGTCTGTGCATTCTGCAATATATATGACTTTGAGCCACTTCCCAAGTGTCTTTGGGATCCAATATGCCAAGGCTGCTGCATTTTTTATTTTTATTTTTTTTGGTAGCGTACAGGCTGCTTATGAAAGCACAGAGGACAAGGCACAGAAGATTGATGTTGTTGAACTACCATGATAAAAAGGAAAGGAAAGGGTTTCTCCCAGTCAAGGAACAGCATTGCACAATTGGCCGAGTACATGAAAGAGAAGGTGGCTTGGACATCCTCTAAACACCTTAAGCATCGGTCATTACTGGAGAAAGGGTTACAGACTCTCTGGACCAGTGGCCTCATACGGCGGGGTGGCCAAACTTAGTGACCCTCCAAGCCACATGCAACAATCTTCAGAAGTTCAAGAGCTGGAAGACACCTGCCAGGCTTCAGCCCCGCTCCTGCTGAAGCCCTGAGCCCCATCAGGCGTGCCCCAAGACATTCCACCCCGTTGGGCAGAAGCCAGAGGTGACACGTCACATGCCCCCCCTGATTTTTGCCAGTGTTTGCTGGACCTGTTTGCCACCGGGCCCCCTCCCAACACGGCAGCTGCTGGAGTCGGCAAGCTGGGAGCTGCAGCTGTAGGGAGAGGCAAACAGCTGGGAGTTGCAGGGAGAGCTGCTGCTTTTACTGCTGCCTCTCCCCGTGGAACTAAAGGAGCGGCCCCTCCCTGCAGCCCCCAGCTATTTGCTGCTGCCTCTCCATGCAGAGCTAACACCTGGGAGCTGCAGGGAGGGGCTGCTGAGGCTAAGGGGACGTGCCTGGGGTGGGGGCATGACTCAAGCTGTTGTGGGAGGTGAACCTTTAAATCATGCCCCTCCCCCCCCAACAGGCACCAGTCATCTGTGGCAGAAGCCCCTAGGCCCAATCCTGCCACAGGGCAGAAGCCCTAAGCTCCCTCCAGTCCCAGTCTGATAGATGGAGAATGCGGGAGAGTGGGCGGGGGCTCTGCGAACCGCACTTTAACTATAAAAGAGCTCCAGGCAGCTCAGGAGCTGCGGTTTGGCCACCCTGTCATATGGCATGAAAACATCTATCCTTGCCATCAAAACTTCTTTGCACTTTGGATTACTTTATGCTCCACTGTATATTCCCCTTCATTCACTGCCTACAGATTTCATAGCCTCATACTAAAAAGAAACATCCCCATGCTCGAGATGGCCTGGAGCTGCTCTTTGTGCCTCAGATGAGTACAAATATAATGCCTCACAGAGCTCCCAAAGAGCACAGCTGCTGAGCTATCCTTTCGTGGGGAGTTGTATGTGTTTCCCTCTGAGCCTACTCAATTAGCTGGGGCAGACGAAGAGGGGGATAAAATCAGTACCGGATTAGGTCACTGTCACATTCTGGGCTGTAATCTAGAGCAAGTGAGGTGTTGTTGCCACCTGCCCCAACCTTGGGTGCCTCACAATGCTTTGCTGTTGTAGCTCCCAACCTGGGCTGCTCACAAATAACCTACCAGCATGTAAGGCACACCCTGAGTGTCTATGCATAGCTTCAGCCCTGGTCCAGCAGCTCTGACCCCAGCAGCCAGTCAGCAACACTCCAGTCACACTCTGGCTTCCAGCAGCTTTGGATAGCACTTGCAGGGTGACTCCTGTGACGAACTGGGCCTGTTCCTTTGGGGCTCCTCCCTGCCACCCCCTGACCGGCTCTTTACAAACTCATCGGCCAGCTGCCCGGCGTGTCGCGGGTTCTCTGGCTTTCTGTCCACCAACCACAGCCTCAGGTCGGATGGGCACCGCTCATACAGTTGCTCCAGTACCAGCAGTTTAATCAGGTCCTCCTTCGTCTGGGCCCCACCAGCCCACTTGCTGGCGTATCTTTCCATGCGGACGGCTAGTTGCAGATATGAGATCTCAGGGGTTTTATCTTGACTCCGGAACCTTTCCCGGTACATCTCAGGAGTCAGCCCAAACTCACGTAGCAGGGCCTTTTTGAATAGTTCGTAGTCCTCTTTCTCTGCCTCTCCCAGTTGGCGGTACAATGCCACGGCTTTGGGGTCCAGTAAGGGGGTAAGGACCCGGAGTCTGTCCGCGGGATCAACCCGGTGCAGCTCGCAGGCCGTCTCAAAGGCCTCCAGGAAGTCATCCATGTCCTCCCCCTCCTTGTATGGGGCCATGATGCACTTATCAAAGCTCCATGCAGTCCTGGGTCCCCCCTCACTCACCGCAGCCGGGGGTTCGCTGCCCTTCAATCTCGCCAGTTCCAGGTCATGCTGACGCTGTCTCTCATTCTCCTGTCTCTGTCTCTCATTCTCCTCCCGTTCCTGCTGACGCTGTCTCTCTTCACGCTGATGCTGTCTCTCTTCATGCTGTCTCTGTTGTTCACGATCCTCCAGCTCTCTCAGTTTTAGCTCTTTCTCCCATTCCAGCCAATTCCGCTCCCCGGATGCCGAACGTCGCCGGGAGGATCCTCTGCTGGCCGGCGAGCTTCGCGGGAGGGTCCCCTGCTGGCCGGGGGGGCCACGGCGCCTTCGGTATTTGCTGGGCTCCTCCCCACCCTTCCCCTAGGCATAGGAAGGAGGGGTCTCGGGAAGCCCTCAGCAGCCGGCTGACCACTCCCAGCTGGGACAGACACTGGTGCCTGCGCTGCATTTGCCAGGCTGCTTCCCTGAGACACAGGGATCAGTTCATTCGCGCGATCTTCCGCCTCTAGCTGGGCAATGAGCTGTTCTTTGGTGAGCCTCCCAATGCGCAGCCGCCTCTGCTTGCACAGCTCCACCAGGTCGCTCTTAAGCCGCTTGGCATACATCTTCCTGCTGGCCACTCACCGGCCTGTGTGCTCACAGCTCCCCACAGTTCCCAGGGGGCCCCCTAGTGTGCCAGCCCTTCTCAAGGTCACCACCTCTCTGCCAGGGTCGAGCTGCAGACTCCTCCGCCCCTGGGACCACTCGCTGCGATCCCCCCGGGGGACCCTGTTACTGCAAAAGTCCTTCTCGCTGGTCACACACTCCCAGGGGTAATAACCGTCTCTCTCCCACTCTTCAGCAGGCCTGGTCCCCGTCAATCCCCCTTCGTTTTACTGCTCCCCAGTCACTTACTGCAGGAAGCGCCGTCCACGGGGTGCAGTAGATCCCGCCGCTGCCACCAGTTGTCACGGAGTATCGGGGGACTCAGGGCCCTGCACCCCCGGCTTCCTGCGATTCACCATGACTCTCAGCCAGCCAGTAGAGCAGAAGGTTTATTTGGATGACAGGAATACAGTCCAAGACAGGTCTTGCAGGCACAGACAACAGGGCCCCCCCTCAGTTAGGTCCAGCTTGGGGTCCCAGGGCATGCCAGCCCACCCCCCTTTGGGGGGTCAGAGCCATCTCTGCCTCCCAGCCATCTCTCCAGCCTCCTTCCAGCCTGCTTCCAGCACTCTGCCTTTCAGCGACCCCTCCCACAGCCTTTGTTCAGTTTCCCCGGCTAAGGAGTCGCCTCGCCTTCAACCCCTTCCTGGGTTCTCATGTTACACACTCAGGTATGCGCCCTCGGGCAGATCCCATCCTGTAATGCAGACTATCCCAGCACACTCCCCTGTCAGCATTCACAGACCACAGTGAGAACAGGCCCAGTTCGTCACAACTCCAATATACTCCCAGTCCCTAATTGTCCCAAAAACATGTGTTCTGCACAGTCCAGCCCTCTCCTGGACACCTCAGATATTAAAATTCATTGGTCCTGTTGAGTAAATATTTAATAGTTTTCTACTTTAACTGGAGTTACCAAACAGTTCAGTTTATACACAGCATTGGATTGGTTTAGATAAAAAATAAAACAAGTATATTAGCAAAAGCAGACAGGAGTTGAAGTGAATTCCAATATAAGAGATAAAGTTAGAAACAGTTACAAGCAAATAAAAGTGAAAACATGCATCTAAAAGTCTAAAACTTAATCTAGCAAATTTTGGTTCAAGGCTTTTGTTCAAGATGGCCTTTCTCACATGTAGTCTTCCAGCAAGATGATAACCGACCCTTTTCTTGGTCAGGATCTGTCCCAGAGGCCGAATGGTGCTGGTGCCTTTTTCTTTGGAGGTGAAAGAGAGAGAATGTGGGGTTCTCTGCCCCTTTCTTTTATAGTCCAGTGAACCTTTGAAGTGGATTCTTGTGAGGGTTAACCTTCAAAGTAAAATTTATTCAAACAGTAAAGGAGGCAACATGGAGTCTGGTGGTAAAGGAGGCTCCATGTTCTTGGAGGATTATCAGACACAAGACAGTAAAGATATGTCTGGTTTCTACTCTACAGATATTTCACAATTTCTTCAATACCTGCTCCTTACTTTAGATGGGGCATCTTTTCATTGTCTTGGGTATTTAACTGGTAGGCACAACAGTTCATCAATGCTGTAGGCCACATTTCAGAATAAGTTCTTCCAACATGTCATAAAGAGATTGTAACAAAGCGTTAACTAACTTTCAACTGGAATGTGTGAGTGTATGGTAATAACAAGGAACTTAAAACTGTATGAAAGCATTGAAAAATATCCAAAAGGAGTGTCAGGATAAATAGATCAGGATAATGACAACAATATTTGAAAGCCATAATAATAGGAAAATAAAATGCTATAAAAGGATGGCTATTTTACTAGCACTTAAAAAAGGTAAATAAATATTGCTCTATTGCTCCAAGGTCTTGTAGAAGAGTCTAATGAACGGGAGGAACTATTTATAGATGCTGCAGATTATGTTAATTTGGCTTCTCCTGAGATACAAAGCCTTCCTTTGAGAGCTTTTACTGTAAGAGAAGGAAGAGGGGGAAAATAGAGCAGTGATAAAGTTATGATAAAAGCTACTGTTATTATAACAGATTATCAGAAAGGGAGAAGGAAACAGTGATATGCCATTCATCACATTAAGGAAAGAGTTACTGGTCAATAACCCAATGATGGGTAGAGCTGGTTTGCATTATTTACTGGGAATAAGTTAACAGAAGAATGAAGTTTTTTCTCTGGAGTTGTTCCCACACTAATCCTGATTGCTGACATATTATTTGTTATTGTTTGTTCAGAGAGCTAGGTGGACACAAAATATATTTTAAATGTCATTGTGATGGGTTATCCCACCACTCTGGGGTGCCAGCTGATATATTGGGGTACCACTGAGCCCGCCTGTTCTACCAGCCTGGGCTCCCTTACGCTGTCCTGCTGAGCCAGGCCCTCAAGCCTCCTCCAGCACACACATAGGAAGGGACACACCCAGCTGCAGAAAGACACAGACACTGAAATCAGCTCTGCATGGGTAGACTCAGCTAGGGAATTGCCTGGCAATCAAGTGCACACCCCCTGTGGGGTGAAAACCCAGAATTGTATCATCTTGCACTGCACAGAGAACTGTACAGTGTAAGCTTATTGAAATTTGCTTCCTCCCTCAATGTGGAGGAAGATATGCACAGCTTCCTCCTCCCTACCCCATCCCCCCGTTATAAACTCCACAAACTGGGTTTAGAGAAAACAAATACAAGTTTATTAACTACAAAAGATACATTTTAAGTGATTATAAGGGATAGCAAACAGATCAAAGCAGATTACTGAGCAAATAAACAAACACACAAACTAAGCTTAATACACTAAAGAAACTGGTGACAAGTCGTAATTTCTCATCCTAAATGTTGTTTTATGGCAGATTGCAGAGGTTCTTGAAGACAAGCTGCTCTTGCTTGCACCTTAAAACTCCAGGTATTTCTTTCATAGGCCAGATACCTTTTCCAGCCCAGACTGAGTCCTCCCCCTTCCCCAGTTTGTCTTTGTTTCTTAGATGTTTCAAGCAGTCATCCTGGGCGGGGATTAAGTGAAAAATGACCCCAATCATCTCATTCTCCTGTCTTAAATAGGATTTACATATGGCATGAATCCTTTGTTTTCCAATGTGGTTCCTCCCCTGCACTCCTCATTGGAAACATACTGGTATTCTACCATGGAGTCCAGTACTAGGTGACATGATCACAAGACCCTGTGGTGTCAAAGCAGCCATGAGTCAAAGGCTGTTTGTAGCATCCGAGGAAGGTAAGAGATTAGCATCTTCAAAGACCTATTGTTCTTCCTAATGGCCCATCCAGACTGATTGCATTCTGCCTGGTGGGTTTCCCCAGGGGTAAACCCACTTGTAATTGATACATAGTCAATATTCCTAATTTCAGATACAGAAATGATACATGCATACAAATAGGATAATCATGTTCAGCAAATCATAACCTTTCCAATGATATCTCTCAAGATCCATCTTGCATATAACACATCTTAGTTATGCCATATTCATATCATAACAATATCTCTATGAGGAATATGGGGTGTAGCCTCACAGTAGTGTCCACTTTATTTGATATTTCAGTTAATTGAAAATTTTTGACTAGTTCCATACATTGGAGAGGTAGGGTGAGAAATTGCTCTTAATCTGGTTACTTTGAGTGGCTAATGCTCATTATATATGGTGTCAGTGGTCACATGATATTGTTTCTGCTCCCTGATTTTATGAAGGATACAGCTTCTTAAACAAGAGAATAACAGGCAAGAATTGATGAACTCTGATAACATACAGGTAATAATGGACAGTAAATACTCCTGTTCACATGTGAATGCAAGTTTTATATAGTGTGGAAAATTAGCCCCATGAGAAGGGCTGCACAGGGTGCCCACATCACACAAGTTCTACTTAAACCCTATTTTGACAGCTTCAGTGGGACCTGCCCTCTCCGTAGGGCTGAATTTCACCTATAAAGAACAGCCATCCCCAAAACTTTCATGCAAACTAAAAACCTTTTCCTGTGAATGTTTCCAACAGCAGATACTATGGGGTTATGAATATAGACTGAACGACCCTGTTTGAGCTCGATTGCTCAGTACCCTCAATCCCCACTGACTTCTATAGATATTGAAGGTGCTTGACACCTTGCAGAACAGGACCCTCAGTGACTTAATAGCAACACGTTGCACAGCTCCATTGGAAGTGCAGCACTGGAATCCAGCACTGGATTCATAACTATGAGGTAATCAAAAGACCTTTCAGAGACTCAGTTCACAAGCCCTCAAAATCTGGAGACATATTCAAAATGTATCTGAACCTTCCAAAGGTCTATTCATCTTTACATCCTCCACCCCATTTATCTCCCATTCTACCCCCTGCCTGCCACAGACTGTCCCAGGCCCAGATCCTCCAAAGTACTTAGGTGCCAATGGGAGTTAGACACCTAAATATCTTGAAGGCTCTGGACCCCTGTTCTTCTCACCCTTCATAATCCTTAATTCTTTTTCCTCAGGACCCACTCTGATTCACTCTCAGATTCCTCTGGCTCCCATTCTTAGTGACATCCCACCTTATGCCCCCCTACACATAAAGATCCTTGTGCAATCCCATAAATCCAGCAACATATCTGCTTGTGGGGTGAAACTGGTATTTTCCAGGTCTGTTTGGGTGGGGAACATTGTAAGAAGAACCCCTTGGAGCATTTCTGCTCTGGAATGAACTACAAGCAGAGGCTTGTAAAAATGATAAATAATGAAGTTAATTAAACTTTTCTGAATTAAAAAAAAAGATTTGTCTTGGTTGCCAATTTTGGGAGTTTTCAGTTCTTATTTTATTTCAACCCATTTTCCCCTTCATCCCTAGTAACAGTGTTAAATCAACTCCTCTAGATACCAATCATAGTGAAAATGTTTAGAGATAATGTCCTGTCCTTCCTATACAGTAATATTTGTAGCTGTCTTGCACATCATTCATCAGTAAGATCAAGTAAACACTAGATGGCATGATGACTGTTTTACACTAAGAGGCAAAGGAGAGTATTAAATCATTAAAGGGGCATGATTGTTGTTATTTGTATAGCACATGAGGTGTTTTTACAAGCAGACACAGAGTCAAGGTCTCTGCCTCCAAGAGTTTACAGTCTTAATGAGATTACAGATGAATCAAAATGCTTTTAAAAATAAATTTGTCTAAGTTCCCAAATATTAAAAACCACATTGGCATAGGTGTCTGAGTTCTGGCCTCCTCTTTTGAGTGTGTAGCTTTGTGTGTGGACAGAAACCATAGCATAGAGCTTACAAACTCTGACTCCGAAGATATCTGCACAGAAACCATAGAACTTATAAACTCTGACTCAGAAGATATCCATGTCTGTGTGGGTATTAATGCCTCCAATCACTATCGGCCTTGGTGAATCCCCAGTGGAGTGAGGAACTACATCAGCTCATGCAGGGATTTTACTGGGACATGGGTTGACCTGTACAGCAGCCCCATCTTAACTTTATCTCAGGACTCACAAGCTGAATGAACACACATAACTACACTTTAGTTCCATTTTAAACAACATAGTCACACCACTTCCCTAACAATCCCTTCTTGAGTCATACCCAGCTGGAACCACCTATACCAGAACCACTGCTGCAGTGTGATTTAGCCGCCTCCTGGTTATGCATGCAAAGGCAGAGGATCATGGATGGCCAATGTTTAATTAACCACTAACCATGCATTTAACAACCCAAATTAAAGAACAGGATCCTTAACCAACACCAGGTCCCCCAACAGGATAACAGATCAGACCAAGGGCATAGACAAAATGTCTTATTCCAGACACATGCTTTACTCAACTTCTTTTCTTGCCTTGTCACCCATTGTCCATATGGGACACAGAAATATCCCTTCTCCTCACTTCAGCCACCAGGGTTGGGGGAAGATAGGTTCCCCAGTTTCTGCAACTTGTGGGACTCTGCCTTTGCCTTCTACCCCGTCTCTGCTCTGGTGTGTAGATCTTAATGTCCACTAAGATCACACACCCACCACTTTATACTCATTAACAGATCTCCTGATTTAGTGCAATATATTTAACTCACATTTCCAACTCTCTGACATATTAAAATGGATAATTTAGTCCAAATAGCACACACGGTAAAATCTGAGACTAGATAAGAAGGATGCATGTTTTCACACTGAAAGAGCTAAATGAAATGGCTCAGGTACTTTAGGCAAGCAGGAATGCAAATAATTTGAAGTTACATGAAACATCAGATCTTGTTTCCACCCTCACCCCTCAAAAAAATGAAAACAATTTTGCGGGGATGTACAGGTTGCTGGGATGCACAGGTTGCTGAAAAGCCATCCACATATAAATCCCTAGAGAAACATTCCTTCCCAGCTTCCATTCTCCACTGCAAAAAGGACCCACATTCCATTTTTGTTTTAGTATTGTTCCAGTGGGGAAAATGCTGGATTAATTCTGGTAGAACACAGATTAATGTATATGCCTTTACTAAACATTTCTCACTTTACTTCAATACTGAGTAACTGATTTTTCATTGCTGCAGCTAGGCAGAATTGGATTGGAAAAAGGTGACATTTGTAAATGTATCCAAGTAGGAAATGATTCAGTAGTTCCAAGGAAAGGAGCCAATTGTGAAAGACCATTTGCAATAGAATATAGTTCTATATTTGGAATCCTCAAGCCACCCTTTTGTTTTATGAGCTTCTAATCTTTCTATTTTAACTCTTGGTGTTTTCCCTTACCATAGGAAGAATTTTAATCATGTGCTGGATTCTTTTAAAGCAGTTGGGTAGATTTTAAGTTGCAGCATTCTAAAAGGGCTTATCCTCCAATGTAACTGTGACAGTGCAAAGTTCCATTGAAGTCAGTAGGACTGCACAATGAGGCAAAAGTCTCTTTTAGCAGAATACACTGCAGGATCAGAGCCTACATAAAGCAAATAATCAGCAATGCTGCTATCACTTGGATGACTTAAGTTTCAACTCACAGCATATTCATTCGTTCTAGATAGTGACATGGTTATTGGAGTTGTATGGTCTCATTTCCTAACAGTCTGTTTAACAGCATGTCTGAACATTTTAAGCCCTTTGGTAACTACCAGAAATTCAATTTAGCTAACAGGGTATTTAGGAAAGAGCTCAAATAAAGGGATCACCTTACTTTTTTGCCAGTATATTTTGTCCCCATGAATTCTGAGTGTGATTAAACAAGATGTGGCTTTCTCTGGCTTCGGCCATGATCCTGTGTACACATAGGCAGTTGTTTAATGGTCAGCACATGGCTAGTCCTATCAAAGTCATTGCCATGCGTGCATGGATGTTGAAGGATTGGGGCCTTAATTAAGAAAAGGAAATCAGCCACATTATTAAAATGCCTCCTTGTGGTCCACTCATCTGGTCAGAGCTCCAGAAGTTCCTAAATATTTTGTGAAGAAATTAAATTAAAATGAAATTTTAAGCTCATCTCAGAATTTTCACTTTTAACATTAAACATCTGTCTGGTAGAGGCTACAGATTTCACAGAGGAAAGGCTACCATAAAATCAGATACTATTTAAACTTCATTTTTTCTGTTTTCATTTCCTCCCCAGTTTCCAGGCTGCTTAGAGGCAAGCTGATGGCACCACCACATGGTGCAAAAACTGAAGCTGCCTTTTGATACTCTACTTGAAGGGAGATTTATGGTGGTTTTTCTCAAATAGGATTACACTGTGGCAATCCATGAAGAGGATCCCATATGCAGCTGGCATTAATATTAAGTAGTTCCAGATCTTCTCTCTGACAGCTGCAAATTGCTGCTGGCTTCTCTGTTGTCATTAAATGGTCCCAAATCTCCTTTCTGTCATCTTAAAATTGCTACTGGCTTTTTTCTCTTTATATTGCTTCTGGCTTGCCATAAGAAGAATACATCATTCTATTTTTGCAACGTGATAGTAATTTAGAGTGGCACTGCAATTTTAATTAATGGCTTGTGATTGAAGTATGAAGCTTGGAAATCCATTATTTCAATTGTATGGGAGCGCTGCTGGCTTCCTACTGTGTCATAAACTTAAACACCCAAGGTTCCACTATTTGAATTATAGGTTTCTTTGTGAGCCGCTTAGACATCGATCCTAGCAATTTACATAAGAGGTAGAGGGGGACACATTAACATTTATTAAGAAGCACAATTGTTCAAGTTACACTGGAGAAGTCTACCATAGAAGCTGTTCTATTGCCCTCGGAACTTCATTTTCACAACTATAATGTTAGCAATATTCAGTCAGTCATGCAATCTGACTGACAACTTCATAAAGTACATTTTAATAACTTTTATATGATCTGCCAGCTAGTCCATCATCTCTCCTGATTTGCTGGGGAAATTATCTTTATGAACTTTTTCAGCAACATCGCAGTACTGCAGTAATGATTCAGACAGTGTTATCTTGTCATATGTTGTGAGATAAGCCGGGCCAGGGCTGGTCAGTGGGTGGGTAGGAAACCACCAGGGATCCTCAATAATTACTACAGAAAGTGTGTTGATTGTGCTGTACAGAGCCTTTTTCTCTCCAGCTTCTTCCTGAACTGATGCCTGAGCACAGTGTTGGAGGACAGTGTACTAGTGAAGGTGTCATCCTTTGAATGAGAAACAAACCAAAACAAAGGACCTCCTGACCAGCAGAGGTCATTTGCAAAAATAGTTTTTGTTCTGCCTACCTAAAAATTCCCTCTATAACTTTTAAATAGATAAATACATTTTTTGCAAGCTGATCTGATATGTACTGCTGCTATTCACTGCTAAGTACGTATCCATTTTTACTCCACTGGCATCTGCGTTCCTTTAGCAAGTGATTCCTATAATATATGTATGGTCAAATTCTGCTCCTTGTACCTCAAGAGCAAGAGGGTCAAAGAAAAGGAAGTGTCTGCCTAACCTCTTCCCACACAATTCAACAGAATTCCTACCTAATGCTCATGAAAACAATAAAAGGAGGTTCTGGAGACTACACTTGTTAGTAAACTATAGCTATAAGGCAGTGGTCCCCAAAACAGTGGGGCACGCCTCCCTAGGTAGACACAGAGGAAGGTTCAGGGGGACGCGCAGAGGGGCCTGGGCCAACACCACCCAGCTCCAGCCCTAGCCCCAGCCGCAGCTCCACTCCGCCCCCTGTTCCACCCCCAGCTGAGCTCTGCCCCCAGCCCAGCTCCGGGCCCAGCCACAACTCCACTCCACTCCCTGTTCTACCCCCAGGCCAGCTCCACCCCCAGCTCCAGCTCCAGCCACAGCTCCACTCCACCCCCTGATCCACTCCCAGCCCAGCTCTGCTCTCATTCCCCCTCTGCCCCACAGGCCAGCTCCGCCTCTAGCCCCAGCTCCTCCCCATCCCCTGTTCTGCCCCTGGTTCCGCCTTCAGCCCAAGCTCCTCTGCTGAGCCAACTGTGCAGTGATGGAGTGGGGACACAGACCGCTTCCATTACTGGTAAGGGGGGTCCCGGATAGGAAAAGTTTGGGCACCACTTCTATAAGGGGTATGGTCTGCCTGCTAGTGGGCACGACTAGTCCTCCAGCCAGCTAGCGTGTGTATATTTCGAGAGAGAGTGTGTGCAGTCAGAAAGATGGGCAATGACAACCATTGATTCTCTTGGGAGTAGCAATGAAGGGCATTGAGCTCCGACACTGAAATATCCAGCTGTGTACCAGTAGAAAGGCTTTCATACCATACCCACAGCCCACACAGCTCCAAGCAGTATGGACAGGATTGCACACATCGTTTTGAATGTTCTTTGGCTGAAAGGTGCCATATGTCAATCATCCAAGGACTGGCAAAGGATAAGTGACATTTTATCAGTGAGGTTATTCCTAGAAGAAGAACATTTCAAATGTAGCCTTAAAAGTGGGGCGAGAATCTTTATAGTTAGTGTGACTATACATTCCATTTTGGCTGGGACAGTCCCCTTTTTAAGCCCTGTCCCTGTTCTCCTGACTTTTTTGGCAAAACTAGGCAACTGATCAGTTGGCAAGAGCAAACGGGACAAATGCCCAGTTTTGCCAAAAGTGGAGTGTGCCCCCCTAAGGGGGGCATGGAGGAATGTTGGGGGCGAGCGGTGACATTTGGGATGTCACATGCTCACTCTGCAGCCCAATTAGAGGTCAGTGTGGTCAGGGCCCTAATTCAAATTCTTCTCCAGCTGGGCCATGAAGCCGTGACTCGTGGGCCCCAGGCCCTTCCAGGCAACCCGGCTGGTAAGTGCCCAACTGGGTCCTGCAGCATCCGCTTGTGCCAGGGCACCAAGTGTGGCACAGCCCCCGCTGCAGCCCCCTGAGCAGTTCCTGGAGCCCCCACCCCAGCCTTGTCCTTTGGGGCTGGTCCCCCGGCTGCCTCAGCTGGCTTCTTTCCCTCCCCAGTCTGCCTCCAGTTGCCAACCTCTGCCACATTCAAGTAGGGGCACCATTTAGGGAGAGTGCTGGCGGACACCTGACCCCCCCCCCTTGAGTTTCGTACCACCAGCCAGGAGTGACCCCTCCTACAGTCCCCCGTCCTCCGCTCCCCCACCAGCCAGCTCCACACATCCCATTTTCAGTTTAAGGAAATATGGCCAGCCTACTTTTAGTTTTTGTAAGGTTTCTCAACAAAAAACAAAAAGTATGTGTGATTAATGCTCAAAGGGAATTGCAATTGGTTTATATGATTATGTGTTATTTGTATTGCAGTAGCACCTACAGACCCCATGTAGGAATCAGACCCCCATTATGCTAGAAACCATAAACAAATACAATATAAAGATTGTTTTCAAACCAAAATTTTACTTGTAGTATGTTATGAACTGTTATAATCTGGGTGGGAAAATATTTCTAGGATCTAAACAGCTACTTTGGGGGTGGTGGGGGAGGAACAAACAAACAAAACCTCCAATATTTCTCTGTTTCCCACAAGTTACCATTCAGCTATATCCAATTTTCATGTTACACCTATAGGGCCACAAACTCAGCTATTATAAATCATCTGAAAATTCAGTATTACAAACATAAGGATGGCCATACTGGGTCAGATCAATGCACCATCTAAATCTGTGTCTGGTCTTCTGACAGTGGCCAGTGCCAGATGCTTCAGAAAGTATGAACAGAACAGGGCAATTACTGAGTGATCCATCCCCTCTCATTCAGTCCCAGCTTCTGGCTGTCACACATTTAGGGATGCCCAGAGCATGGGGTTGCTTCCCTGAATATCTTGGCTAATAGCCATTGATGAACCTGTCCTCCATTAATTTATCTAGTTCTTTTTTGAACCTAGCTAGATTTTTGGCCTTCACACTGAGTTCCACAGGTTGACTGTGCATTGTGTGAAGTAGTATTTCCTTTTGTTTGTTTTAAACCTACTGCCTATTAATTTAATTGGGTGACCCTGGGATGTATTTTGGCTGAGATTGTTAACCTACCCCTCTCATGGGTGGCATTATCAGCATCTCTTAAACCCAGAATGTTTAAGTGCCTGTAAAGAAGCAATCTTTCAATGATGGAAATCTTATTAATTCCAACCCTGCCTCCCAACTTTCCCTTTGAGAATGATTATCGAGAAGGTGAGTGTAAGACAACTTTGAAGTCATGTAAAATTTTCAGATCTTTTTAGCCTGGTATAGTCTAGCTAAGCCCCAGATACTGCACTGGTTTTATTGTTCAGGTGTCTACTGATAGCAGAGGACAAAGGTCAGGTGTACACTCTGATTCTTGCAGTGTAGTCAACGGTACCAAAAACTTCTGACAGCAGCGTTTAGTTGAATTGCTAGCTGTTCACTGCTATCACCTGGC
The DNA here is from genome assembly GCF_027887155.1 of Malaclemys terrapin pileata. Lineage (NCBI taxonomy): Eukaryota > Metazoa > Chordata > Testudines > Emydidae > Malaclemys > Malaclemys terrapin. Next base: position 247,186,104 of record NC_071506.1, read on the forward strand.
TCAGCCTTTTTCATTTGCAGGGGTCCCACAAAGTGGTTGGGAACAACTGCTCATCTGTCCCAAGTAATTTCTTGTGCCAGGAGCTGAAAGACAGAACAAGGAGTAATGGTCTCAAGTTGCAGTGGGGGAGGTTTAGGTTGGATATTAGGAAAAACTTTTTCACTAGTAGGGTGGTGAAGCACTGGAATAGATTATCTAGGGAGGTGGTGGAATCTCCTTCCTTAGAGGTTTTTAAGGTCAGACTTGACAAAGCCCTGGCTGGGATGATTTAGTTGGGGATTGGTCCTGCTTTGAGCAGGGGCTTAGACTAGATGACCTCCTGAGGTCCCTTCCAACGCTGATATTCTATGAAAGGATCTGTTTTGTCACAGTTCCTGTTCAGTGTGAATGCAATCGTGGCGGGCAACACAGTAAGATGACTTAAGCTGCTGTGCCCTCCTAATGCAGATGATGAACAATTTCATCTCCGTTGCATCAGACCCAGGTGATAAGATCTGTTTACGGTACAATTGTCTGGTTGAAACTGAAAAGTAGATGGCAGTGAGGTGTCTAAAGTGCATCCTGGCTACTGAGTTGAAGGAATAAGCTTGCTGTCAGTGGAGGAGAAATTTTAGCTCCACTATTAGGAGCATTTGCTCAAGCAAGAAACTCACAATTCTGAGTGTTTTGGGCCCTCCAAATTCTCAAGTCACAAGTTGTATCAATGTCCAAAGCCACTTTTTCCAACCTTCATCTGGTTAGACGTTTGACATATTAACCACAGCAGACACAACACACTAGTTCTTCAACTACAGCAGCTTTCCATTTGTTTCTGACTGTAGTCTTAGGCAATTCTAAGCTGAGCTGCAAAGCCTTTGACGGTTGAGATCCAGCAATCTGACAGACTGTTTAACCCCGTGAGCTGCCACAGCATTTAAATTAATCTGGACACCTATGCTAAAATAACTGAATTTAATCCTCTGGCGGCTGATGGTAGGGCATTCTCAGTGGCGGGCACTGTGTTCCAGAATTCACTTCCCCAACTAGACCTTGTTTGCTGACCATTAGGGTGCAAGACAAGCCTCCTCTCTTTTCTCAGACTGTCACATGAGAGTGGCTTGTAGCTTGTGGTGGGGCTTGCTTAGTAGTACCCACAATACATTTTCTATTTAATGGAGATCTCTGACATCATCCGTTATGAAAGGTGCTATGTATGCTGCAGCTAGAGGGAGCCATATCCAGCTCGCCTTGATTACCATAGCAAGCAGCATGCCTTCAATTGGCTGAGAAGGTAGGTAGGTGCTTTCATGGACTATAAGATCATTAGACCAGGCACCAAATTTGTTGCTGGTGTAAACTGGCATAGCTCCTTTGCCTTACATGGAGTGGCACCAATTTACACCCAGCAGAAAATGATAATCAGGTCCAATACTTCCCCATCCCATCTGAGCTGGAATAGAAATGCTTAAACCTTTTTCCGCAGTATTTCCATTATGATCATATCCAGATGAGGTGAAACAAGGGCAAATGATCATTTTAGAAGATGGTAATCAAACTTTTTATAACCTCCAAGGGAGGTTAAAACCAACCAGGAGTCTGGATTTCCTGTTGGTTTCTCTCATAAATAATCTATTTATTATCCTTTGTTTATTTTGATTTTTACACTCATTCCATAAACATAAGCACCTAGCCTTTGCCCTTGATGTTCTCAGAGCCATTTTAAAAATACAGTTATAGAAATAAACTGCTCCACATAATATTAACATACATCACAACCTAGCAACCAAAAACATTTAAAGGTTGTTATGATCTCTCAGTGAAGTCCTTCCAAACCTTCCCAACTATGGAAAACAAAATGGGTCTTGTAGCATGCCCGGAAGGTCAATAAAACAGGATTATTTCAGACAGGGAAGAGGGGAGGAGCATGCACATGGAGTTCCAAAACTGCGGGGCCTTCAGAGAGAGCATCCTGCCAGCTGCTCCCTTCACTTACACAACTGAGCCTCCAGCCTAAGCACCCCTGCCGATCTCAACTGTGGCACTATGTCACAGAGAGAAAGGTGGTCTTTGAGGTAATTTGGTCTCAGGCCATTGAGGGCTTTATAGGTAAAAAACCAACAACTTAAATTCTACCTGGTTCTTAATAGGAAGTTAGTGCACATCCAAAAGCCCTGCTCTTGAGTGGTTCCAGAAAAACATACCCTGTAACAAACGAGCTACCAGGTTCCACACCAGTTTCAACTTGCAGATAGATTAGAGCTGGTCTGTACATTTTAGACTAAATGCTGATTCAGAGTCATCTGTGATGAAAAACTCTGCTCTGAATGAGGCCGACCAGGGACTTGAAACTATGTCTCCCACATCCCAGACATCTCTTCCCCCAAAAGGCGCAGAGAGCCCTGGACCCAATTTATCTTCTCGAATTGAAAAGCTCAGCAATGACCATTTCAACATAACTCCATTTTTACAAACACTTTAGAAAGATTTTGGCTTTGTGCCACTGTGGAATGAAAACAAGTTTCAAAACTTCTGAAAGTTGCTGAGAAGTGGAATTGTCAACCTCCACACAGCTCTATTAGAGATGTAGCTCTATCAAGGAACAAAACCAAAATGAGCAAAATACTGTTTCTGAAACCCTTACTGGGTGCAGAACTTTTCCAATGTGGTATCAAGAAGGACTCCATTTCCCCTGCAGATCCCCATCCCCCCCAGGAACTTGTTTTTGTTCATTTGAATTCATTTAAAATGTTAATAGGTGGCTGCCAATTTTTCAGACTTGAACTTGCTTTTGGAAGTCACTGCAGCTAAGGATGATTTCGCTAATCCAAGTCAGTTCTGCATGCTGCTGCCAGTTGCTTTGCTGCTCCAGTCACCCATAACTTCATCTTCAGTGAAGCAAAATGGACAAGGAAAAGTGCTACAGTTAGCAATGGCATGAAGCCGACAAAGAACGGAACAGCATTAGGTAGCAAAGACATGAAAAGTGTTCTGTCTGGGGCAATCACTTTACAAAACCATAAATCCAGAAAAACTGATCTATAATTCTTTTCCAGCAAAACTCTTTCTGAAGGTTGTCAGTATCAGAAAAGTTATTCTATCCTTGGCTCAGAGATCTATTTGTTAACATTTTCAGATGCTGAATTTGCCATAATTTTTGCCAATTGAAAAAAACCAAAACACAGAAATCAAAACTGGCAAAAACATAAAAATCCAAGATTTTTATCCTATGGGATATAGTCTGTAGGTTTTGACTCAAATCCAGCTCTAGACTCTACTGAAAGTTTTCACCATTTGGGATGGGACAATGGTGATGGTTTGGGTTTTACCAAATGCATAGGGCTTTTTTTTAAACTTAAGGTTTGGGGCTTCATGAAACCAACTTCTGCTAATTTTGCCCTCAATTTAAATGAATGTGTTTTTTTTCCATGAGGAAGTTTCTTAAGTTGTGGGCCAAAGCCTCCCTGGTGAAAATTAGTATAGCTCCATCACGTCAATGGAGCTACATCAGTTTACAGCAACTAAACATCTGGCCTCCGTTTTAACTAAATGGAAACCTGTGCTATGCAACCAAGAAAAGATTCTCATTTGAGAGTACTGATTCAGACTTGACAAGCCTTTAATATGAGACAAGTGTATTAGGCATTCTGCAGTGGGTACCAGAGGAGAGGTAGGTGGCATAAATTTCAGAAGAGATAAAGTATTCGGGCTTTGTAATGATAGACTGTGAAGAAAATTCAAATTAAAGCAATCCCCCAGCCGCTCCCTTGTGGCCAATATTTTATTCTATGAACATTAATACCAGCCACATTTTAACTGCATCAATAGCTGAGAGTGCTGCCCACAGAATCCATATAAACATGGTCCTATGGCATGGCCTCCTCCCATTGTGACTTTCCATGCCAGTCTAGGTAGGGCAGATACTCATGTGTGGGTGCTGTTCTTGAAGAACAGACTGTGCCAGGACTAAATGGTGCAGAGGGCTTTGTGATGGCCCCCTCACACTACACATGGATTTCACCCTAGGATGAACTGATAATTTTGCAACAGCAACACGATGACTGATAAATATACAACAATGGTGGTGTTACCCCAGAATTTGACATTCCTGCAGTCAGCCATCTTGTGTGTTCAGCCCCTGCCAGCTTAGAACCAAACGTCACATAGCTAGGAAAATCTTCAGCCCTGAGAGGCAAGGCCAAATAACTGCATGTTTGCAGTTTTGCTATCAGAATGGGTGGTTGGGACACAAAGTGAAGGTTCCATGAAAACAGAAGGAATGTTTGGACAACAATCTTGGTTTTAGGTGCCTCTAACATGTAAATGTATCATTGTTATTGCTAGAACTGTTTTGATGAGAGATAATGAGTAGTTTTGTTGAAAGTAGGAGAATTGGTGACCCATTAGGGGTTACTATGGTGACCCAATAGAAGTCACTATAGATTATATTCTTTGTTTGAGATTAGCTATAAAAGATTAGGTGAAACAATTTGCTTTAGAGCAGTCCGAGGAAGCTTTCTTTGGGCAAGGATCTGACAGCTACGCTCCCCATCAGCTAAATAGAAGGAGGGCCCCCCTGAAGCTTGGTTGCTGATCCTTTGAAACCATTTCTTGACTTTAGGTAAATATAAATGTTTTGAAATGCTTTAAACCTACTGTGATAGCGTGTGTGTATGTGTGTGTATGTGTGCGTGCTTAAGATCTAACAAAAGAGTACTTTTAGGTGAAAGCATTTTTGCTTGTGCCAATCATTTATCAGACAGATGAACTCTGCCCCCATTGATTTATTCCTGACACTGTCTGGAGAGAACCAGTAAAGTTCCCACTGTTTTGGGTTCTGAACACCCCGGGTAACAGTGGGAAGAGATGTCGGGAAATATATTGTTTATAAATTGAAATACAAGGAAAATATCCATGAGAAAATTAAGAACTAGCGTAGTGGTGTCAATGAATGTTATCATAAGATATGGTCTTCTGCCGCTAAATGAATACTAAGGCCTTTCATTTTCAAAGCCGGGATCTGAAGCTGTAACAACATTACCATGATGTCATTTTGACAATAATTGGTGAATGCAGTAAAGTTACATCATTTTATCTGATAGATGTGGTGCAGTAGAATGACAGTTCCTCATTGGAACATTGTTGCCTGTTCACCCCATAAAAATATTTGTTACACACTCAGGGCCGGCTCTGGCTTTTTTGCCGCCCCAGCAAAAAAGCCTCCGGGGAGAGCGCGGGGGGGGCGGCCGGAGCCCCGGGGGGAGGGCGGCGAGTCCCGGACGAGGCTCCGCTCTCCCCGGCGGCCGGGGGGAGGGCACCTGGGGGGAGGGCGGCCGGAGCCCTGGGAGGAGGGCGGAGTGCCCGGTCGGGGCTCCGCTCTCCCCAACGGCCAGAGCGCCGGGGGGAGGGCGGCCGGAGCCCTGGGAGGAGGGCAGAGTGCCCGGCCGGGGCTCCGCTCTCCCCGGCGGCCAGAGTGCCGGGAGGAGGGCGGCGAGCCCCGGCTGGGGCTCTGCTCTCCCTGGTGGCCGGGGGGAGGGCACCGGGGGGGGAGGGCGGCCAGAGCCCTGGGAGGAGGGCGGAGTGCCCGGCCATGGCCCTGCTCTCCCCGGCGGCCGGAGCCGGAGCACCGCACCACGCCGCCCCCCTCTAGGTGCCGCCCCAAGCACAAGCTTGGTGGGCTGGTGCCTGGAGCCGGCCCTGTACACACTCTGGGATGATAGAGAATCAAAGATTGATAAGCTCCCCAGACTCCCTTCAAATACAGAATAATTAAAAGGAGCTGTTGGCTATTGCATCCTTTTGAGGACTTCCTTATCCTAGTACTTTGACAACATGAAGATGCAAATAGTCCGAGTTCATACCAGGCAAGTCAGCAATGGATGTTATCTTTGCATTAAGATTGCTGTAGAAAAATATAGAGCAGAGAGGAAAACCTGCACATCGCATTCAATGATCTTGAGAAAGCTTATGACCATTATTCTGATAAAAGCCATCTGGTGGTATCTGAGAATGAAACCGATACCTGAAGACTATATCAAACTTGTACAGGACATGTACAAAGGTGCTGTTACTGCAGTTAGAAGGACATAGTGAGGAACTAAACAATTTGCAGTAAGAGTCAGAGTACATCAAGACTTGGCACTAAACCTCTTTGAGTTCATGTTGGTGCTTGTTGGACTTACAGAAAACATCCAGAAAGTGGCATCCTGATGCATGGGGTTTTTTGCAGATAATGTAGTGCTTGTAGGGGTCAGCAAAGAGGAAGTGGAAAGTTTAGAGAGATGGAGATGAGTACTTGAAAGAAATGGCATGAAAATCAGCAGAAATCAAACAGAGCATATGGTCTGTAGATTCAATTATACCTTGCAGGAAGATAATGGGACTGTAAGTCTGCGGGGACCGGGGCAGTCAGCCACTACCAAAACGTACAGACATTCAAGTACCTAGATTCAATAATACAGGATAATGGTGAACTCAACTATGAACTTATAAGCAGAACAGGAAAGGCATGGACTAAATGGAGAGACGTGGACAGAATGATCTGTGCTAAGCATTTGCCTATCAAATTGAAAAGTAAGATCTACAAGACAGTAATTAGGCCTTCACTTTTGTATGGCTCTTCAGGGTTGCCAACCCTTGAGTCTCCAGGAATTAAATACAAATCTCCAGGAGACTGCTGAGAGCAACCTGGGAGATAAATCACAGGGCATTCGGAAAATGTATATTGAGTGTTGAATCCGATTTATACAGTAGTCCAGATGACGTTTAAAATGCCATGGTTATGTGCATTTGCCTGCCTAACATTTGCACTGTTCATACATTTCTTTACCTAGTGTGGCTGCAACTTTATGTCAGACGTAAAGTCTGTGCACTGTAACTGATGTACACACGTATGCAGGCATGTTGTCACTTTAGCCTACGCTACACTGAAACTGTCTCGCACTTTCAAAAAAAGAGAACAGAAATGGATGATGGTGAGAGCTTTTCAAAACATAGCAGCTCTGAAGGTATCATAAAAAAGAAAAAGTACTATTGTTACAGTGACGACTAGTGTAAAGACCCTGACTATAAAAACTGGCTTTGCAAAGTCGATGAATTTACAGCAGAATGCATTTTGTGTCATCAAGCATTTTCCATTAAATTGATCTAATCAATGAGTTTTTGCTGAATCTGCCATTTTCTAATGGTATGTTATTTTTATTTTCTGTATTTTTAAATAATGGAATTAACTAACCCACACATACACACATAAACACAAACATTTAAACATGCATTAAGAAGCCAAGTAACCTAAACCCAGTCTTGCTATTTAAAAATAAGATTCACATTACAATTGGAGATTTTTAATACTGTTTATTTATGCAATGTGTGTGAAGTTGCACTCTATATGAAAGTATGCTGATGAGTGTGAATATAATGTAACTAAAATATGCTTCATGCAAAAGGTCTCTTGTAAGGTATCATTACAAAGCTTATAATCTACTGGGTGTGGTCCCCCTATTTATATAAATGTATCACTCTTGTATCTGAAACTAGAAATATGAAATATAACTGTGAAGACCTATTGTAATTATGCAAAGTGTGGGCCATTATTGGTGGTTTGGAATCTTGATGGCTCCCATCAACCAAGACAATTGACTGTGGATGGCTCTGTTGGCAGGCAGGCCTTCCTGTGAATCATGCTGGGAGGAATGAAGGCTTTGGGTCTTAAAGTGACATGTGATCATGTCACCTGAACTGGTGTTTTTCCATTGAGAAGGAGGGGGTGGGAACCCAGAGGGACAAAGGATTCCTGCCCTATGCAAAAGATATATAAGTGGGTGGAACAGAACAAAGAGGGTGGCCATCATGAGAAATACCCTAGCTACCAACTGAGCTGGAACAAGGGCTGTACCAGGGGAAAGGATTGTGCCCAGATTAGGAAGGTGTCCAGTCTGTGAAAGAAACTTATTGAAACATCTCTGAGGGTGAGATTTTATCTGTATTCAGATTTATTACTGCATTAGGCTTAGATGTGCGTGTTTTATTTTATTTTACTTGGTAATTCACTTTGTTCT